>NC_048232.1:25131332-25210776 GCF_002007445.2 Ailuropoda melanoleuca
AGGGAAGCGTTAAAAGAAAAACCCACCACCCTAGAATTCTGTAGCTGGTGAAATGGTACTTCAAAAGTGAAAAAGAAATAAAAACAGAACAAACATAAATTCAAGGAATTTGCTGCCCAGTAGACCTGTCTTGTAATAAGTATTAAAAGAAGTTCTTCAGTGAGAAGAAAAATTATATAGGTCAGGCACTCATGGAAGGAATAAATAAACATAAAACAAAATTGGGGCTCAGTACGTTAAGCGTCTGACTCTTGACTTCAGCTCAGGTCATGATCTCAGGGTCCTGGAATCCAGCCCTCTGCACTCAGCTGTGAGTCTGCTTGAAGATACTCTCTCCCTCTCCCTTGGCCCCTTGTCGCCATGCTCTCACTCTCTTTCTCTCTAAAAAAAAAATAAATAAATCTTGAAAAAATATATAAAATTAAATCTCTTATTTTTCTTAAGTGATCAGATAACTGTTCAAAATAATAAGAAGAGCAACATATTATTAAAGAATATGGGTAGCGGCGCCTGGGAGGCACAGCGGTTAAGCGTCTGCCTTCGGCTCAGGGTGTGATCCCGGCGTTATGGGATCGAGCCCCACATCAGGCTCCTCCGCTATGAGCCTGCTTCTTCCTCTCCCACTCCCCCTGCTTGTGTTCCCTCTCTCGCTGGCTGTCTCTATCTCTGTCGAATAAATAAATTAAAAAATCTTTTAAAAAAGAAAGAAAGAAAGAAAGAATATGGGTAAGTGAAATAAATTAAAGCAATGTTATAAAGGATGGGGGGAAAGGAAATGGATATATTCTAATGCACCTGCACTACTTGCAAAAAGGTATAATGTTATTTGAAAGTGGACCTACATTAGTTGTAAATGAACGTAGGACAAGCACAGGAAAACCTTTGTAAAAAAGTATATGGATATGGGTGCCTGGGTGGCTCAGTTCGTTAGCCATCTGCCTTTGGCTCAGGTCATGGTTCTAGAGTCCTGGGATCGAGCCCCACGTTGGGCTTCCTGTCCCTCCACCCCCCCCCCGGCTCATTCTCTCACTTTCTTTCTCAAATAAATAAATAAATAAAATTCATTTTTAAAAAGTATATGCATATGCTAAAAAAGAATAAATGGAATCATAAAATGTTCTACTAAAAGAGAAGGAAGAGAAAGAAAGGGTGATAAAAACATAAAAAGAGCAAGTGTAATGAATGGAAATCAGTTGCAAACATGGTGGATATTAACCCAACTACATCAACAATTACTTTAAATGTGGATGGTCTAAATATGCCGATGAAAATAAGAGACCGTGAGAGTAGATAAAAAGAAGATCCAACTGCATGTTGTCTACAAGAAATCCACTTTATTTATTTATTTTAAAGATTTTATTTATTCAACAGAGATAGAGACAGCCAGGGAGACAGGGAAGACAAGCAGGGGGAGTGGGAGAGGAAGAAGCAGGCTCATAGCAGAGAAGCCTGATGTGGGGCTCGATCCCATAACGCCAGGATCACGCCCTGAGCCGAAGGCAGACGCTTAACTGCTGTGCCACCCAGGCGCCCCTAGAAATCCACTTTAAATATAAGCACAGTAGATGAAAAGTAAAGGAAGGGAGGAAAATCATGCTTACATTAACAAAAGAAAGCTGAAGAACCGTATCGATTTCAGACAAAGCAGATGGCAGAACAAGGAAAATTAGCAGGGATAAAAAATGGTATTGCATAATGAAACAGGGGTCAATTCTCTGAGAACACGTAACAATCCTTAACATGTACATATACACCTAACAAGAGAGCGTCCAAATACGTGAGGCAAAACTGATAAAACTGCAAGGAGAAACGGATAAACACACTATCATTCCTGGAAACTTCAATACCCTTTTACACAGTAACTGACAGATTCACCGGACAGAAAACCAGTGAGGATATTTTGAACAAAACAGCACCAACCAACTGGATCTAACACTTCATCTAACAATAGCAGTACACGCAGTCTTCCCAAACTCACACGGAACTAGACAGACCACATCCTGGGCCATAAAACACATCTTAACAATCTAAAAGAAGGGAAATCGTATGCCATTAGCTTAGACCACATGGCGTTAAGTCCGTAACAGAAATACAGCAGGAAAATATATATTTGGAAAATAAATAACAAATGAGTTAAAGATGAGGTTATCAAGAGAAATTTTTTAATATTTTGAACGAAATGAAAACACAGCTTATCAAAATTCGTGGGATGCTGCAAAGGAGTGGTTAGAGGAAAATTCCAGCACTGAAGGCATATGTAAAATAAAAAAAGAGGGAGAGAGAGAGAGAGAGAGAACACGAACT
This sequence comes from Ailuropoda melanoleuca, assembly GCF_002007445.2. NCBI lineage: Eukaryota > Metazoa > Chordata > Mammalia > Carnivora > Ursidae > Ailuropoda > Ailuropoda melanoleuca. The sequence continues at coordinate 25,133,637 of NC_048232.1, forward strand.
AAAATCAGTAACTTAAACTTCCACCTTAGGAAACTAGAGCAAGAAGAGCCAGGAGAAGAAAATAAAGAATAAAATAGAAATCAATGGAATTGAAACAGGAAAACAGGGCGCCTGGGTGGCTCAGTTGGTTAAGCATCTGACTCTTGGTTTCAGCTCAGGTCATGATCTCAGAGTCATGGGACTGAGTCCCCATCTCAGGCTCCACACTGAGGGCAGAGTCTGCTTGATATCTTCTCTCTCTTCCTTTCCTTCTCCCCCTCCTCTGCTTGTACTCTCGGAAGGAGGGAAGGAAGGAGGGAGTGGGGGAGGGAGGGATGAAAGAAAGGGAAGGGAAGAAAGAAGAAACAACTAAGAAGAAACAACAAAACCAAAAGTTGGTTCTTTGAAAAGATTAATAAAATTGATAAACCTAAGCCAGGCTAGCCAAGAAAAAAATGAGACACCAATTACTAACATCAGAAATGAAAGAGGAGTCATCACTATGGATCCTATGGACATTAAAAATAAAAGATAATGAACAATTCTATGCCCTCAAATTTGATAACTTACATGATATGCACCAATTCCTTGAAAGACACAAGCGACAAAACTCTCATACAAGGTGAAATAGGTGATCTAAATAAACCTACATCTAATAGAGAAATTAAATAAACAATTAGTAACCTTCCACAGCAAGCACTGAGCCCTGATGGTTTCACTGGCAAATTTAATGGAAAAAAATTATACCAATTCTCAAACTCTTCCAGAAAAAAGAAAACAGAGGGTACACTTCCTAACTCATTCTATGAGGCCGGCCTTACCCTACTATCGAAACCAGATAAAGACATTACAAGAAAGGAAAATTACAGACTAGTATCTCTTATGAATAGAGATGCAAAAATCTTCAACAAAATATCAGCAAATCAAATCCAACAACATATAATATGAATTATATACCAAAACCAATGGGAATATTTTTCCAGGAATGCAAAGGCTGGTTCAATATTCAGAAGTATTAATGTAGTCCATCACTCCAAAAAGATAAAAAAAATATATATATATGATCTTATCAACAGATGCAAAAAAAAATTTTTAAAAGCCAACACCCACTGATGATAAAAATTCCAGCTAACTGGGAATAGAGGGGACTTCCTCAATTTGATAAAGAACATGTATAAAATATCTAGAGCTAACATCATACTTAATGGTAAAAAACTAGATTCTTTCCCCCTAAGATACGTTAACAAGGCAAGGATGTCCTCTCTCACCACTAATATTCAGTACTTAACTAGATGCACTAGCTAATGCTCTAAGACATGCAAAGGAAATAAAAGGTATATAGATTGGGAAGGAAGAAGTAAAGCTGCCTTTGTTCACAGACAACATGATTGTCTATGTAGAAAATCCCAAAGAATCAACCAGAAAACCTCTGGGAACTACTAAGTGATTATAGCAAGGATTCAGGATGCAAACTTAATGTACAAAAATCGATTACTTTTCTATATGCCTGTGTTCTATGAAAGAGAGGTATATGCGAAACCACCTCCAAAGGCCAAAGATGCTTAAGACTGAAGAAAAAGGCTGACAAGTCCAGCCTGATGCGAAATGGTTTATTAGGGGGACTTATAGACAGAAGCATGTCTTGGGAGGCTGAAAGATGAGTAGATCTCCACAAGCCCACCTCCAATAAGACCTGCTTTTATGGCCCAAGAAGCTGGAGAGTAAGTGCTGGGGGGCCATCCAGGAAGAAATGTTTGAAAATCATAATCATATCTCTGGAGCAGATGAAGGACATTCAAGGGTGTACTTAAGGGTGTGACTGGGCCAAAAGAAAGAACGTGGGAGGGAGTTCTGTTCAGGTCACAGAGAGCTGTCATCATGGTGGGTCTGTCCAAGATAGCACTGTTCACACTGCCACCAGGGGACAATTGGAATTTGAATTTTAAAACAAAGTACCATTTACATTAGTGCCAAAAATAAAAACTTTTGTACAAATCTAACAAAATGTGTACAGAATCTAAATTTAAAAACTCTGAAAAAAAATCAAAGATGATCTCAATAGAGAAATAGCACGTTTACAGACAAGAAGAATACATACTACTGTTAAGCTGTCAGTTCCTCTCAACTGGATTTATATATTCAACACAATCCCAATCAAAATCCTAGCAAGGGACCATGTGTATGTGACAAACGGATTCTCAGGTTTATATGAATAGGTAAAAAACCCGGAACAGCAGACACAATACTGAGAAAAATAAAGTCGAACGACTGACACCAACAAACTTCAAGACTTCCTATAAAGCCACAGTAATGAAGACACAGTAGTATTGGTGAAAGAACAGATAAATAGATCAACAGAACATAACAGAGCCCAGAATAGAACCCACACAATTGCAATCAACTGGTCTTTGACAGAGGAGCAAAGACTGGCTCAGCGAAGAAAGGCTGGTCTTTTCAAACACGGATGCTGGAACAACTGGATATTCACATGCAAAAATCTGAATCTAGACACAGAACTTAACCTTTTTCACAAAAATTAACTCAAAGTAGAACACAGAACTAAATATAAATGCAAAAGTGTACAACTCCTAGAAGATAACAGAGGAGAAAATCTAGGTGACCTTGAGCATGGCGATGAGCTTTTCAACGCAACTTCAAAAGCCCAATGTACAAAAGAGAAATTGTTAAGTTGGACATTATTAAAACTGAAAACTCCTGCTCTGTGAAAGAAACCGTTAAGAGAATGAAGAGACAAGCCACAGACTGGAATAAAAAAATATTTGCAGAACATGTATCTGATAAAACACTCATATCCATAAAAGACAAAACACTGTTCAAACTCAATAAGGGAAAAACACAACTCAGTTAAAAAATAGCAAAAAATCTGAAAAGACACTTCTGTAAATCTAAAACTGTTTAAAAAGTGCACTATTATTTCAAAGGAATCCAATGAGCAAAAATGGGCAAAGAATCCAGACATTTCTGCAAAGACAATACACAAATAACCAATAAACACACAAAAAGACGTTTAACTTCAGCAATCATCAGGGAAATGCAAATCACAGCAACAAGGAGGTATCATGTCACACTTTCTAGAAAGGGAAGAATAAAAAACTCAGACAAAAACAAGAGTTGGCAGGGCACCTCGGTGGCTCAGTTGGTGAAGCAGTCAACTCTTGATTTCGACTCGTGAGATTGAGCCCCAAGTTGGGTTCTGTGCTCACAAGGAGACTGCTTAAGATTCCCGCCCCACCATGACCCATCCCCTGCTTTCATGCACTCTCTCTCAAATAAATAAATAAATAAATAAATAAATAAATAAATAAATAAAATCTTAGGGGAAAAAAAAAGTGTTGGCAAGGATACAGAAATCAGAAGGCTCGGAAGGCTCGCACACTGCTGGTGGGAATATAAAATAATGGAGCCACCTTGGGAAACGGCCAGTTCTTCAAAATGTTAGAGAGCTACGATTTGGCCCAGCAATTCCACTCCTAGGCAGGTACCCTCCAGACCTGAGAACACGTCCACCCAAAAACCTGTATGTGAATGTTCTCAGCAGCATTATTCATAATTGGCAATAGGTGGAAACAACCCAAATGTCCAACACTGGATAAAAAGATACACAAAACTGGTATATCCATAAATACTACTGGGCCACAAAAAGGTATGAAGTACTGATAAAAGTTGTCATGTGGATTTGCTCAGTGACAGAAGCCAGTCACAAATAAATCCACATATTACATGATCCCATTTCCATTAATTGTCCAGAATGGGTAAATATAGAGAGACAAAAAGTAGATTAATGGTTGCTTAGGACCGGAGTGATGAAGGGTGGAGGATGCAGGGATTAGGGAAGGACAGCTACGTGGTAGAGGGGTTTTTTGGGAGGTGATGGAATTATTCTAGAATTGACCATGGTGACGGTTGCACCACTTTGTGAATACGCTTAAAACCATTGTGCGTGTACTTTAAATGGGTAAACTGTCTGACACAGGTCTCAATAAAGCTGCTACAAAAATCATTACTATTTAAATATTCATGACACCCCAATTGGAGTTTCCAGATTTCACAAACAGAAATATGAATACAGCATGGTTCATACTTACACTAAAGAAAAAAACATAAAAAAGACTGTTTGTCTTAAATTCAAATTAAACTGGATGTCCTGTATTTTATCTGGCAACCTGACTCCCAAATCTATGATCTCCAACCTAGAACAAAATTATCCTCAATTCAAGGTCCAGGTATCCAACTACACAGCATGGAGCTCTACTCAGTTGTCTCCCAAATAGCAAACGAACATAACCCTAAAATCACCTTTCCTGTGAGGAGATATTCAAAATACGTAAGCAGTGGCACCTTGGGGCTTGTATGGGTCTCCTGGAGCCCTCCCCCACCCTCTGACGGCCTGCCATCAACCGCATGGTGGCTGGATTAGCGGGTAGGGTGTCAGGAGCAGAGGTTTAACAAACAAGGGGGAGGAGTTTCAATATGTTAATGTATCAGTAGTTTCAATATGTGAACATCACGCCTGGTGGTGAGGACAGGTTTGTTTCTCAAAACAAAAATCACCCTCCCTCTCCCCATACTTGGTCACCATCATCTCTGACCTGGACATCTCACGTCCCATCCCATCTCCATAGCAACTAAACTTCTTAAAAAAAAAAAAAAAAGTCTGGCATCTTCATTCCCAGCTTTAATGCAGTGGCTCCTACTGTGTTCGAATAAAGTCAAAGCCATTCAAGAACAGGTCTTGGCCTGGAGCCCCTTCATGGCTCAGTCGGTGAAGGGCCCAATTCTTGATTTCGGCTCAGGTCCTGACCTCAGGGTCGTGAGACTGGGCCCTACAAAGGACTCCATGCTCAGCGGGGAGTCTGCTAAACTTTCTCTCTCCCTCTGCCCCTCCCACGCTCATTTAGGATCTTGCAGGCTCTCTCTTGCTTGCTCACTCTAAAATAAATAAATAAATCTCAAAAAAAAAAGAAAAAGGAAAAAAAGGACTAGGTCTCGGCTTACCTTCTTTTGCCACACTTTGCACCTGCTCCCCACACCCTTCCTTACTTCATGTACCAGCCAAGAGAATCTGCCAGGCTCCATCCTGAAGGCGCAATGCCCCCCTTGCCTCCAGGTGCGTGTGCAGGTTATTCCTTCTGCCTACCCCCCACGCCCCCCACAAATTCTCATCTGAGCAATACCTACTCGATATTCAGATTTCAGCATAAAATATCAAATCCCCCATGAGCCCCGGCAGTCAGTGCTGAGTTACGCACCTCGTGCTCTTACAGAAAGCTCTACACATGACCTCTCATAGAGCACTGTAAGTGCCCATCCCCTCATCTACAACCCCTCTGGGAGGCTGCAGACTGCAAGCCAGGGGCTGCTCAACTAGAAACCGTGGCCCTGGGGCCCTGTACAATGCCTGGCATATAGGAAGGACTCCACAAAGACAACGTGATTAAGACAATCACCAAGACAGTTAAAATTAGGTAAGAGGAGCCTGGGTGGCTCAGTCAGTTAAGCATCCAACTCTTAACCTCAGGTCAGGTCTTGATCTCAGGGTACTGGGTTCAAGCCCCATGCTAGGCTCCATGCTGGGCCTGGAGCCTACTTTAAAAAAAAGAAAGTTAAAATTATGTAACTACATGGGATAAGGGTCTGGTTGAGCAGCACCAAAACTCCTTTAAGACTGAAATTATAGAAACACGGTAATTAAACCACATCGAGAGAACTTTTTTGAAAATAATCAACTTGTATTTTGTCGAAATACTTCAGAATCCCCAAAACAAGGATAAATTCAGGCTGCTACCTTTTTTTCTCCTGCCCATACACATATATGCAACTATTCCAAAGGGTAAAGGAAACATATGCAACTATTACAAAGGTACTAAAATCTTGATGCTCTTATCCTGGTAATCTAACACAATTGTGAAATACGAACAAAAATTTCTTGAGGAAACCGAAGTACCAACCTTATTTAAAATTAAAAAAAAAAAAAGATGTCTTTATGCCATAGCTTCTTCTAAAATAAACCAGATTACAAAAATACATACAACATAAATAAATTAAAAAATTTAAAGTCAAGGAATCGCAACAGAAAAAAACACCAGCGTAGAAAATGAATTTAGAAATGAGGCTGGGACACAAACTATATGCTTCGTGGTTCTGTATATTTGCAAGTGACGGGTCTAAAACGTGGCTCTCTTACTGGTGATTGCATTCACTGCTTCACGTGAATGCGGATAGCCTCGTCTTGCCACACCTTAGAGATGACATTTCTCGCATCTTCTATCTGCACCATCTTTCTGCGGACGCTTCTAAAATCCCATGCTCACGGTTTTGATTATTCAACTCTTCAATTCAGAAGTTTTTCTTTTAAAAAAGTAGCCACAGCTTGGGGCGCCTGGGTGGCACAGCGGTTAAGCGTCTGCCTTCGGCTCAGGGCGTGATCCCGGCGTTATGGGATCGAGCCCCACATCAGGCTCCTCTCCTGTGAGCCTGCTTCTTCCTCTCCCACTCCCCCTGCTTGTGTTCCCTCTCTCGCTGGCTGTCTCTATCTCTGTCAAATAAATAAATAAAATCTTTAAAAATAAATAAATAAATAAAAATAAAAAAGTAGCCACAGCTAACACTCTCTAGGCTCATAGCATTTCCTCTCCAGTGACAAGCTCGTAACTGCCGTCTTCCCGCCAGAGCATGACTCAGGATCCTCAGGCAGCAAGCCGTACCTGCCACAGACCGTAATGCCAAACTGCCTCTTCTTAAGTATAGTTTACATCAGACCAGAAAGTTACATGTACTTAAAACCATGATGGGGCGCCTGGGTGGCTCAGTTGGTTGAGCATCCGACTCTTGGTTTCGGTTCAGGTCGTGATCTCAGCGTCCTAAGATCGAGCCCTGCATCAGGCTCCGCGTTCAGCGGGGAGTCAGCTTGAGATTCTCTCTCTCCCTCTCCCCCTCCCCCTGGCTCGTGCATGCTCTCTCATAAGAATAAATCTTAAAAAAAAAAGAAAACTGGGATGATTTAACAACCACTTTTTTAACACAAGGTGACTACTGTGAAAATTTTGTGCTAGAATAAAATCGAGTTTTGCCTTCACTGTCTTTCAATCACACACCAACAGCTTCAACCGCGGGCGTAAGAGCCTAACATCAAAGCACATTTTGATTCACTCTGAAACACATCTTTTCCAATTCCTTTTGCTCTACCAAGATTTATGTACAAAAGCTGGAGGCCTCTATCCTCCAACCTTCAATAGAGGCACTTGGAATACAGTTAAGCGGACTGTTCCAACTGTTTAAAGTGAGATCCCATGAGCCTGCCTCCTGGAGGCATTTTCAGCTTTACATACTTGAAAATGAATAGAATGGGTCAGTCAGAGGACACACTTGAGGTCTGCATGCGATCGAAGCGCTCGGAGTCGGGGGGGGAGGGGAACGAGTAAGAAACAGGGAACGGACTAAAGGGACACAGTAAACCTTACTTTAAAAGTACATTTGACACCAATTACTGAAAGATACTTGCAACAGGACACATGCTACCGTGCTATTTAAATAGTGGCAACATCAACTTATTTATTCACGGTTTTTCTAAAACCAGACATCGATAACTGTATGCTTCCTAACCACTTACTATTCCCATGTACGTTGAAAAGCCACCTATGCTTAAAACTCAAGAGCCAGTAGTTTTTAAAACATTAGTGTTTTTCTTTTTATAGAATAACAACCATCTCTGTCACTACTTTTTGGCCCTTCACATGCTATGATAATTGATTTTTTTCAATACTTAATGCCTGCTTATATTCGCCTAACCTACATTAACTATCAAAATACTGAGATCTTCACTAATTTATTTGAAACTCACAAACAACCTTGTCAACAGATACTATAATTTCCATTTTATAGGAAGGAAACAGACAGTAGCCACATTACAAATAAACAGAAACACACGTGCATGCACCATTTGGGGCATGTTTAATTAATGATTAAGGGGGTGATGATGTCACTGAAATACATTTTATTCCTCCTAGATCAAATCAGTCGGAACAAATCCAGGGCTACCCAACTTCCACACATTCGACACTATGCAGGACTCGATCCCAGGACCCTGGCATCATGACCTGACCAGAAGGCAGTTGCTTAACCGACGGAACCACCCGGGTGTCCCTCTCAAGCCATTGCACATCCCAACACAGCAACTAAACAACCAAAAATTTTTCAGAACACAAAGATACCTTGTCAGTTACATAAAAACTAACTAAAGGACTCTAGTCTTTACGGGTTTTGCTAGGAAAATGCCACATCTCAACATTTTCATTTCTTGAGAGTTGCCACTGCTTGAGGCATGCAAATTTCAGCAAATTCGACAAGAAAAAAAAAAAAGTAACAAGAATTCTTCTATCCTGTGAAGCAACAGCACCTCAGAAATGGCTCATTTTCAAATACTATACATCAGTAATAGCCTTCTCTCCGGACAGACAACCGTAACAAATTTAGCTGAACTCAGTATCGGTCCAGACAGAGTGAAGGCACCAGAGGCGTCCATCTGCGGATCACAATTTTTTTCAGCCTGAGTTAAATGAAAGAAAATGCAATTCATATTTCCAGAAGCAAAAGTGGCATATTTTCCAGGAAGCTCCTTGTTCTCATTTTCCTATTTTAAGAGTTCTGATCACTCCCAGCATTGCTGTGTGGCAAGATCTCATTTCTGGTGGCTGATCATTTCCATGGCATGAGGCTTTACCGAAACCGTCTCCAGAAACTGGATTCGTATTTAGCCTCAGCGTATTTATACACAAAATACCATTTCGAGGGCGTTGTGCCAAAAAAAAAAAATAGCTTGCTCAAATTTCAGTTGACTTTGTTAAAGGAAATTATTTTAAATTAATGTGGCCTATGGAACTACTGCCAGCCTTAACCTCAGAAAATATATTCCTTCTAATTTTTGCTGTGAACATTTATTTATTTAAGTTAAATTCCGGCTCGTGAATGTTGACCGTACGGAGTCTAAACCTTCCTGCTACTATTTCATATTCTTTTCTACACACGGGCAGGCACATGCTGGCCGCATTAGTATTCACAGCCAGATCACCACCATTAAGTGAAATCATCTACGTATTTTTGGTAGAATCTTTAACAACTTCCACGCCCGTCAGGGAAATGGAACAAGGCTGTTTTGTTTTCAGACAGCAACAGTTTGATCTCTTGGTTTACTAGATGGCGCTCAAAATATTTTTCCATATGTTTTTCCGCAAAGAGAATCTGACATCAGCGTGGTTTACCTTTACCAGTGAATGCAGGCTTTTTTCACCAAACATATCCCAGAGGAAGGTCAGGTCTTCCTGGCTATCCACATGTGGCTGCAGCTGGGCTGGCAAAGCAGCCAACAGCTCATACAGACCTATAAAATGAAAATAAAACACAAAGCGTAATCTTAGAGTGATCTCATTAATTTCGCTTAAGGTGTGTGTAAATGACGGCTGCAACATGTCATTTTTACTGGATCTGTATTCTGGGCCATCAAGCAAAACACTGCTCCCAAGAAGCCAACGAACCTTTTTGATTTTTAAATCCCAAACAAGTATGTATTAACCGGCTAGTTTTTACCTTGTGGTTGTCAACCCTCTACAGGCGTCCAAGTTTATATAACCCGGGACAGAAAATGTGTACAAGCTTTCAGAAAAAGAAGAAAACGCATACATTCCTTTCCTTAATCGTTATTACATTTCCCTCAATGTTCGCCAAAGAGTGAAATGAGTCATGAATAGGAAAAACTTCCTTAGAAGAGCAGAAAATTGATAGAGTGGTCCATTAAACAAGGTTTTGTGGTTTCCAAATAGTCTCTAATAATATATAGCTTCAAAAACATTTGCATTATCTAACATCCGAAATCAAGTTCTAAAAAGTTAGACAGATTAAACCATCCCCGGTGTGGCTTTCTTGCAGTCGACCGTTTTTAAACCAACAACAAGCAGCTACGCTGAGTTGAGTTGAAATTGTACTCTCATCTGGGCGTACGTGATAACCCTCTGAAAGAGTTAAGCTAGAAGATGCAGGTTACTCGAGGCCCTCCCCACTAGAAGCTTCCCCGGGGTAGACAGTAGCGCCGTGTTCCACAGTAGCCTACTGCGTAAACCATCCATCTCCTTCAGGGGCCGTCAGACTCCTGTCCAAGCAATGTTGCGACAGTGCCTGCCCGGGACTCTTCAGGGAGGTGACCTGGCAGCAGTCAGTATCAACTCTTAGCACATGTTTCACTCTCCAGTGGGATTACATGAGGTGAAAAGGACAAAATTCCTTTTATTTCTGTCTGCTGTCTACAAAAACACTGAGAGCTCCTGGGGTCTACAGCACCCGGGCCTGTTGTTATTTCTGCACTGAGTTGTTCCTCAGAGGGACAGCTTTACAAGATACTTAACTTGCAAAGAGTCGTAAATTCCAGCCTGCTGATTCGTAGATCTATTATCTTCCGAAAGCACTGTAATATTCTGATAATCAGTGATAATTCGCAAGCCAATGTATTAGTGTTTGCTTGGAAAGTTGGATCTGTAACTTGAGAGGTTATATTAAACTCAAACATTCCTGGGACTGCACTTGGCCAAAAAGATCTATAATTCTCTAGGGAAAAAAAAAACAAGAAAATTTCTCCCTACTACATTCTTAAGTATTCTTGATGGTTTGTATTTATTCCCTTAAAAACCTGGCATCTTGCCTAAAGTCACTTCTTATAATTTTGTAAAAACATTTCTAAGGTGTCCCAACCTAATTCAATGTCTAATAATACAGGTCTCACTTTACACGTACACATACACACACACATTTAAAGTAATGACAATTCCCAACATCAGTGGTTAAGGTGAGAGGTTCAAATTGAAAATTATGTTAAAAAAAAAAAAAAAGGTAGAGCTTCACTATTTTATTATTGATTCCAGGAGCAGTAAAAATAATTCCTTATTCCTTGGTAATATGATTAGTTTAATTACTGATACTAATTCAACTATAATATAATTTATGAGGTATAATTGTTGGGAGGGGGGTTAATTGGGGGTATTGGAAGAGCCCCTGGCACATGGTGTCTGTCTCATATGTAACTCAGTGAGCTCCAGCCATTGTTGTTATTATTACTGTTATTCATCATTATTATTTTTAAAAAATATTTATTTGTTTATTTTAGATAAGGGGAGGTAGGCACAGAGGGAGAGAGGGTCTTAAGCAGACTCCGTGCTGAGCACAGAACCCGATACAGGGCTCCATCGCACGACCCCGAGATCATGACCTGAGCCGAAACCAAGAGTCGGATGCTCAACCGACCGAGCCATTCAGGCGCTCCCATTACTACTATTACTGAAAAAGCAAAAGTCTGAGTCAAACAGACCTAGATTCAAACCAGGTCTATACTTCAGTTATTTCGCATAACTTAACCTCAGCCTTGTTTCCCTCATATGCTGAAAAAGAAATTGTAATCTGCACATGTAATAAAATGGAACAGAAAAAAAAAAAACACAAACATGTACGTATACACAAGTAAGTGCATGTGACACAGGTGAAATGTGAGACAGGTTAATGGACTGCCTCAGTGACAATGAGCCCCTTGCGGTTACTACAGTTATGCAAGATGTTACCATTGAAGGAAGCCGGGTCAAGGGTACACAGGGTCTGTATTATTTCTTATGACACATGAAACCACAATTATCTCAAAATACAATTAAAACCAAAGGAGACATTGTGGTAAATATGACTGCTGTAAGAATTCAAGGGAACAATGCACACAGCAGCACTGAGCCCTGTGGCTGGCAGAGAATAGGCACTTGATAAAAATACATATATATATTTATATATATATAAATATGTTCTTCTTTTCTTAATGTCTCCTCTGGAATGAAAACCCCATTGCAATGGTACAAAGTCAAAACAGCAGCTTTGCTATACGTTCCACGGGACCCATACCACACTTAGAAATAAAACCGCCCTAGTCTTTTACATATGGAAAGTGTTAACTTTATCCAAGTACTGCTTAACTTTTTGTGGGAATAAACCATATTATGTTTACATTAAAATAATAATTTCTCTGTTAGAAGTAGCTCATAAACCTGCGTTTTCTGGGTTTTCCGAGCTTTATGCAATCCTAATTTATATGCCACCCTAGTCTGGCACCCTAGTGACAAGCAGTCACTTCTCTTGAGCTCCCACATCTGGCAGCCACACCAAAGCCGGAAGAGACAGGGCAGTGCCAATCAGAAATGAAAGAGAGGCTGAGAAGAGTTGAGAGGGCGGGCGAGTGGCGTCAAAGCAGGTAACACGGACAATCACTTCCACTCAAGCACATCGGGGACGCCCCAGAAACCAGCTCAGTCCATGGCGAAAACCAGGTCCCTGTTCTCACAGGTGCTTTTTATATTCAGTTCCTAGAGTTCCAATAATAAACAACACTATGAAATCCAAATATTTTTGGTCCTTGATATTCAGAGAGCAAGTAATGAGAATTTAGCTAACAAGGGATATCTTGAACCATCTTACCTACATCTACCTAAATCTATTTAATCTTACCTAAATCTGAGCGAGAACTGGGACGATACTCCTCTGCGGTCATTCAAGCTCATGAGTGCTTCATTCCAGGGCACCATTACGATGCCTACCTGAAGGTCTAAGACAAATCAGACATGATCCCTGTCCTCAGGACGTCACGGTATAGAGGACAAGCACAGACAAGCTGGTTAGGAAGTGCAGAGCAGGGTGAGACCGCAGGGCGAGGCAAGGTAAGTGGTCAGTTCCTCCGAAGGAGGAAGACGACATCAGGGAAGGCTTCAGCAAAGAATCACACCTGAGTTACATCTTGAAAGCTTATGCTCCTAAGAATCGGCATTTATGAGTTCTTCCATTCGGAGCACTATACTAGTTCCTCTATACAAGTAGCGTAGAATTGGCGCCACCTCTACCCCAGAGATCTTACATCTTGGATTACACAGAATACACATCTTGTACACCCAAAGAGAAAGCAATCCTATTTATAATGATCTCCGATTTGGGGTGACTGGGTGGTGCAGTCGGTTAAGTGGTTGACTCTTGGTTTCAGCTCAGTCGTGATCTCGGGATCATGAGAGCCGGCCCCGCCATCAGGCTCTGTGCTCAGCGTGGAGTCTGCTTCAGATTCTCTCTCGCTTTCCCCCTCCCCCCCGCTCTCGTGCACATGCTCTCTCTCTCTCTCTAAAATAATAAGTCTTTTAAAAATTAATAATGATCTCCTATTTGTCCAAGTAAAGATTCAAAATGTATATTCCTGCCAAGTAAAATAAACAGATGTTTAGGTTACAGATAAAATATTCAAACAGCAAATTAATTTTCATGGATGTTGACGAGATGCCCGTTCCTGTTTATAGTATTTATAATCTGGTTAGGAACACACACTTTGAATTACCTATCAAGTACAAATATCGTAATTTAGATACCTGGGTTTTGCCCCACTTACATATTTCATGCAACCATTTTATTTAAATTCTTTACAATGACTTCTTTATTATGACTACCACTTGCAGAGCTGGAAGAGATCATTTTCACTTCCTCTTATTTGAGATACAACACTTCTTTGAATGCGTGGGAGATGCCGTCACTAAGATTCTAGGTAAAGCTGGTTGGTTTTCCACCTGTTCTACACCTCTATGTTTTTATCTCGACAACAAAACCACTTACCTACTCTCTAAGTATCTCTAACATGTGCAGGTCTGAGGTTTTTAAGCCCTCTCCAAGAAATATTAACCTGGTTTAAACTTCCTTGTCTCTTCAGAAACAACAACAACAATCCTGTCAGATGATCTCTCGATGACTCCAAAAACAGGAATTTGGGTTATATGAGAATAATTATGGCTTCTCCAATCAACACATTTTTGTGTAAGTAAAGAGAAAAGGGTCTATAAGAAATTTTATAAGGGCTTGACAATAAGGCAACTCTCTTTTCTCTGAGAGATCATTTTAAGAGAGGAAAAGAAATCTCACGTTCTATTTGGGTAGACATGATATAAGACACTGTCAAAGACACACATGAAAAAATTATCTCATAAAAATGTTCCAGCAGGAAAACAGGAAGGATTTTTGTATTAGCGATTTTATATACGGAGAGAAAAGAAGGCAACAAGAGCAAAACTAAAACACAACAAGGTTCATTTGATTAACATGTACAATTACAGTGATTTAAAGGAGAGAGAGATCAGCAAAGCTCAAAGAAGACTCTGCGAAAGCTGCCAGGAAGTGACCTGGGGTCTGAAGGAAGGAAAATAGCGCCTGGAAGGGTGCACGGCAGTGTGGAGGACACCCAAGATGAAAAGTCAGCAATAATCACGTAAATGTACAGATTTTCAAAGGCACTAAAACTCTGTAAGGCTGAAGAAAAGAGTAGGAAGTACTCAAATCCAAATTTCTGCTTTGTATGTTTGCCTCAGTCATGGCCCAACCTAGAGACGAGAGCTGTGCTGTAATTTGAACCAGGAAAGTTTAATATAAATATATAACGGAGGATTATCTATAACGTGGTAAAACAAAATCTCAGAATACCTAGGGCTAAAAGAGAAGACCCAGAAGGAGACAACAGTGGAAGAGGAGCTCCCGCCCCAAGACTAGGATTCTTAGCTCATTAGAAGTGGTGAGATTACAACCCACCAGACCCACCAGATGGCTGGGTCTCCATGGGCCAGAGCCTGCCCACTGTAACCGGGCCAGCAGGAAACACCTCTCCAGGGTACCAGTGGGCAGAAAACCACGGCTGGGACCAATGCTTCACCGGGGTTGGTGGGGAGAGCCTGGGCAGCTGGAAACCACTGACTGGAAAGCCAAAATAATCCCTACAGGTGGTCAGAAAAGCGTGAAAGGGACTGGCAAACAGACCCCCCCCCTCATTGGGGTGCTGGCTGGTCAAGACTGGGAAGCTGACTTCTGGGGTCCCTGAGAGACCCACCAGGAATTTCCCTATAGGGGTGTCACTGAAACTCGAGAGAAAGCTGTCCACTGGGTGCCACCAGAAGTCAAAGGGGGGTAAGCACCCCTGATGCTTCTCACATGTGCTGGTGCCAATCCTATGGGAAGAACAGAAACGAGTGAAATACACCAGAACAAGGAAGAGCCACCTCTTCTTCCTGCAGCGTGCCACTAGTGACCTCCCCCGACAAAGCTCAGCATCACGCCAGCTGCAAAGAAGAATTAAAGGGCCCAGCTTAACTTGCACAGAGCAGGCAGTAAAATATGGATTTGGTGCAGAGAGGCGATGAGACGATACTTGGCCCAATCTTCTATACGTAGATGTAAGCGTGCAGGAGCGTGCGTGTGGGAGCACGGGAGGGAGTTCTCTTCTTTTGGGGAGGAGGGATGTTGGCTTTCTACTTGTATTCTGGTGTGGCTTTCTGTTGTTTGGCAGTGGGGACACAATGAAAAATATTTCATCAGTTGTTATTGAAGGTAAAGGTTTCACTAATAGGGATTTTGAAATCGTATTAAATCAAAGGCTTGCATTTAAAATGCTTGCTGATTTTAGCAAAACGCTAAGCCTGGACCCAACAGCTCAGTGAGAGGACATTAAGTAAGTCTAAGTTCTAAGTGCAAAGGTGACAAATGAAGAACACTTATGCCTGCCAAAGACTGCTCTCTAACTTCAACCTCCTCAGAAATGCCTAGTGTCTATTACAAAGGGCAGATATAGAGTGCTGTTTTCCAATAAGTAAAAAAACAAACAAACAAAAAAAAAGCTAACACTGGGAAAACAGTACAAAGAGCAACATTTTAGGAACTAAGGGAGGTGTTTAGAGCCAAAGGAGCTAATTGCAGAGAGATGCACAGGTGTTTTAAGATTTAAATTGGCCACTGAAGCCTGCCATTTAGGATCTAAATATTGTAGTCTACTCTCCCCTTCCCAAGGAATGTTAGATGGCAAATGCGGGCTGTCTGAAATCATGAAAAATAATATACTGATGAGAATCTCTGAATACAGACTGAATTGCTCACTCTGCAAGTCAGTCCATTAAGCCTTCGCACACGGAGACCACGATCTTAATTTAACTTGACTGACTCATTGGAAGTTCAATGTAGCCTTCCTACACTGAAAGATAAACTTATCTGTCATTTTCCTTAAAGACAAAAATCCAAATGCTTACTCCCCGCCTCCAACAGCTTACGGTCAGAGTACGTTCTTGAGGCCTTTGGAGCCCTGGACGACACAAGTGACAGAGGCTCCGGGCGAGTACTTCACATACAGACTGAAATACTTTGATGCTTTAGCAACTTGTCTTGTGGTGGGTTGCTGTTGTTGTTTTCTTTAAATAAGAGTAGTGCTGTGGAGCTAAAGTCATAATTCTAAAATAATCTTATTATCTTGATATAAGATGCATTGTTCCGTAACAGACCAGTGATTTGATCAAGGTTTGGGGAAGGTAGATAACACTGACCTAATCCATACGGAAATGGAACAATGTTGAATAAACAATTCACCCAACATTATAGTGTATTAATCAGAAGATTATTAGTTGTTCTCATCTGGGATTAGGGTTTCATTACTTCATAAGATTACTCGAATCACTGGACTTTGGATAGTAATTTTATTTTTTTAATTTTTTTTAAAGATTTCTTTATTTGAGAGAGAGAGAAAGAGAGAACAAGCATGGGGAGGGGCAGAAGCAGAGAATCTCCAACAGACTCGTTACAGAGCCCAACACGGGGCTTGATCTCACGACCCTGAGATCATGACCTGAGCCAAAATCAAGAGTCAGCCACTTAGGGGCGCCTGGGTGGCACAACGGTTAAGCGTTGCCTTCGGCTCAGGGCGTGATCCTGGTGTTATGGGATCGAGCCCCACATCAGGCTCCTCTGCTAGGAGCCTGCTTCTTCCTCTCCCACTCCCCCTGCTTGTGTTCCCTCTCTCGCTGGCTATCTCTCTCTGTCAAATAAATAAATAAAATCTTTAAAAGAGTCAGCCACTTAACCGAGCCACCCAGGCGCCCCTGGATAGTAATTTTAACTGTAGGTAAAGAAAAGTTCCCACCATCACAGTGAAACCCTCTACAGTTTTCACCTCGCCTAAAAAGCTAGTTATTAAAAATTATGTCTATTTCTATTCTCTCCCTTCCTTAATCTTTCCTTCCTACCACCAACTAATAAAGCTTCCTAAAATAATATTAATAATTATTACCAGATGCAAGTGCTAGTAGTAATCCTACCTAACACTTACAGAGCTAAGGTAAGTGCTTTGCAGGTTACCTCGCCCACTGCTCTCCATAAGTAGGTTCCATGACTACCTTCTTTGTACCGGAGGAAATACATTTAGCCTAGCAAGTGGCATATTCAGGACTTAACCTCAGCTCTGGCTATGCTTCTGTAAGAATCCCAACATTTCAATGTCCTACTCAAAAGTCTTCAAGAGCTACCTTAAAGAGAAAAGTTGAAAGACTAACCTGATACCCAAATTACAGATGGATCAAATATATCAAGTATAAACTACTGGAACATTTCATAGAATATTTTTGTCATGTTGGACTTAAATGCTTTTAGCATACAAAGAACTTAGAAAATATAACTGGCCATCACTAATAGACTTTATAACAAAATTTTCACACATCAAAAAAAAAAAAAAGAAGTTTGCAGAGAAACTAAAAATTATTTGCACCAAGCAAGTGACTGATATTAAGTATAATGAGAGATGAATAAATTGAGAGAAAAATGGGGAATGACACAGGAGTGGGCAGATGGTGGTAGATGACAGGGCTCCCCAATGTTCAATCCAACACATAATTTTTAAAAATTCTAAAAAGTGAAGCAAAGCATATCATTTCCTCCTACCAATTAAGGAAATAAATTTACAAATACCCAGCAGTGCCTGGCTGGCTCAGTATGGAGAGCATGTGACTCTTGATCTCAGGGTCATGAGTCTGAGCCCCACAGTGGGTGTAGAGATTACTTAAATACATAAATAATTTTAAAAATAAATAAATAAATTTACAAATACCCAGTCTTGACAAAGGCATGGGAAAACAAGCTGAGCAGTCATTTGTTGGGATAAATATTCATTCATTCAATCAGTATTTATTGACCACTATAAGTTCAAATGTACCAGATGCTGGTCAAGGTGTTTGGAATGTATCAGTAAACCAAAGAGACAATGATGCCTGCCTTTATGGAGCTAATGCTCTGGGGGGAAGACAAATAGTAAGCATTAGAAGTAAACTATACAGTATGTTGGAAAGCGACAAGTACTGACAGAAAAAAAAGTAGAGGCACCTGGGTGGCTCAGTCAGTTAGGCATTCAACTCTTGATTTGGGCTCAGGTCATGATCTCAAGAGTCGTGAGATCGAGCCCCACGTTGGGCTCTATGCTCAGCGTGGAGTCTGCTTGAGATTCTCTCTCTCCTTCTCCTTCTTCCCCTCCCCCAGCTTGTGCTCTCTAAATAAATAAATAAAATCTTTAAAAAAAAAAGGAGTAGAGAAGTGTAAGACAGATCCATTTCTGGGCCACTCACAAGGCAGTGACGAATGAGGGAGTCTGGGTACACTACAAGAAGCAAGTGACAAATGAACAAAGACTTGAAGGTGAAGGAGTGAGCCATGGGAGTATCTGAGGGACAAGCATTCCAGGCAGAGGGATCAGACGATACAAAAACCCAAACCTCGAAGAGATAGGGCATGCCTGGAGCATCTGAGGAAGGGCAAGAAGCCCAGCATGACTCCAGCAAAGGGAGGAAGAGGGAGAGACGTGAGAAATAATATAACAGAGGAAATCAGCAACCAGTTCATGTAGGGTCCTTGTAGTACAAATACTGCAAAGAATTTAACTTTTACTTTAGAGGGAAAGAGCCTTTGCAGGGTTCTGACTGAAGGGGTAACATGATCTTACACTTTTAAAAAGCACCATTCCAGCTGCTGAATTGAGAAGAGACAGCAGGGGAGCAAGGGCAGAGGCAAAGAACCATGTCAGAGGGTCAATGCACGATCCAGGCACACGATGATGATGGCGGCCTGAACCAGGCAGCAGCCAGTGGAAGCTCTGGAAGTATTCTAATTCTGGAGAGATTTTAAAGCAAGAGCTAGCTATGAATTTCTGTCTGAATGAGGGGTACGGGGGGAAAGGAAAAAAAAAAGAATCAAACATTTCTCTAAGACTATTTTAAGTTGCCATCAGTGTGACAGGGAAGGTCAGTGTTAAACACGTCAAGTTCAAGGTCTCTAGTGGGTATCTGGGTGGAGATGCAGTGGGCAGCCTGGAGCTCAGCAGAGCAGTCTGGGCTGAAGATCTGTACTTAGGAGCCATTGGCATATGGATTGTATTCAAAACCATGAGCCTGAAGGAGATCGTCAAGGTCATGAGTGTAGACATAAAACAGGAGCCTAGGACTGCGGCCTGGGGTCTCCACTGTTCCATGTGCAACAGCTGACAAGCAGTCAGAGGAGCACCGGGGGGATATTATCTAGGAGCCCAAGTGTGGCAAGGAACAACGAATGGCCCACGACGTCCCAACGTCCCTGACAGGCCAGGTAAAGTAAGGACGGAGGACCAGCCATTGGATTGAGCAACATGGAGCTTGTGGGCTCTGGCATCATGAGGAGTGAAGAAGCCTGGATGAAGAACACCAAAACCAGAGACACGCTGGAAAAAGCCAACTCAGACAACTCCTACAAAGACAGACACCCCTACGATCCCTTACCAAAGAGAACTGCTGTTGGTAAGGGAATGAGGAGCAACGACGTTTTTAAGATGGGGGAAGACAACCCAGCCCAGCATCATTTGTGTGCTCATGGTACAGATCCATGACAGAGAAGGTCTGACAACGAAAGAGAGGGAGGAATCTGCCGCGGCTCTGTGCCCCAGCAGATGGGAAGAAGGGGGTCTGGGCACAAGTGGAGGGATGGCGTTAGGTCAAAGTGTGGCTGCCTCGCCTACGGTTCCAAGTAGGAAGGTGGAATACGGTGGAAATGGTACAGGGACATGCGGCAAGTCGCCTTATGACAGCGGTTGTATTTTCAGTAAACTATTCCACAGAGGTCACCTACTGAGAGTCGGGGAGGGAAGAGAGTGTTTGCATCTGAAAGAAAAGGCTGAAAGAGGCATTGGGGAGAATAGAAGAATGAATAAAGCAGGAAGTCATACATTGGTATTCGTTATTGACAATGAAAATTGAAAGCTTACATTCCCTTTGATCCAGTGATTCACTCATTTACTCACTCATGCATTCTACTTCCAAGGAGCCCGGAGGCCATCTGCAGGACCAATCTCCAACTGTTATCAGTGTGTCATTTAAGAAGAGAAACCAGAACAGGAAACGATTACTTTCATTTTTGCTCTATCTATTTCTGCATTGCTTGAGTTTTTACAAAATCGGTATTACTTTTATAATTTTAAAAATTTCACTTCTGGGTAATAACCTGACATAAGCCTTTCACCAGCCCTGTAGCTCACAACTTCCCCTGAAATTCCATTCCAGCCACAGAGGACGGCTACTTGCTATCCCCTGCAAATATAACTCTATCCACGCAATCTTAGACCAATTCACTAAATAATTAACCTTCTGGTGATAGCTACTGCTGACTTATTCCCCTCCTTCAGGACCCCAGAGATTATCTGAAAGACAAAACAATCATGGAAACATACTTACCTCAAAGTTGCACGAACAGATTTAACATAACATACTTGATACTATTTCAAGGAGTGTGTGTAAGAAGTGGGCAAACTCCCAAGACCCTTGCATTTCAAAATGCCACCTGCTCCCTTCCAACCTCGCTCTACAAATACTAGGTGCTGGCCGCATGCCAGGCACTGATAAGGACTGGGGCTACAAAGGTGAGGGGAAGGGAAAAAGCAAACAGATTCATCCCCTAGGCATAGTGTTAGGAAACTCCAGGGAAAACAAAAGCAAAGTTGTAACTGTGAAAGGCGCTTTAATTAAGAGAGGGGGTGGAGGCACCATGAAAGTTTAACCAAGGGAGATGAACAACATCAGGGGAACCTTCCTCGGGGGAGTGACCACTGTGCTGACCTGAAGGAAGCACAGACATCAAATGGGGGGGGTAGAAAAATCTTGTAGGAAAAGAACCACACTTACAAAGGCCCCGGGGGTAGGATGCTTAGTCTCCAGAGCCAAATGACAGAACTGTGAATTCCGCCATTGCCACTGGTAATTAACATCTCTGTGCAGCCATTCTTAACCTGTAGACATAATAGTACTAACCTTGCAGGACTGTAATGAGGACTAAATGAGTTATCTGAAAAGCTTAGAATGACACCTCACTCGGCTGTTAAACATATGTAAGCATTTTTTTAAATAAAAAATTCTTGGGGCACCTGGGTGGCTCAGTCAGTTAAGGGTTGGACTCTTGATTTTGGCTCAGGTCATGATCTCAGGGTCCTGGATTCAAGGCCCCAGTCAGGCTCCCTGCTCAGCAGGGAGTCTGCTTCTCCCTCTCCCTCTGCCCCCCCCACTCCCGCTCTTGCACTCACATGCTAATAAACAAATTTAAAAAATAATAAATTTCAAAGTAAATACCAAATATATGAGTAGACCCAAGCATTATGGAGACAGATGACAAAATTTTAAGTTTATCACGCTGGAATATATTAAGAGGGAGAAAGGCTTTCCACAACGGGCAAAAACACACGCAATGACGGACCCCATGTTTTGGGGTAAAGAGTGAACTAAACAGAAATGAAGATAAGTGATCACACACCCGTGACCCAAGTCAATCTAGACATTTCCATAGTAAGGAAGAGTGGGGAACAAAAGAAATAGGACAAAATGTGCTCTGTTCTCCAACAGCTAAGTTCAAGGTATCTCATATTCAAGATAAACATACTCCACAAACCCTTGCAAGAAACATCCGTTGCTACAATTGTGATGCCATCAATAGCACATATTCACTGACAAACTTCGGACAATACTGGCTTATGTAAACCGTGTGCCAGTGCACAGTCCTGTTTCAAAATCCAGACTGTGGGTCCAGGGAACGAATCATTTGTCAATAACACTAAACAGGCGGAGATAGTTGCGTACTAATCTTGCAAAATGCTTCAAGTGTTAATAGAAAAATAACAGTCATCCCTTCACTGAGATGATGACATATGCTTCGCACTTCCCTCCGACCAGCAGTGTTAGGCATACTAAAGAAACACGGGGGAGATGATGGCCTATACCAAACTGGCGTTGCCTTACGAAAACAGAGGGACTCTGAACACATCTGCAACAAACATCCAAAGTATTCGATCATTCTGGATCTCTGGCCCCTTAACTCTGGAAATGACGTTCAAAAATGGTTCATTGGCTACAGGATCAATTTTGTCACTGTTAAGTACTGTTATCCTCATTCTTTGGGTAGAAATAAACTTCGGGGAACCCTGGCTACATCCAGAGATGTTGGCAAAACAGCCAGCAGCAGAATTCATCTCAAGAGGTTGGTTGGTTGTTGTTTTTTTTAAAGATTTCTTTCTTTGAGGGGGCGACCGGCAGAGGGAGAGGGAGAGAATCTCAAGCAGACTCCCCACTGAGCACAAATCAAGAGCTGAGCTGAAATCAAGAGTCCGCCGCTTAACAGAGCCACCTAGGTGCCCTGTGGTTGTTTTTTAAAACAGATCTTGCTTTTAAACCTTTTAACATCAGGTCTCCCTGCAATTTTTAAAGTGTTATTGATATAATTAACATATTCGTAAGAAAAATGTCAAGAACTCTTGCTTGATTTCTATTTATAGGTTAAGTGATTAAAAACTGACAAACTAAATTGTATCTTCCATTTCAAAGTTATACAGTTATATAGGAAAACAAAAGATTCTGAGATTTGAAACTTAAGCAGATCATTCACACAAAAATGACAACATTCTCAGACAGCAAACTGCATCAGTCAGAAACTTACACCATAAAGTCACATAAAGGCTTACCATTTGGTATGGACCCACTTCACAAAATTCACCTTTATTATAAAAATTATTTTCTGAATTTTTAAGATGGATGGAAGAGGGGAATAGGAAGTAATAGATGAAAAAGAAGCCAGGAAACATATTTATTTCGTACACAGATGAGAATAAAGTCAGGATGCTTTGGAAAAGAGGGAAATTAGCAGAGTTGTCCCATTTGTCAAACAACAGAGAGCTACCTTTTCATCAAGAAAACTGTCAAGTACAGACACACCATCTGGACTACATCAAAACCAATCCAAGGGCAAAGCAAAAAATAAAAGCCTCCAACGTACCCAAGTGTTTGTGGTTCAGAAAACCTGAAGAGAATGAGGCAGGCAAAGAATGTGAACTATGATTTTGTGAACTTGTACTGGACTGAGGAGGATTCATAACTGCTTAGGGAGACCTGAAGCTAAATGAAAATACCACTACTTAATGCAGTTCATGGAGTCAGTGGAGGGCCTTATCGGAGGGCAGGTAAGTCGTCACCACTCCTCTGGATTGTTCACATCAGTAAGGAGGACACCCCCATAGTCTGCCTAGAGACAGGGCTACCACGAAGAGAAGATGGGAAGGTGCTGGGGAGGGGTGTGGCTGGGGGGAGGAGAGAATATTTAGCAGCAGAGGAAGGAACCTGCAGATTAAAGGATCAATAGGACACTAAGACTGTTCACACACTTGGGACACTACGTCCCCGTGCACCTGAGTAACAAAACCATACATGGAAGGAAGATACGCAACTTCACGGTTCCATGTTTAGGCTCAGCTGATGACAGAACACTGGGTGAGGCACATATGCACGAGACTGACTGACTACTACTGAACTGAGAGAGCGAAGAATATCTCACTTTAAGCAAACTAAATCATAAACACATAT
Source organism: Ailuropoda melanoleuca (assembly GCF_002007445.2). Classification (NCBI taxonomy): domain Eukaryota; kingdom Metazoa; phylum Chordata; class Mammalia; order Carnivora; family Ursidae; genus Ailuropoda; species Ailuropoda melanoleuca. Next base: position 25,157,396 of record NC_048232.1, read on the forward strand.
TAGGATCCACAGAACATGAAGATACTAACCAGTGAGAAATAACACGAAGTGTTCTCACCAAAGACTCTGGCCCGTATTTTAGGCAGCGATACCCCCTACTGTACGATCAAACCCAGCACCAGCACCAGCAATAACACCCGAACACAAGGAACAAAGTGTACGTGTCTGTACACCACTCAGGATGCAAGAGATTCTAATTCCGAGCAAAAATTTGCTAAATAGAGGTAAAGTTTTTGCTAAGAAAAATTAAAAGGCTAGAATTAAAAAAAAAAAACAAAAACAGAAAACGTATACCAAGTTATACTTATTTTAAATACCCAGCATGACCCATGACTCCTGACCTCAGAAATGTTTTAACCCAAACTAATAGCGAGTTTCACACATTCCTTTGCTCTACCTCCATACAGCACTTTCATAGAAATACATTTATGCCACAATCAAGGTCAAAGATAGCAAGGTACTTATTGCAGCTATTCTGAAAATTCAAGGAAAAAGATGACAAGTACAGATCCATCTATATAAACTATTAAGAATTCTTTGTTGAGGGCAACTCATTTTCTATTGCTTTTTCACTGTATTTGAACAAATATAAATGACTGCTATTAAACCAAAGAAAACGAATTTAAGGCTAAAACGTGACATTAATCATTAATTCTCAAAACACGAACATCTCTAAACGTGAAATTGTACAAACGTACAGAAGTGTAAAGTGAAGAAATTTTTCCAGTTCCAGAAAACTGCTTCTGTAAAAATATAATATTCTGTACAAGACAGTAGTAGTTCCTAAGAGAGTAAGTGGCTCAGAATTTGATGAAAGTGTTCCCGCAGTGAACAATTCACTCTTCTTGCAGATTCCAGATGCTCAGCATTCCTGACATCAGAATGGAAAAATTTACTGTTAGTCTAGAGAAATTTAATATCACCATTCTTGTCATATCCCTCATAGCTTCATTATTAGAACAAGTCTGGGGAAGCTATAACCTATGTTAAATGATAAAAAAGATGTTCTCTGTGCTCAATCATACTAGGTCGTATAAGTAACCGAAATATTTAGAAATCCTATAGAAAAAGACTTGAGAATAAGAAAAACATGTATTTGTTTGGTATTTTTCTTAGTTTTGATATTTGCATTCTGTACAGTATGGCCAGGCACAGGACCAAAACATTTAACTATAACCAAGGGCTAATAAACACTAAAGGACGTATATCGACGCCCAGAGCAACACTATAAAATTTTATTATATTAATAAAATGGGATACACCAAGCTTTAAATTTTCCACTTTGTCAAAGGTAAAGTAATCAGCACTATTCAGTGCCATTCATAACAGGATTCAATTTTTCTCATTTAAAGTATGTTTCATTTCCAAGAGTACCTATACTAAAATACTTTAATACAACTCTGACAGAAGCATTCTTTTTCTTACACTCTCCCCCAACTGGGGATAACTTATTAAAGCATTTGGCAAGCTCCGATTTATATATGCAAAACAATTTAAATAATTCTAATAGTGCAGCTTGTTAATATCATTTTACGCAATTACCTAAAGTGTAGAATATCAGGGCAAGGCAGAGGGCACGTGCATACACCTGTATGTAACCCTAACTTGTAAAAGCTGTCTCTAAGCTCTAAACAGATTCCAATTTGTAATTAGCTCTGTGTTCGCATTCTGTGGCCCACAGAGGACATCCTCCGCTATCAAAGTGAGTATGACCGTAGAGTTGACCATGGAATGATACTGGTTTGAACTGCACGGGCCCACTTATTCGTGGATTTTTTTTTACAGCACGCTACTGTAAATGTCTTTCCTCTTACGGCCTTCTCAATAACATTTTCTTTTCCCTAGCCTACTGCCTCGCTAAGAATACAGAGTACGTACAACATACAAAAGATGTTAATCGACTGTTTATGTTATCGCTAAGGCTTCTGCTCAACAGTAGGCTATTAGCAAAGTTTCTGGAGAGTCAAAAGTTACACACGTTATTTTGAACTGTGTCGGGGAGGAGATCTGGGGAGGAGCTGGTGCCCCAGCCCCCACAGTGTGCAAAGGTCAACTGTACTTTGCTCCTTAAAAGTACTCACCCACAAGATAAAGCCATAGCAAAATGAAAATTACTTCGAAAACTCTCATGAATTATGGTTTATAATGGTCTCGTAGAAAAATGATTTACATTTACACTACATTTAACTAGTTATAGGGCCTTCTAGCCTGGAAGAGTCGGCCATTAAAGGTAAAGCATTGTATTTGTTTTATTATACTTGATAACATGATAGGATTTATTCTCATTGATTTCAATATTTATAATATAGTTAAAACTGAACCTAGCATGTTAGGTTCAAGCCAAATAAAGAGTTTACCTGGAATTCAGCTCTCACCGCAGAGCACGAACCTAAATCTTACCTCTCATCACCCTACAGTCAGCGTATTCACAATACGTAATGGACAGACCGACAGGCACTAACCTTATTTAATCAGGAAGAAAAGTAACAGCAAGAGAAACCAAGTTGACACAAGAGGGCCTACTAGTTGTACTGATGGCGCTGCAGACAGAGACAGGTGTTTCTCACAGGATGACAATAGCCAACAGAGAGAAAGAATGAGTTCTTAGCACCTAACTGGTGCTTCCGTGATCTGTAGTGAGATGAATGTACAAAAAGCACCCAGCACGTGGATGACCCCGGTAGCTAGGACCCCGGTAGCTGCCATCATCTTTATCATTTCCTCCCAGAGGCTCGTTAGCTGAATCAATGAGCAATCAAGTGAAGGAAAAGCTCCTAGAGGTGTTCAGAATTATTTATAATGGCTTTCTTTTCAGGTATTCTCCTGAAATGGCCTTCATGATATCCCCCCAAGAACAATCTGCTACACAAAAGTACAACAGTTGTGCTCCTAAGAAACTTCTCATCATCAAAATTGTGTAAAAAAAGAATCTTGTTTCATGCGGAGAACATGTGGTAGGTTTCAGAGTTCCCAACTTATGATAATTACGGTACATCCATGCATGAATTTTAATAACAACTGGAATAACTTCAGCTATAACTGTATTTTATTTTTAAGCAAAAAGTAATAAACTGGTGGCTCGCAACTGCTGACCTTGAAAGTAAATGCTTCCCGGTCTTTGGATCCACACAAGTCTTCTTTAAACAGCTTGAAAGTTTGTTTCCTACAGAAATCATAACCATCAGGGGTAAAAACCCTCAAAAAACTGGCCAGCTAGTTCTGCTGAAACATAATAGAATATATGGAAAGAGATCTAGTATACATAAAGAATTGAGTAGACGATAAAGGTACCATTGCAAATCATCCAAGCAGTGAGAAATTATTCTACTAAAAGTGCTGAATCCCCAGTACCATTCAGGAAAAAAATGAAATCGAATAAACTAGGATCCCTATGTAATGAAGCTAATCCCTAATCATCTCTTTATGTGCAAACTGCATTATAAAAATTCAGTCTAACAGACATCTGCTATTACAAAAGATCCTTGCACAATATTTACAGGGGTGATTCTTCCACAATCCTCGCCCGTCAAGAAGCAGCAAAACAAAATATGTAGGCCTTCGGTCCCATATCTTAACACATGCCCACCTGAGCTTCCTGAACAGTATTTAAAAATTTAGGAGGGTCAAGTGTACTACATCTGAAAGGGAAGTTTAACATTTAATGTTGAGTTCTGGCAAATAAAATATTTTTTAAATTTTATAAATTTCAATGGCCCTATATGAGAGCTATTTAATTACGTCTTAATGGCATGAAGCCGTCTTCTCAGTTTGCTCTCCATCTTTACTGTAACCACTTACCACGTATCCCTCAACTTCTCTTCTCTAAGAGTCGTGTCTTCTGAATGACAAATTCCGAAGGCAATATAAACCCATTAAATACATTTTATATTACCAGAGAGAAAAGAATTTTTAGGTAAGCTAGGAATCGATTTCTATCAAAAACTGAAGTGAGGTCACATGATTAAGCATTCAGTGGCATTTCAAAAGTCACCGGAATGGGTGAAAGTTCATTTCCATGGAACTCATTAGCGCTCTGTAATTCATTTTCCTAAGGAAAATTATTCCTTTAGAAGCAATTTCCAAGTTTCTGCCATGTAAAATAATTTTATGTCCAAATCCTATTCATCCCTTAATTCCGAGATCAAGTGCCCCACCATCACCTACCCCAGAAGCTGGCACTAATCTCTCCCAACTCTGAACTCCATCTCACTTCATCCATCTCCCCTCTCCTGTGATAATGAGCACAGTCGACCTTGTTCTTAAAACACCTGTGCTCAGTTCTTCTAGGCACCTCCATATAGAGGATGTATATTCCCCATCCTGCCGGCACGTGGGTGCTCAGTAAATGCTTGAGAAACAGATAATGAACTAACTCACAAATAAATAAGCCTTCCCATAAGAACCAAGTACTCGCCTGGCATGAAGAATTTCTTAATTCAAAAAACATGACAGCTCTGGAAGTCATGGCAACACACTGGGAAGGTCAGCCATACACATACATGCATAATGTATGAATACACTAGAATCCAAAAATTTTCCTGATTCTAAAATGCACCCTGTCATTCATTTTAATTTAAAGTGCATGCTTCTACCTGCCTATATGTTTTGATAATATTAGCATTTTTAGGGCTTTTTAAAAAAGGCATATTTTCTTTCAAAATGTATTTTGCATGCAAAAATCTTAAAGAGACAGCCTCTCATTTGCATCGAGGAACTCTCAGAAGGTATATGACTAGCATGATTCATACGAATTCTCAAAGTGATTTTTGGTTTGGATTTTGATCTGAATATATAGCTAGAAATCCCAGTTTAGGATTAGGAATGTGTAAGAATTACAATTTTCCTCGATCGAATGCTGGTTTTTCACTTTTTGAACATGCTTAAAGATAACCTCTTAAAAGACTTTTTTATTGGGGGGGGGTCAGAGTCCTCTGAGCCCTCTTTTTGACTAGGCCTGGACCTTCGTCCCTTGTCCTGTCTTTGGCATGCCTTGCCCAGTTTTTGGTTTTGTTTATTTTTAAGAAAAGAATATTTTACACTGAACGATTCTGCCGCAACAGGGATCTGAAATCTACCAAGACAATCCTATATGTGTGTGTGTGTGTGTGTGTGTGTGTGTGTGTGTGTGTGTGTATATATATATATATATAAAATCACTCAAGCTGTCAACAAACCCTTTTTAGCACTGAACCTGAAGACTGCGCTAAGATTAAAAAAAAAAAAAAAGGCACATTGTCTTTTGGGACAGTGAAGAATATTTATAACACAAAACCAAGCAATTTGGCTATTTTTAATCAGCATCATATACACAGAAGCATATACAGAAAACCGGGCTATAAAAATAGCCTCCTTATGTAACTACTTTTATTTCATAAGAAGACCACCAAGAAATATTCCCTTTAATTTAAATGTCATTTAATGCGGTATGTTCTCCTGACCAAGAAACTGCTTGGAGAGCAAGGAGCGACATTTTCCAAATTGCTAACTGGCCTCAAAGCCTCACAGGAAACAGTGCAAGAGAATAGATTATTTTTTTATTTTATTTTAAATAAATAAAATTTATTTATTCATTTATTTATATATTCATTCACTCATTCATTCATTCATTCATTTATAGAACAGATTAATTCATGTTTCTTAAGGTACAGACTGCTAAGCATTATAGGGTCCAGTGGTCTCTTATGTGGCCCACGGGCAGTTTCCACTGGCAACCTTGCACTACTGAAGGAAAAAAAAAATCAATTAAGATTTTGTTCACCACGGGGCACCTGGGTGGCATAGCGGNCCTGGGTGGCACAGCGGTTAAGCATCTGCCTTCGGCTCAGGGCGTGATCCCGGCGTTATGGGATCGAGCCCCACATCAGGCTCCTCCGCTATGAGCCTGCTTCTTCCTCTCCCACTCCCCCTGCTTGTGTTCCCTCTCTCGCTGGCTGTCTCTATCTCTGTCGAATAAATAAATAAAATCTTTAAAAAAAAAAAAAAGATTTTGTTCACCTGGGTTCAAATTTGCAACAGGATTATGATTTTTGCATGATTGTTTCATAAGGTTGTGCCAGTGCTGCCGAGACTATGCTTGTCAGAGCTTTTCTATTAACTTTCACAGCATTTGCTTATTGCCATTGTGTTTGGAAAGTTTACACTGTGGGGCGCCTGGGTGGCTCAGTCCTTAAGCGTCTGCCTTCGGCCCAGGGCGTGATCCCAGGGTCCTGGTATCGAGCCCCGCATCAGGTTCCCTGCTCTGCTGGGATCCTGCTTCTTCCTCTCCCACTCCCCCTGCTTGTGTTCCCTCTCGCTGGCTGTGTCTCTCTCTGTCAAATAAATAAATAAAATCTTTAAAAAAAAGAAAGTTTACACTACACAACTATAATTATATCAAATCATATACTCAATTAACTAAAATAGATGAAAGACTTAAAGATTAGTTCGGAGAAGCCTAGTCACTGACAATCGTAATACAGGGGCGCCTGGGTGGCTCAGTCAGTTAAGCACCTGACTCTTGGCTTCCGCTCCGATCATGATCTCAGGGTCCTGAGACGAAGCCCTGCGTCAGGCTCTGTGCTCAGCAGGGAGTCTGCTTGGGATTCTCTCTCTCCTTCTCCTTCTTCCCCTCCCCCCACTCCCTCTCTCTGTCTCTCTAAAATAAAATAAATATTTAAAAAAAAAGAAAATACTAATACAAACAGAGGTTCCCATCTTCTAAATATTTATGATCTAAGTCCCAAACATTACAAGGTTACAGGAAAATAAACATTTCATATTCACCAGTAAAGTGACAATATAAATACCAGCCCTCATTTAAACATTCCTGTCCACCTAACCCATGCCGGCACACTGTCATTGGTTTTTATCTTGGATGCCATAAACATCACTGCAGAAATACAGGCCTTCGCAACGTTGGTGAAAGTGATGTTGAGGAGCTGCTCCACTATGACCAATGATAGTGGGGACCGAGCCTCTGAAAGAGGTCTGCTAATCAACAACCGAGAAAAATACTACATACCGACAATACATTTCACTTCAAAAGACAACAATCCAAATACTGAACGGTAAAAACCAACAAAAAACAAATACGACTGGAGAAACTAAAGATTTCAAATATTTTTCTTAAAATGCCCTTTTTATTATCCCACTGCAAAAGTCAAAGTGCTATTATAAAATGCTGTCAACAATATTATGCCAACAAAGGAAAATTCAGCAGCGTATATGACAATCACGCTAAGAATTAGCACAGTTATTATCGTTACCTACAATGTTCTTACTTACATTTAAAATGTGGTCACAATTAATATTTCCTTTTCCTAGATAAAGTTCTGATCATTTCCCCGCCATTTTCTTATTCTTTTCATACCCTATTTAATGTGGATTAATTTTAATTGGCCTTTTCCTGCTATCTATTATTACTAGCTAAGATGGCCCTCAAAATAATGACATCGATAAAGAAAGTTAACAGGATTCCAACCTTAACTGATAGTGAATCTACCTATGCTAGAAGTGGAACTAAAAATGCACTTATTTCACAAAGACAACCAAAAAAATAAGCCACCAAAACAAAGTAAGAATACAAACCACAATAATAAGAATTAGGTTTTATTTAACCTGAGAGGTAATTTCCCCTATCCCCAGGGCTTTGTGAGTTGAGAAATTCTCTTAAATAGTATCATGAATCCACCAAAGTTTTCTAATAATTTTTAAACTAAGGACACTGACCTCTTTTGCCAATAAATTGTTTCCAGATAAAGCACAAACTAATGCTAGATAAAACTATCAGTTTTAGAGGATAAAAACTGATAGTCACTAAAAATAGAGATGAAAACAAAATAGACAATACTAGGACAACTGGATTTCTCCATGGGAAAGAATTAACTTAGATCCCTATCTCACACCATACACAAAAATCAACTCAAAAAATATTTTTAAAGATTTTATTTATTTATTTGACAGAGAGAGACACAGCCAGCGAGAGGGAACACAAAGCAGGGGGAGTGGGAGAGGAAGAAGCAGGCTCACAGCGGAGGAGCCTGATGTGGGGCTCGATCCCAGAACGCCGGGATCACGCCCTGAGCCGAAGACAGATGCTTAACGACTGAGCCACCCAGGCGCCCCAAAAATTTAACTAAAACTTTAAATCAAGGGGTAAATCCTCATAACCTGGGATTTGGCAATAGATTTTTAGATATGCCACCAAGAGCATAAGCAACATAAGAAAAAATGGACACTGATCTTCATCAAAATTAGAAGTTTTGTACAAAGGATATTACAAGGAAAGTGAAAAGATAACCTACACAATGGGAAAAAAATATTTGCAGGTTGAAAATCTGATAAGAGTTTAATATCCAAAATATATAAAGAACTCCAAAACTCAACAACAAAACAGCAGTCTAATAAAAAAAAAAATGGGCAAAGGACTTGAATAGGTTATTTCTCCAAATAAGATATACAGATGGCCAAAGAGCACACGAAAAGATGCTCAACAGGGGCGCCTGGGTGGCTCAGTCATCAAGCATCTGCCTTCAGCTCAGGTCATGATCCCAGGGTCCCGAGATCGAGCCCCACATTGGGCTCTCTGCTCAGCAGGAAGCCTGCTTCTTCCTCTCCCACTTCCCCTGCTGAGTTCCTTCTCTTGCTATCTGTCAAATAAATAAAATCTTAAAAAACAAAAAAAAGATGCTCAACATCGTTAGTCATTAGGGAAATGCAAATCAAAACCACAACGAAGTACCATTCACACCTACTAGAGTGGCTGTAATCAAAAATTACAGAATGTAGGGGCGCCTGGGTGGCACAGCGGTTAAGCGTCTGCCTTCGGCTCAGGGCGTGGTCCCGGCGTTATGGGATCGAGCCCCACATCAGGCTCCTCCACTATGAGCCTGCTTCTTCCTCTCCCACTGCCCCTGCTTGTGTTCCCTTTCTCGCTGGCTGTCTCTATCTCTGTCGAATAAATAAACAAAATCTTAAAAAAAAAAAAAATTACAGAATGTAACAAGTACTGATGAGGATATGGAGGACTGGAACCCTCATATACTGCTGGTGCAGAGTCTATGGAAAAGATTTCGATGGTTCCTCACAAAGCTAAATGCAGAATTATTATATAAGTAGGAATTTCAGCTCCTAGGTATATATATACCCAAAAGAACTGAAGTTGGGGACTCAAAACAGATACTTATACAGCAATGTACATTGCAGCATTATTCACAATAGCCAAAAAGTGGAAACACACAAGTGTCCATCCACAGACACATGGATAAACAACGTGCAGTGTATACACACAGTGGAATATTACTCAACCATAAAAGAGAATGAAATTCTGACACACGCTACAACATGGATGAACCCTGAAAACATTACATGAAGTGGTATAGTTACAAAATGATAAATATCGTGTAATTCCACTTACCTGAAATGTTTAAAATAGTGAAAATCTAGAGACAAAGTAGAATGGTGGTTGTCAGGAGCTGGGGGTGGGGTACAAGTGAAGTTACTGCTTAACAGACACAAAGTGTCTGTTTGGAGTGATGAAAAGGTTTTGGAAATAGTGGTGATGTTTGCATGACATTTTGAATATACCTGATGCCATTAAATCGTACAATTAAAACAGTAAAAATGGCAAATTTTATATTCTATGTATTTTACCTTAAAGAAAAACTTAAAAATAAAAAGTAAACTACATGTACATTATGAGACATTGCTCTCCTTATAGCTAAAATAGAGGTCACACTACTGCTATTAAGATTATAAAGTGAAGTCTCAAAATGAAAGACACTATACAATGATGAAAATTAAGGGCCAAATTCCTATATGAAATGACTGCTGCATATACCAGGTACTGTACAATGCCGTGAGATACAAAATATTCAGCGACTTGTTTACATAGCATTTGTGTAAAGACTAAGATATAATCACAATAAGATGGTGTATTAAATCTAAGGACCACAGTGTAACCAATAGGGAATTTAACGGCTGGATCCCCCTCCATACACGGTCTAGTCTGATTGTCCTGCTTCTTTTGTGTATAAACTTTTAACTGTCTCCCATTAACAGTATTTACTGAAGGTGACTTTGTACGGCAGGAAAATCTACGGCTATTACCTGTGGTAATAAAGAAAGCCATGCATTTGAAAATCTCAAAAACAGAAATGCCTACTGGACTTTTTGTAACAGCAAGAGCGTGCAAGGTAGAAGAGAGCCTGCCACTGTGCGGGACGCCGGCGGGTGTGTACCTTACAAGACGCCCGTTGATAGCACAGAAGTGCAAACACACCTGTACGAGCCATGTGAGAAAATGCACTTAGTGACCTTTCTGTTCAACTCCGAAAAATCTGTTTAACTTTACTACATGAAGACGACTTTTCCCCTTCATTCAAAAATGCCTGATGAGCACTAACTAGCACCAGAATAAGTGTCCTGATTCAATTTAAGAAACGCAAGCTCTGTGTATTACTACTAAAAAAAAAAGTTGTATCCAAATGCCAATTCACACACCACTTTTTGTTCACACAGAACAGCTAGCGGTCAGCCACGGGCCTAATGATCTGGATCTGCTGTGGAAGAGAGCAGTAGAAATAAAAATATGGTCAATTCAAAACTGCAGAATATACTTCATTTTGGAAACAATTTGAAGAAAAAAGAGCGGCATGTTGAAAACCCTGCTTTTCCACGATGAAATATACGCATTACCAAAAAGGAAAAATAATTCATCGTTTAAATGAAAGATGAGAACAAAACATTTGTATGACATTGGCAAGGCCAAGAAAGCCCATTTTGGTTATTTCAAAGGGCTTCCATTAGTGGCATAGTGCGGCAATATATTCAAAACCTTTCTTGACTTCAATCTATTGCTTTAAGGATCAAACTTAATGATTTTGATGTTGGAAAGAAGGTTAACCAGATTTCTTAAAACGGGCCTATGGTGTAAACAATTTGAATGTTGGCCAAACATTTTTAAAAGAACTAAACAGAACTTATTAAAAAACAAAAACAAAATTGTATGTATTAAAGTCTTAAAAACAGCCAAAGAAAGAACATGGCTTGAAAGATTACTTCAAAACAAAGATCCTGACAGCTGACTTCTAAACAGCAACTTCAAAGGTATCATTTCGTCATCTTTCACTATGCTGAAAATAAATCAATAACAATAGCCAACCTAGCACTTTTTGCTCAGTAAAAATACCTTTCAAGAATAGAGGCAAATAGGAAGGTAATTCAAGACAGTGACAAAAAAAAAATCCTGAACTCCCCTCCCCTACAGACACACAAAATCTACAGCTACATATAAAACTACCACCTCTGAAAAGAACCTGAAAGCTAGCTGGACAGCTACTCCACTACAAAGGATAAAAAAAAAACAAAAACAAAAAAACACCACTGATAGGAGAGACAGAGACACACTCTTGCCAAAAACCCCAAACCCCATGCAACAGCCCATAGAGGAGGGGTCTCACAAATACAAAACTCCTCCCTGGGGAGAGATCTGTGCTACACATCACGCATCCTAATCCCTGGGACCTGTACCAGAAAGACAGGTCCCAAACTCTCTGGCTTTGAAAACCAATGGAACTTGCAACCAGAAGAATCATAGGGCTGTAGTGAATGGAGAGTCTGCCCTTCTGGGGTTCACACTCAGGCTCATTTGCCGCAGGACCCAGTGCAAAAGCACCAATCTGAAAACAGCCTAGACCATATGTGAAGAAGTTTCATTTGCTAATCTTAAAGCATCTACCAGAAGGGCAAAAGGCTACTCAGATTCCCTCCAACAACAGTAGACTCTGGAGGGTGCCATTTTTATGTTCTTTCTCTACCCTGCCATTGCCAATGCTGGCAGGGGCTATTTTTGCATTCTCGATCTAACTTTCCAGCACCCCCTCCCCCTCCACACCGCTGCCACAACCCTGCCAGAAGCAGCAGGCCGGTGCACTGGCCCCCTAGTGACACTCCCACTGCTAGTGGTCCCCAAGCCAGCAGGTACATGCAACCCACACAGGGGATGCCTACTGAGTATGAGACTCTGGTGGCCAGGGCGGATTGTGTTTCGATTTCCACAGGTCTAAAATCATTGCATAGACAGTACAAGAGACAACGAAAAACTAAGGCAAGGTTAAATAATAAGAATGATCACCCACACGGGGCCCCCCCTTCAAGACTGGAAGAGAACTGTTTCACCTAACACAAGCACATAAGTACAAAGTCAGGCAAAATGAGGAAACAGACAAAGACGTTCCCAATGAAAGACCAGGATTAAATCCCAGGGGAAAAAAAAAAACTTTAATGAAATGGAGATGATTTCCCTAATACTGAGTTCAGAGAAATAGTCATAAAGATTTTCACTGAACTCAGGAAAAGAATGAACACAGAGAGAACTTCCAAAGACAGAAAATACATGATAGTAGCAAAGAGAAGTCATAGAACTAAAGAATATAATTATTAAGCTAAAAAATAAACTAGAGGGATTCAACAGCAGAATAGGTAAAGCAGAAGAAAAAGTAATCTAGAAGAAATGGCCATGGAACTCACCCTAAAAGAGCAGAGGGGAAAAAAAATATTTTAAAAAGTGAAGGTAACTTAAGGCCTTTGGGACACGATCACACAGAAGCCTTTTCTTATAAGAGTCCCAGCAGGAGAAGACAGAAGAAAAGAGGCAGAAAACGTATTTGAAGAAACAATGGCTAAAAACTTCCCTAAGGAAGTAGGAAACAAACTTTTAGATCCAGGAAGCCCAGAGACATCCAAACAAGATAAACCCAAAAACTAATATAATCGAAATGTACGGCATTGGCATAAAAACAGACACATAGATCAGTGGGACAGAATAGAGAGCCCAGAAAGAAACCCAAGCATATATGGCCAATTACTTTACAACGAGAGGCAAGGATACACAATGAGGAAAGGACAGTCTCTTCAATAAATGGTGCTGGGAAAACTAAACAGCTACCTGGACCACTACCTTACACCATACACAGAAATTAACTCAAAATGGATTAAAGACTTGAATGAAAGACTCAAAATCATAAAACTCCTAGAAGAAAACATAGATGGGTAAACTCTTTGACATCACTCTTGGATATTTTTTTTTTTTTGGATCTGATTCCAAAGGCAATGGCAAAAAAAGCAAAAATGGGACTACGTAACACTGAAAAGTTTCTGCACAGCAAAGAAAACCAACAACAAAGTAAAAAAGGCAATCTACTGAATGGGAGAAGAACGTGCAAATCATACCCAATACGTGATTAACAACCAAAACATATAAAAAATTCATACAGCTCAATACCAACAAGAAACAAAAATTCCATTTAAAAAATGGGCAGAGGATCTGAATAGACATTTCCCCCAAAGAAGACATACAGATCACCAATAGGCACATGAAAAGATGCTCAGCATCACTAATCATCAGGGAAACACAAATCAAAACCACAATGAGATATCACCTCACACCTGCAGAATGGCTAGTATCAAAAAGACAAGCAATAATAGGTGTTGACAAGGCTGTGGGTAAAGGGGAGCCTTGTGCACTACTGGTGAGGTTGGAAACTGGCGCAGCCAATATAGAAAAGAGTCTGGAAAACAGTCAGAAAATCAAAAATAGAACTCCCATATGATCCAGCAATTACACTTTTGGGTATTTATCTGAAGAAAAACTAATTCAAAAAGATACAAGCACCCCATGTTCATTGCAGCATTATTTACAATAGCCAAGATATGGATATAACCAAAGCGTCCTTTGAGGGATGAATGGAAAAAGATTCACGCACGCACACACACACACAGGAATACGACTCAGCCATAAAAAAAATAAAATCTAGCTATTTGCAACTTGTATGAACCCTGAGAGTATTATGCTAAGTGAAAAAAGTCAGACAAAGACAAATATCATAGGATTTCGCTTATATCTGAAATCTAAAACAAACAAACAGAAGTCACAGGTACAGAGAATATACTGGCGGTTGCCAGAAGGGAGGGGCTGCAGAGTGGGTGAAATGAGTGAAGGGGATGAAAAGGTACGAACTTCCAGTTATAAAATGAAGTCATGTACAGCATGGTGACTATAGTGAATAATAATGTAGTGCAAATTTGAATGTTGATTGAAGAAAGTAAATCTTTAAAAGTTCTCAGCATAAGAAGAAAAAATGGTGTGAATTTGTATGGAGAGAGATGTTAACTAAACTTATTGTGGTGATCATTCTGCCAAGTATACAAATGCCAAATTATTATATCGTACACCTGAAACTAGTATGCCATGTATCGATTATACTTTAGTAAAATGAAAAAAATGAAGGGAAATAAAAACATGCTCTAATACATTGAAAGACATAGTTCGATAGCCATAAACCTTCTAAACCTGATAGCCATAAACCTTCTAAAGCTTTTTTTTTTACTTTAAACGGGTGAAAAATCATCCTGGGTGAGAATGCTGGGTTGTAAGATAGAGAGTAGAATAAATAAAATGTTCATATGTAAGGAGCTTTAAATGAATACTGATGATATAAAGCAAAATAAGGATGTCTTCAAGGTTGTGGGGTTTTGTTTTGTTTTGTTCTGTTTCTAGAGAGAATTAAAATACAGGACACAACAGCACTTAAATTGGGAGGGAAGTATATGGGGTAAAAGTGTTCTAAGATCTCTGGATTTGTCAGAATGACAATAAAGGTACAGATTAAGACAGGATTTTATAATAAAGGATTCATGTCATAATTTCTAAGGTAGCCACTAAAAGAACAGAAAGAGAATGTATTATGTTCAAAATTGTATGTGGGGAAAACCAAAATGAGAAAGGAAAACCCTAACCAATCCAAAAGAAGACATAATAGAAAAAGAAACTTCGAAAAATCAGGATAAGAAAACATAAAATATGTTAGATTTTAAATTTTAAAAATCAGACATTATAATTAACTGTATTGAAGACACTCTAGTGAAAAGCAAAGACTGTCCGACTTGTTACCTCAGAAAGCTCCAACTGGAAGTAATTCACAAAAGCTATAACTAATACAGCAGGAATACAGAAAAGTTGACAATAAAAGGATAAGAAAAGATGTATCATGCAAACATTAATACAAAAAAAGTTACTTTAAAATAAAATGTATTAAAAAGTATAAAATGTATTCATTCACCAGCAAAACAGCAAATTTATATTTAATCACAAATTTAAATATATTCAAGAAAAACTGGACAGAACTGCAAGAACACGCCAGTCATAAAGGGAAACTTTTTACAATACTTCTTTTGGTAACTGAGAGAATAAACAAACAAAAATCAGTAAAAACACAGAATATTTGAAATAACACACTTGACCTACCAGACATATTTAAAAAACTACATTCAATGACTGAAGAATAAACCTTCTTTTTAGACACAGGATACTTACAGAAATTGACTACATAGCTAGCCATAAAGTCTAAACAAATTTCAAAGGACTGAAATAATGCAAATTAAGTTTTCTGACTTCAAAGCAATGAAGGTAGAAATCAGGAACAAAATATAAAATAAAAAATTCTTATTTGTAAATTCAAGAAAATTCTAAAAAACCACTTACAAAATGATTCTAAGGCAATAAAACGAGTACCTAGGGAGAAACAGCCTTAAACGTTAACATTAGAAAAAAAAGGTTGAAAATTATGAATGTTCATAACTAGAAAAAGAACAATTTAAAAAATCAATGAAATAAAAACTAATATACAATGAAGAAAAATAAGGCCAAAAGTTTTGTATCTAAAAAGAGTAATGAGGGGCGCCTGGGTGGCACAGCGGTTGAGCGTCTGCCTTCGGCTCAGGGCGTGATCCTGGAGTTATGGGATCGAGCCCCACATCAGGCTCCTCTGCTATGAGCCTGCTTCTTCCTCTCCCACTCCCCCTGCTTGTGTTCCCTCTCTCGCTGGCTGTCTCTATCTCTGTCGAATAAATAAATAAAATCTTTAAAAAAAAAAAAAGAGTAATGAAATTGCCAAAACTCTGGCAATATTAAAGAAAGAGAAGAAAGGACAATAAATAGCAATATCAGAACCAAAAAGAAAATTAACATAGAAACTGCACACATGAAATATTATAAGCAACTTTTTCAGAAATTTGAAAAATTAGGTGAAACCAAGTCTTAGAAAAATATAAATCATTAAAACTAACTCAAGAAGAAATAGAAAGCCTGAACATTCTTGCAATCTTTAAAACAGTTACCAGTATTCTTATCAAAAAGAAAATGTCTAGACCCAAGTAACCTAAACAGGTAAGTTCCACTAAAGGAAAAACTAATTTCAGTCTTTCACAAACTTGTCCACAGAAAAGTAAAGACTTCTCCCAACTCACTACATGAGGCTAACATGATACTGTGAAAATCTGATGAGAGAGAATGAGAGAGCAAAATTATAGGCTGAAGTCACTCATAAAAAGAGATATTCAAGTTATAAATAAAATATGAGCCAACTAAAACCTGCTGATTATATGGAAAGGATAATAAATTATGAACAAATTGGGTTTATCTCTAAAATGCAAGTTGGTTTAATAGTCAAAAATCAATTAAAGTCAAAAGCCAATGAACTCTGTTGACATTCGCAGGAAACAAATGATGATTGTTATGAATATATAAAAAGCACCTGACAAAGTTCAATGGCTAGTCATTTAAAGTCATTTTGCAAACTAAGAACAAAAGGAAACGTCCATAATCTAGTAAAGGGCATAGATGAAAAAAATCTAAAGCAAATATGACGAAGAAGAAATGCTGAAATAATTTCTTTTGAGATCCAGAACTAAAAACAAAGATGTTCACAACCACCACTGAGATTCGACAAAGTACTGAAGGTTCCAGATGGCAGCACTGCAGAGGGAAGCACGGGCTTTATTACATCACGGTGGGACAACTGGATACCCACGTGGGAAAAATTAACATGGAGCCTGACTTCACACCTTACAAATAAAAATCCATTCTCAAGTATCAAAATGAAAATGGAAATGGAAAAGGGAGTAACTTTTTGATCATAAGTTAAGGAAATATTTCATGAATACAATTCAGAAATCACTAACCTAAAGGAAAACGGTGCTCAACTAGTAACTTCTGCATACAGAATAGGGGAGGACAGCACCAAGAACGGGAAGACGAGCCAAAGAACAAGAGAAGGGGGTTGTAAGACGTAGAACGACTCCAATTCATAGGGTATAATCCCATTTCTAAAGTCAACAAAAAGCGAAATTAAACTATATTGCCTAGGGAGCTTACATAAATCATAAACTAGGTTTTATGTATAGTGTAAAACAGGAAATTTTTTTTTTTTTAATGTCCACCTCCAAGGAAGCTGAAGAGATTGTGAATGGGAAGAAACACACAGGTTGCTTTCAGGATGCTTGATACCTTGAACCAGATGGTGATCACATGGCTACTGGCGTTACAACCAGTTTTAAAACTGTCTTTAGGGGCGCCTGGGTGGTGCAGTCGTTGAGCGTCTGCCTTTGGCTCAGGGCGTGATCCCAGCGTTCTGGTATCGAGCCCCACATCAGGCTCCTCCACTGGGAGCCTGCTTCTTCCTCTCCCACTCCCCCTGCTTGTGTGCCCTCTCTCACTGGCTGCCTCTGTCAAATAAATAAAAAATCTTTAAAAAAAATTATAAACTGTCTTTAAAAGTTTTGTGTGTATTTCTGTGTACATATTTCGTATTATACGATGTTTGAAAAAAAGCCACACTTACTGAATTTACAAAACTAGAACTAACGCAGGTACTCTGCTCGAAAGGAATGACTCCGTAAGATTAAATGGTACTATCAGAGGAATAAAAACAAGGCCAACTCTCTAGTTGATCGGAGTGGTTTCCCAGGGGGTACAGGTTAACAATTCTGATCCTGCTTCACATGTAGAGTGGAAGTGATGATGCAAATGGACGGTGGGTGGTGGCAGCCAGGCTTCGCACTGCTGGCAATGGGAACTGACAAAGCAGCAAGGGCAGGAGGCTAAAATGATCCATTTGTTAATGGATTAGAGTGGGTGACATCAGTAAGAATCCGTGTTTAGCCGAGTGCAGTTACAGCTGATCACACGCAAATACATTTATAATGTGTGGATCTACATGGGTTAGCGTACACACACGTATCTCTTCTCTGTCAGATGAGAGGACCTAAGAGAAACAACACTCTGGTAGCAATGTGCAAACCATCACCCAGATCCTGGGTTCTAATCCCATTCCCCAGTAAAAGGCACTAGGGCTCCCTGGAGAAATGGCTGAGTCCAGGACTGGAGCACTGTAAAATGAGCCCAGGGCACCTTGTAGTGCCAAAAGTAAGGAACTGTTAAAACTAAACAAGCAAGCCCACGCTGATGGGAGCCAACTAAAATGGCTCTTGACAGCCAAAACTGGAGTATTTGAACAACAAAATAAATTCTGGATTGGATTATAACCCAAAATATCAATCAATATCCATGAGTCCACACTGATACAAACATATCACTGAATAAATGGGAGAAAAGAGACAAAATATTCCAGATATATTATATAGATACTTTAGCTTCTTTTTGTTTTGTTTTACAGATTTTTATTTATTTATTTGACAGACCGAGAGCACAAGCAGGTGGAGTGTCAGGCAGAGGGAGAAGCAGGCTCCCCGCTGAACAGGGAGCCCAACGTGGGGCTTGATCCCAGGACCCTGAGATCATGACCTGAGCTGAAGGCAGACGCTTAACCAACTGAGCCACCCAGCCACCCCGATACCTTAGCTTCTAAAGGAGGGGGAGCATGACACGCTATTCTAAGTGTGGGCTGCACAGAGGGACCTCCTTCCAAAAAGTACACAATGGAAAGAATGGGAAAAGAGAATAACTTCACGGGGGAGAAACCCGACAAATACTACTGCCCCATGTCAGCCAACATCGATAGTCATGGGTCAAGCGGATAGTATGTACCCTTGATAAGATAACAATGGCACTTTATATCAGACAAATTCCAATAGAGGGGAATTCCAGAGCACACCTGACTAGTACTTCTAAAAACGGTCAAGGTCACCAAAGACAAGGAAAGTCTGAGAAAACTTCACAGCCAAGAGGAGCCTAATGAGACAACGACAGCTAAATGTTAGAGGAGATCCTGGAGCAAAAAAGAAGAAGAAGAAGATATTGGGGGAAAACTAAGAAAATCTGAATAAAGTATATAGTTAATAATAGTGTATCAATACTGATTCACTAACTGAAATGAATGTAGCAAACTAAGGTAAGATGTTAATAATCAGGGAAACAAGACATAAAGTGTACTGGAACTCTGTATTCTCTTCATAATCTTTCTGTATTATCTGAAATTGCTCTAAAACATTAGGTCCATTAAAATTATTTTTTTTAAAAAAGCCAAGAAAGAAAACCCAGAACATATATGTAATACTGGTGCATAATAGAGGGGATATTACAAATTTATGTCCAAAGGATAGACTACTGAATAACTGATTTGGGGACTACCGGCTGTTCATGTGGGAAATAAAATTGGATTACCATTTCAGTCCACATATAAATCACAGCTGGACTGAAATTCCAAATGTGTAAAAACAAATGATTTTCATTATCAGAAGAAAATCTTAATAGCTTCATGACCTTGCAGTACATAGGAAAGCCTAAGGAAGGGGCGCCTGGGTGGCGCAGTCGTTAAGCGTCTGCCTTCAGCTCAGGGCGTGATCCCGGCGTTATGGGATCAAGCCCCACGTCAGGCTCCTCTGCTGGGAGCCTGCTTCTTCCTCTCCCACTCCCCCCTGCTTGTGTTCCCTCTCTCGCTGGGTCTCTGTCAAATAAATAAATAAAATCTTTTAAAAAAAAAATTAAAAAAAAAAAAAAAGGAAAGCCTAAGGGGAAAAAAAGCATTAACCATACAGAAAAGATTGATTTGTCCACATAAAAGTTATCGACCTCAATAAAAGAAATGATACTGGGGCGCCTGGGAGGCTCAGTCGTTAGCATCTGCCTTCAGCTCAGGGCATGGTCCCAGAGTCCTGGGATCGAGCCCCACGTTGGGCTCCCTGCTCCGCTGGGAGCCTGCTTCTTCCTCTCCCACTCCCCCTGCTTGTGTTCCCTCTCTCGCTGGCTGTCTCTCTCTCTCTGTCAAATAAATAAATAAAATCTTTCAAAAAAGAAAAAGAAAAGAAAAGAAATGATACTACTTATGGAAAAAAGGACAAATGGTTGACCGAAAAAAATGGTATTCAACCTAAAATGCCCCATAATATACAAAAGACAAAGCAATTCTGTAAAAATGTAAGAAAATGAAAACCAATAGAAAAATGGGAAAGGATATGAACTGACACAGCACAGGAACAAATGGCCATTAAACAAATGGAAACATGCTCAGTTTCAGTAGTAATGCACATCTAACATTTAAGATATCATGTTTTACCCATCAGATGGGTAAAAATTATAAAGGCTCGTAATACTGAAGCTCGGCAAGAACATGGGGGAAAGAATCCTTAATGCACTGTCCACGGGTCATTAAGCGCTTTAATTTGATAACATCCATTCAATATTTAAATCTTTTCTTCCAAAATATTACAAAAGGAGCAAAACCAAGTCTTTCGACAACAGAAGTATGGTTCACTAAATGGTGATATTATGGAGAAGGAGGCCTTAGTTTAAAAGAATGAGGCAGATATACAGACGTATGTATAGATAGAAAGGTTATATAGATATACAAATACACGCACGCACCGTGGAAATACAGTTCTGAGACATTACTTGGTACAGGAAAGAACGTTATAGAACAGTCCAGAGTATGACAGAATCTGATTAAAAAGTAAAGAACAAAAAGACCTAAAACAATGTATTTATGTACATCCATATAAAACTGTTGAACGTAGAGAACGTTCTTGAAGGATACTCATCAAACGGAGAAAGAAAATGAGACTAGGGGCAGGGAAAGCGTGGGTAGAGAATTCCTTTCCTTTTTTTACCTACACATCTTTGATGAGGAGAATGTTTTTATGGATTACTTGTGTAATTAAACTTTTTCTTCCTTAAGTGAAGTAAGTAGAAAGGGGAGGGGGAGACACGGTCTAAGTTTTACACTGAAAGTATCTGAAAGGAGTTTCCCACGTGAGTCCCATGGGCGTTGGAGTGGCTGTGAGCCGCTCTCCTGCTACACGAGCATCTGCCCTTGGGTTATGCTCTCTCGCTCCGGACCCTGGAGAGGACATGGCTAAGCAACACTGCCTAGGGTACAGATGACCCCTGACCGGTAAACTGCATCTAGTCTACAAGGAACTACAAGGGAACTGTAAGCGTCTCATGCGTGCGCCATGTTTGGAGCTTCCCTGAATGCAGGGACTCTTGGAACAGGCACGTCTTCTCTGCTTGACTCTGCTTGTTGGGACATATGGGTCAAAAAATATCCCGAAGCAAAGTGTGAGTCACACGGGCACTTGAGATTTGCACCCAGTGAGCCAGCGACGTGTGGAACAGTCATTTTCAAATTCTGAGTAGCCTCTGCTATTTTCATGAGCGACTCTGCGACTGCCCCATTGACTATAAATAACTCCATTTTAATCATTCCTCGAGATAGCGGTAAGCAACAATATTTTGCATTCAATTAAACGGAGGCATTTTTTGGCGAGTAGCAAGGCATAAAACTTATTCATTACACAACTGCAGTAAATTTATGGTTCAAATAAATTTTTATCTATAATTTCCCAAACCACTATGGAAAGTTAAATCATTCATTTTATGTAGTAGAACACAATGTGGGACTATATAAAAACTAAAACGAAGAAAAAAAATTTTTTTCCAAAGGACCTGGCTTCCAAGTGAATGCCTTGAGAAAAAAAGTTTTATGTATTTGAAAATCAAAATCACTTCCTAAGAAAAACTAATCCTCGGTGTAAATTACAGTGGAAAAAATCATTACTGATGGATAAAGACGAGACAAAACTTGCCAAAAGGTAAGTACGGATATGCTTGAAAGAGCAAAAAAATTGTATTTCCAAATTCGTGGTTCAGCTTTGTTAAAATTATGGTACCAGGAACTGCCCACAGTGAAGACAGCTATCTCCACTGCTTACAGAATGTCACCGTTGGAAACCAAATTCAGGACGGTCAGCGCAACACACAGACCATGATTTTTAGCCAGGCACTACCTCACTTCTTTTGAGGGGGTCTTAAAAATGCAAGGCATAGCTCCTCGACCCGGCTCACATTCTGTTTTAATAGTTCCGCGAAGGGTCCACGAGTTTTTAAAAAGTACTGATTCTAGGGGCGCCTGGGTGGCTCAGTTGTTAAGCATCTGCCTTCAGCTCAGGGCGTGATCCCAGAGTCCTGAGATCGAGCCCCGCATCAGGTTCCTCCGCTGGAAGCCTGCTTCTTCCTCTCCCACTCCCCTGGCTTGTGTTCTCTCTCTCTGGCTATCTCTCTGTCAAATAAATAAATAAAGTCTTTAAAAAAATAAATACATAAATAAAATAAAATAAAATGTGCTGATTCTCAGACCTATAAATACAGAAAATGAACTGATGGTTGCCAGGGGGAGGCGGCTGGGGGATGGGCAAAATGGGTGAAGGGGTGTGGGAGACGCAGGCTCCTAGTTATGGAATGACCAAGTCACAGGCGTTAAAGGCACAGCATAAGGAATACAGTCAATGATACTGTAGCAGTGCTGCATGGCGACAGATGGCAGCTACACTTGTGAGCTCAGCACAACCTACAGAGAAGCTCAATTCCTATGTTGTACACCTGAAACTAATGTAACATTGTGTGTCCACCATACAAAAAAAAAAAAGAAAAAAGAAAAACACACACACACACATTTTAATTAAAACTTCTTATAAATGGGGGCGCCTGGGTGGCACAGCGGTTGGGCGTCTGCCTTTGGCTCAGGGCGTGATCCCGGCATTATGGGATCGAGCCCCCACATCAGGCTCCTCCGCTATAAGCCCGCTTTCCTCTCCCACTCCCCCTGCTTGTGTTCCCTCTCTCGCTGGCTGTCTCGATCTCTGTCAAATAAATAAATAAAATCTTTGAAAAAAATTTCTTATAAATGAAAAATAAAAAGTGCCGCTTCTGGGAAACCCCAGAATAAGACTTCAAAGGGGCACTGACCTCCCCTCCCATCTCCTGAAACAGTTCGGGAAGAGAGGATTCTACACGTAACATACATCCATGAGTTTCTTCCCTTTCTTGGAACCCTCTATTGGAAGTACCACTGAATCTTACCACCAATAATAAAGGTGAAATATGCTTGTTTGTTTTACCTGAATCCTTTAATGATATAGACCAACTTCAGAATAGTTTTTTGACCTCTGGGGACAGGAAGAAAGAAAACGCCAGAATGGGGTAGAGACTATGATTCCTTTCTGAAAAAAGTGAGAGGTCTGAAGTATGGCCGAAGGTTCATACCTGTTAGCAAACTGAGTGAAGAATATTAGGAATATCACGGTATTTGCCATGCTTTTTGGTATGTTTTAAAATACTCTTTTTTTTTTTTTTAAAAACAATTTCAACGCCTGGCATGATTCCAAAAGGCAAGACTGCACAACAGCATCCGCACGAGCCACCACGACCTGGAGAAAGCAGTGGTCAGTTAAGGTCCTTTGACAGCATTTCTCTCGGAAGGACGCATTGGAGCTGATTTTGTGCCCCTCGCGCCGGTGACAGAAAAACAAGCCTGATTTGTTTGCACTTACTTAAAGCAAAGCTGTTTTCCACTGTGAACAAGAAAATTTCAGTCAGGATGCAAGGAGACCTGTCCCTCGTGGGTTCACATACCTGTGTCGCTCCCAGATCCTGTTGACAAAGCTGGCATGATGCAAGCCGCAGGCTGGGACGGCACACACCAAACACTCTCCACTTAGAAAGCCGCAGGGAATTCCAGCTCGGTGGCCTGCAGCCACGCTGTCGACCAAGATTTATGTACGGAGCAGGCCGTTTCTAAAAAGAGAAGAAAAACACTTTAAAAATAATAATAGGGAAGACTACTAAATTGCAACATTCTGCAACTAATTCAGAGTTCTTATTCCAACACGCTTACCAGAAAGATCACAATTCCTCCACATTTTGTGTCCATGCTACGTGCACATATCAGTGTGAGAGTTTTTGATTTGGATGTGAGATTTCTAATTAAAAACCACAAAATCTCCTCATGCACAGATCAAGGCTTCCTGAAAGGTGTTTGCAGTTGGTTTGAGGACTGCTGAATGAAGACTGAGAACGTAAAGAAGGCTTTTAACGCCAGTGCTATTCTCAAATGCTTTGCCTCTGTTACCGTGATTCCATGCTGTATTTTTAACATAGAACAGCGACTATAGATGGTCAACAGCTTATAAATACTTGCAATTTTTTTTAAAGATTTTATTATTTATTCAACAGAGATAGAGACAGCCAGAGAGAGAGGGAACACAAGCAGGGGGAGTGGGAGAGGAAGAAGCAGGCTCATAGCAGAGGAGCCTGATGTGGGGCTTGATCCCATAACGCCGGGATCACGCCCTGAGCCGAAGGCAGATGCTTAACCGCTGTGCCACCCAGGTGCCCTGATACTTGCAATTTTTTAAATAGCTCTTCCTAATATGCCAACTGCAAAGTTCTCCAACTGAAACTTCAACTCACCTGGAGAAACTACTAGACTCGAAGATGTTAGAGAGTCACAGAAGGGTTAACAATCTAAACGAGACCTCCCAATCCAAGCTAATACACAAAAGTCAATTGTTTGAGTAAAAAACGAAGCTTTGATGCACTTTGAAAAATACCAATTTTTTTTCAAAAGTTGTTTCAACTGCGGTTTATCCCGACATAAGCAGTAAGGGGCTCTTGTCTCGTATCTGAAGAGCAAGGACTCCAGAGTTTGGCCTAATCTCTCAACCTGCTAAATCTGTGATCTTGGACTATTTATTTAATCTCACTGCGCCTGCACTTCCGTATCTACAAATGGAGATAACAGCGATCTAGAATCGTTTGATAATTAAGTACGCTAAGGCTCACACACAGTGTCTGGCACGTGACCAGCAAACAAGAAATGCTGGCCTACGAGGACTGGAGCTGTGCAATTCGGGCAAAGAGATTATGAAATGAAAACATAAAAGAAAGTAGCGAGATTAAAATTTACGCTGGCCTGACACCTAGGAGAAGGCCATGTGTTTTAAATTTGGACCACTGCTGCCTAAGAAAGGAAAACACACTCCATTTACGTTTTTTTTTAGAAATCAGAAGACCCACACAGTGTGTTTCAGTGCATTTTTAATGCATTTTCCCCCAGTTCTCTATAAAGCAGATTCAGTAATTTAAAAGCATATTTTAACATACATTAACAAGAAAAACAGATATTGTAAACACTCAAAAAACTGGCTCACTTCAACCCGTGAAGCCTTTAAATTGCTGATTCATATTACAGAATAAGGAATAATAAGCTTGCCAAATTTCACTTGAGTCTAAACTGCAAAATTCTATTAAAACCTTCTAAATTAGCTTTTTAACTATCAAAGCGAACGTTAGTATGAAAAAATTCACCAAAGGGACTACCTTGAACCAGACGATCTGATGCAATAACCTGCATTTTGTTTCGTATTACAAAGGTTGACGAAGTTAAAAATACGCAGAGAAGACCGTTAATTGAAAATATGAGGGCAGTTATTTTCAATACCAAACAAAATAGAAATCACGAAGCAAAAAATAAGTGAGAAAGGCGAAGTTTCATTAATGCCCATCTCTGAGGCTGTTTGCCCCAATAATTTTAAGTGGCAGCTCTGCTTTGCTTTCACAAATTATTCTAGTAATCAGGATTAAAATTCAACTACATACAAGTGTTCCTTAATTCGGACACAAAGAAAATAAGAAACAGACCATACGTGATTTAAAGAATGCGCTCAGTAAGACTTCTGCTTTGCTGAGGAAAAAAAGGAAACAGCTGAAATGTGTAAAGCCTACACACACGCATTTCTACCATTAGGGCAGTATGTATATGCGTGTGGGGAGGCAGTTATTACATGTGTGTGTTATGTAGATAATTCAAGCCCTTTATGCTGTAAATCATAATTTAAATAGTACAGATTGTTTAACTATAGAAATATACAATGGTCTATACCACACATACGACCCCTTTCTTCACGCTTTAAAGAACTTACGATGCTTCACTCTTATAAACCACAAACACCATATAATAAGTGATCTTATATCAAGCACTGTATTAATACTAAGACAACCTTACATTCCCACAGCAAAACATCCTTCCGAGTTGATATTACTGCCGTACACATAATGCCACTCATGAAAGGCCTCGGCATTTCTCACTTTTTATTTCATGACGAACGCCCAAGGTTAAATTTTTCCCAAGTCATGTTACTTAAGAAATATATGCTACAAAGTAATTATCTTCTCAGAACATAGATAAGTATATGAATAAAAAGTAAACGGTTTGATAAAATCCCAGCCGGTAAAAATGCTTACTATTCTGTGCAACGAAGCAGAGTTGCTGGGTTTAGCTCTCAAACAGAGCTAAATTTTTGTAGTAATCATGTTATTTTCTCTGGCTAAATTTATTGAAAATACTTTGGAATTTGTCAGAATGCAGTCATAATTACTACTGACTGTTGTATGGAATCAATTTACTACAACACAAAAATACCAGCTGTTACAGTATGTCCTGAGAGGGATTACCGAATATTCTTAAATTGAAGTTCAATCCATCTTTCCATAAAAAAGAGAGAGACCCAAACGCCAGGAACCCGACAGCGGTATCAAGTGCACCTGAAACATTTACAATACCCGATAGAACTATTACAACCCTCCTTTAAAAAGGCTTATTTTTGAAATTTCATTATTCCAGTTGTACCTTGCTTCTATATATCACACAGTATCAGGTTCTTCTGGCATCGATCATGTGGAAACAATGAAATATGTGAAGGTCTACGAGCTTACAATGTTCAATTTCTACGGGCCTTGGGTAACCCTTAGGGCTCCCGTGACACTCATGACATCTAATGGTCAACAACGGAAGTGCAAGTGTTTGTCGCAGTAAGTTTTTTGGGTTTTTGGTTTTTTTTTTGAATTTTCAGTGAAGCAAAAATTGTCTTAAGGCACCCAGAGAAATAGTCATCTGCAGAAGTTTTCATTAATAGGCACACACAACTGTTAAGAAATATATACTCCTCCTGTGTGCCTCCCCGTCCTCTCAATAGGTCACTGTGACACCACTTCCCTCTGCCACCCACAGCGGTTTTCCACCTCCAGCAATTCTGCAGCACGTGCTGAGTGTCCTACGATTTAATTCCATTCTGGCAACTCTCTACCTCAGGTGGCATCAGATCCCACAGGTTAAGGGCACAGTCCCACAAGACTGCCCTACCCCCATGTCCATCCCAAGTTCAGGCAGGTCATCTGTGCTTCTGATCAATTCACTATAAATCGGAGGTTCCCAAGAACCCCTGCTTGGTTTTTCTTAAGCTGCTAGAGCCACTCAAAGAACTCAGGAAAACACTGACTGCCCAGACCACCGGTTTATTATAAAAAGATACAACTCCGGAACAGCCAGACGGGAGAGAAGCGCAGGGCAAGTGTGTGGGAAGGAGCGCAGAGCTCCCATGCCCTCCCCTCTCCGGGTGCTCGACTCTCCTTCCCCTCCCCCGCACGTCCACCTGTTCACCAACCCAGCAGCATTCTGAACTCTGTCCTTTCGGGTTTTTATGGAGACTTCATTTTATAGGCACGACTGATTAAATCCCTGGCCCTTGGGGACTGATGCTGCCTCTAGCCCCTCGCATATCTCCAGACGTAGCGACTGTAAGTTCCCACGCTCTAATCAAGGTTGGTCCCGGGCAACCAGCCTCTTATATGCAAGAACATGAAAACATTTTTAAGATTTTATGTATGTATTTATCTGACAGAGAGAGAGAACGTGAGCAGGGAGAGAAGCAGGGGGAGGAAAAGAGAGAGAATCTCAAGTTGACTCCCTGCTGAGTGTGGAGTCCAACACGGGGCTCAATCTCACGGCCCCAAGATCATGACCTGAGCTGAAATCAAGAGTCGGAGGCTTAACGGACTGAGCCACCCAGGTGCCCCAAACATGAAACCTTTGAATTAACTCGTCATAAGTATTTAAAAATCCTATTAATATGTTACTGTTTCAGGAGACTGTAACTGTACCCAGTAATCCAACTGCAGGTTATTTCACCAGTTACAAATATTCTAGGTTACGCTTTCAAAATCTGACGAGAGCCGTAAAAAAACACAAAGAGTAAACTTTTTCTAAAAAATATATATCAGAGATTTTTTTTTAAGGCTTGATCTGAAAGATTTATTAGTTATATATTAGCCAATGCAAGCAGCAAACTGGTACTTGTTAACATTGACAAACTAGGACAATAAAGGAAGCAGAACGTAGCTAAGTGGCTTAGATCTGCTTATCTAAGATGGTATTTATACCATTTACACCAGCAGTTCTCTGAGTGTGGTCTGCAGACCCCCACTGGTCTCCAAGACCCTCTCACAGAGAGGTTCATGAGGTCAAATCATTTTCATAAAAATACTGAGATGCCATTTGCCTTTGTACCGTGTCGACATGGGCACTGACAGTGAAAAGTAATGAGGGGAAAAACCACTAGTACCAAACTGAGATGATGCATCCCTGCACTCTTCAGTGCCAAGCATGCACATTAAAAAAGAAGAAGAAGACAGGGAGGAGGAGAAAGAGAAAAAAACGTTCACCCTAGGGGCGCCTGGGTGGCTCAGTCGTTAAGCATCTGCCTTCGGCTCAGGGCATGATCCCAGTGTTGTGGGATGAGCCCCACATCAGGCTCCTCCGCTATGAGCCTGCTTCTTCCTCTCCCACTCCCCCTGCTGTGTTCCCTCTCTCGCTGGCTGTCTCTATCTCTGTCAAATAAATAAATAAAATTTTTTTTAAAAAAAATGTTCACTCTAGAATGTTCTTAATGAAGTAAAAAGTTCTTAATCAAATTACTGAATAACTGCCTCTTCAGTGTCCATCTTTTCAGTATTTGGTGCGATGAAATGAGGACATAGAAGGTGTTGCTGCCAGAAGTCATGTTTGTCTCAAAGATAAACACCTGTGTGATAGTTTCTGCAAACCAAACCAGCTGTTTCATGGAGAACTATTTTTACTTAAAAGAACAACTGAAAGACAAGTTAGTCAGCTACTTACCTTAATCAGGCTTGAGAATTTGGTACACATTCTTTCGAAAATGAATGAAATGAGTCTGGGATTTTAATAAAACTGACAGTATGTGTTGCTAATGATGAAACATAAGCTTTTGAGCAAAAAACAGAATTGTATAAAACTCAGGTCCACCAGAGGCTTCCTTGGCCTCACTTTGAGAGGTGCTGGGAAATGCAAACACACCAGACCCAGCCCCCATTTTGCATAGTTCCAGTAGCTTCCCAATACCGAAGGTTCTTCTGAGATCAGTGGTGATATTAAGCAATGTGATTTTTTAAATAGTGTCTACGTGTGGATGGTGAACCAATATTTTAGAAAAAAATCTCAATACATGATATTAGAAAATCATGCATGAATAAAAGATTCATTCAAAGTGCAAGACAGAGCAGTGGATTTCACACTTCCAATATGGTAAGTTTAAGGATACATTTTCAGATTCCACATTGCAACTCCCTTTAATAAACAACCATGCAACAAGTTTTGGTGTTGTATCAAGACTGTCCACAATTCACTGAAGGGGCTATCAAAACACCTGTCCCTTTTCCATCTGCAGACCTGTGTGATTTTCTTCATATCCTTCAACCAAAACAGCAACAAACTGAAAATTATGGATATGGAAATGGCTATAAATCCAGGCACTAGAGAAATCCCAATTTACTGAAGTTTTTTGTTTGGGGAAACAAGTTATTTTTCATAGAAATGTTATTTGGGGGCCCCTGGTTGGCTCAGTGAGTTAGACATCCAACTCTTGATTTTGGCTCAGGTCAGGATCTCTAGGCCCCACCTCGTGCTCTGTGCTGGGCATGGAGCCTGCTTGAGATTCTCTCTCCCTCTCTCTCTGCCCCTCCCTCCCTCTCTCTCTCTCTCAATCCACCTCTCTTTAAAAAAAAAAAAAATGTTATTTATGTTAACAGGTAACAAGTTTAGTATTTGTTATTTTAAAGTAACCTCTACACCCAATTTGGGGCTGGAACTCACACCCTGAGATCAAGAGTCACATGCTCTACCAACTGAGCCAGCCAGAAACCCCTAATATTGTTATTTTTAAATGATTTGAAATCATTTTTTTCATTACTCAGTTTTAATTTCCAATATGGTAAACATCAGTACAATGCATATAAATAAAATGCTTCAGAGTCTTTAATAAATTTTAAAAGTGTAAAAATGTCCAGAGACCCTAAAAGTCAAGAACCGCTATTCTATGCCAGGGTAAGCACGCAATTCTGCAAAAGGCGTATTTTAGCCTTTGTGGTCCATATGGTCTCTGTCTCAACACAGGCCATACATAGTATGACTTTGTTCCTATAATATTTTATTTACAGAGACAGAGAGGGCTGAGTTTGGCGACCACTATTCTATGCTATGACACCCTACCTGCCAGTCCCTTAAATCTAAAAGTAGCATGCTTTCCAGTCATATTTTTATTATTTTTTAAACATTCAAAGGAAATGAGTTTTTAAAAACTACTTCCACTATTCAATGCAGAAATGTATGCAAAACAACAGATACAGACTTTTAAACTATGCAGTTCCTAATCATACAAAAAAATCACATTTGAATTTTGTCTATTCCAAGACTCTTATAATCTGTCAGTATACCAAGAAAATTAAAACTAACTTAAAACTGGCAACATGTTCAGCTGCTATATGTAAGCAAATATGCTTTATACAACCAAACACAAAAAATCCTGGCTCTTGAGGATAAGAGGAAAATTATGAAAGATTAAAAACACCCCACGTTTCACAAACTCAAGAGGGTTCAATTATTACGTAACACAAAACTCACATTATCTCCTTTCCACAAATGGAAAGGAAAATACCAAAGCAAGAGAAAAAATAGAATCCCATTGAAAGAATCCTATAAAACTCTGAAGACTTAGGAGAAATACTGCTTTATAACCCCCAGGTAAAGACACCTGAGCTTTAAAGCTATTAGGGAAGTCTGCAAGGACCCCTGGCTCACTTGCCCCAAAGGGGCATTAACCACACACGTCAGGGCGGCCCCCGGTCAGGGTTCTCGGCAAGAAGGCACACATTGTCATTGTCGCACTCACTCACTCAGGTTCCCCCGTCTGGAAGCACTGGCATAATGAATGCACTGACACTCCCAAGCGTTGACCTCATTCCAGACTCCGCAAAGCATCTTCAGCAAATCAGTGCATCACGACCCCAGGGTTTTCCCTCAGACCGTCCTCAAGTAAAACCAGTGGCATTTCTAGTGTTGGGCACTCCCCCACCTCTCACAGTGGGACACTTCCTTTCTGATGATGACTTGTTTCCATCATATTGATGTTCTACCACCCCCTACTAGAAAGTCTTGGATAGTCTTCAAGATTATACCATTAACCGTCACTGACCCACTTTCTTTTTTTTCTTTTTTTCTTCCCTATATTTTGGCACTTTCCTCTAATTGTTGGGGGCAGGAGAGAATGGTAACTTCATATTTTCCAACTCAGATCCATCCCAGCATTCCATCAGCATTGCCTTATGTCCTCTCTATTGGAAAAACCAATCTTGTAATCATCTTTGATAATTAAGATACATCAACATAATTTTCTATTTTTCTTGGGCTTTCATCCCCCACTAGATTTCCCTAACGATGGAACCCATATCATCATGTGTCCTTAAAAACTGTGTAATGAACCTTAGTCAGAAGTCCTTCTTTGTGTGACCAGTTCCAACCCTCCAATAGCTCCCTTTTCCTTCACGGTCAAAATAACCTCATTAGTTTACCTATGGGGAGACAGCACTGCCTAACGAGGAGAGCACAGATTCTGAAATGAGACAGCCCAGCTCTGCCGTACTCGCTCCCTGGTCTTGGCCAGGCTATTTAATGGAATGAGATTAAATGCAAGGACATAAGTAAAACACCTAACCTATAGCAGCCAATCAACAGATGACAGCTTTATTAACACTGTTCGACCTCATTTCATCACTCTACTTCTCACTTCCAGGCCAGCAAACTTTTTGAGGTTCTATAATGAAAAGAATACAGGATTTGGTGAGAGACCGGTCTCCTGATTCTACCACATGCCACAGGCACAACTTACAAGATAGGAGACCTTGGGAAACCAATAAAATACCAATTTAAATTATATATATGTGTGTACCTATATGTAATGTATAAACATATAAATATAAATATATAAACATAAATACATATATTTTATATATTTATATATACATATTTATATATGAATAAGTATATAAATATATATTTTATGTAAATACAAATACATATTTATACATATATATAAATATAAATACATACATATATAAATGTTGGTGACAAATGACATTGAGTGCATACAATTTCCCGGACATTAGGTTAAAAACTCAACACATATATATACATTTCTATATATTTATTATTTATATTTATATGTCTATATATATATATATATTTAATTTATATTTGTTAGTGACATATAACATTAATTGAGTTCATACAATTTCCCGGACATTAGGTTAAAAACTCAACATGCATGGTTTCATTTAATTCTTACAATAATCATATAATGTAAGCAATAGGATAACTTTACAGACGAGGAAACTGAATTTTTAAGCAATTTACCTTAAGCCCACAGCTTGAAAGGATTCTAATGCCAGCGCATATGGACCTGATGTCCACACTGCCAATCACACTGTACCACGCTGCCCCTTAACTCTCTTATTTAACCTTTGCCGTTAAGTCCTCTTAGCTGTCAAATGGAAATACTATCTGTGACTCACTTACTTTTGGTGGTGGCTAACTGAAATCTGTCTAAAGCACTGGAAATGCACCAGATGCTCAAAGATTACCTTCCCCCTTCCCACAACCTTTCCTTTAATATCCTTGTTTTATTTTATGCTGCTTATTTATAAATAAGAAAACTGCCCACTTCATGTCCACACCCGCTAGCTTGCTCTTCAGTCCCCTGATACCATGCCTTCTCTGACTGACCACCCAAAACCTCAGGTAGGTTCAAAAAACAATATTCCCAGGCTCCAATCCATTGGTTTTGAACACTTAGGACTACACCACATCTACAAAGCCCATACCCTATCTTATAGCCACAGATATTTCCAGAAAACTACTGTCACATCTTGCAAGGTTAACTAAGGATATTATTCCTCTATGTTCTGTACAGGAAACAATGGACTACGTTAGAAGCTGAAGAACACAATTCAGACACTACTGAATCTTTCTTATTAACAAAATGTCACCACAGCACTGACTAGAATTCATAGTACTTTCAAAATTTTATGAAAAACCTAAAAATAAACCAGCCAACAAAACAAGACTTATTAAAATTATGTATCGGGGCACCTAAGTGGCACAGCAGTTAAGCGTCTGCCTTCGGCTCAGGGCATGATCCCGGCGTTATGGGATCGAGGCCCCACATCAGGCTCCTCCGCTATGAGCCTGCTTCTTCCTCTCCCACTCCTCCTGCTTGTGTTCCCTCTCTTGTTGGCTGTCTCTATCTCTGTCAAATAAATAAAATCTTT
This sequence comes from Ailuropoda melanoleuca, assembly GCF_002007445.2. Classification (NCBI taxonomy): domain Eukaryota; kingdom Metazoa; phylum Chordata; class Mammalia; order Carnivora; family Ursidae; genus Ailuropoda; species Ailuropoda melanoleuca. The sequence goes on from NC_048232.1 coordinate 25,190,961, forward strand.
AAAAAAATAAAATAAAATAAAATAAAATAAAATAAAATAAAATAAAATAAAATTATGTATCACTTCCTATTCACATTAACACACACAGGGGCACCTGCGTGGCTGAGTCTGTTAAGCATCAGCCTTCGGTTCAGGTCAGGATCCCAGGGTCCTAGGAGAGAGCTCCACATCAGGTTTCCTGCTCAGCGGAGAGCCCGCTTCTCCCTTTCCTTCTGCCCCTCCCCACTTGTGCTTGTGCTTGCTCTTTCTCTCTCAAATAAAATCTTTAAAAGAAAAAATTAACACTCCCAAAAACAGAATAAACCCATGTTTATTAAAGAACTACATTTAACGTCAAATTACAACCCTTAGCAAAAATAGCCCTTTAGCAATAAAGCCTCTAATAGTAACACAGCTGTGATTATCTGTACAGGCATGGAAGGTAACACAGGTAAAATATCCTAACAGTGACTGGAGTTAAAAACCAAATGTGTACAGGGACCGACATTAGCAAGATGGTGGAACAGAAAAACCCCAGGCCCTGTTCCCTTAGGAGAAACTTAACAACAATATAAAGACCTAATTGTCTCTGACAACTCCAGAAACCCCTTAAGTGGTTGTATCACCTAGGTGAGTAAAAGCCAAAAAGAACCACACTGAAGCAGACAGAGTTCACTGCATTTCCCTACCTTAATCCCCTTCCCTCATTCAATGAAGAACAATCAAAAAAATAAAAATAAATTAAAAAAAACAACCAACCAATACCTAGTTTCTCCCCGGGGGAGGGAAAGAGAAAAGAGGAACATGCATTCAATGATTTGGCATGCTAAAGCGATGTCTGAAGGACTAGGTTTCTCTCTTGTCTGGCTATAAATGCTCACAGGAAGGCAGCATAATTTGGATGCCAGGTTGGAGGCTGCTGAGAAGAAAGTCAAACACTGAGGCACATAATAGCATCGGGGAGATTGCACAGTCACAGGCAGATGCCAAAGAGAGGAAAGAGATTACGGGAGCCTGAGGAGAAAACAAAAGCCTCAGAAATTACACACACAAGCCCAGAAAATATGCATCTCCAGAAAAAGTTGGAGGGGTTCACAGGATCTCTAGTCAGGGTGATTAGTGAAGGTCTTGCACTCTGTGAAGCCAGTCAATTAAGACTAAAGAGATCATTGTCTTTTCAAACACCCATATTTCAACAAAAGATCAAAAGGCCTACAAAGAAACTAGTAAAAATGGTTCGATCAAAGGAACAAAATAAAGCACCACAACCAATCCTAAAGAAATGGAGATTTAGAATTACCTGACAAATAATTTAAAATAATCATTCTAAAGATGCTCAATGAGCTAAAAGACAACACAGAGACCTAAATGAAATCAGGGAAACACCACATGAACAAAATAAGAACATCAACACAAAGATAGAAACTTCCATAAAAGGTAAACTTTGGAGTTGAAGAATATACTAATTAAACTGAAAAATTCACCAGACAGACCCAACTTCATATTTGATCAAGCAGAACAATCAGCAAATTAGAAAACATGAAATTACTGAGTCAGAGGAATGAAAAAAATATATATGTGAAGGAAAGAGCCTATGGGCCATAGGACACCATAAAAAGACTATATATGCATTATGGGAGACCCAGAAGGAGAAACAGGAAAGAAACAGAGAGACTATTTAAAGAAATAATGGCTGAAAATTTTCCAAATTTGAGACAAAATATGGACACATAAATTCAAGAAGCTGAAAGAACTCCAATTAGGGTAAATGCAAAGAGACTTACACTGAGACACATTATAATTAAACTGTGAGAAGTCACAGAAAAAAAACAATCTTGAAGGCAGCAAGAGAAAAGGGACTCATCATGTAAAGGGGGACTTCTATTCATTAAAAGCCGATGTCTTTGCAGAAATTTTGCAGGTCAGAAGGCAGTGATAATGGTATATTCAACATGGTGAAAGAAAAGAACTGCCAACCAAGAATACTATATCTGTAAAGTTATCCTTTAAAGATGAAGGAGAAACTAATACTTTCCCAGCCAGATTAACAAATGCTGAAAGAGTCAATCACCATCAGATCTGCCCCACAAAAAATACTAAAGGGAGGCCTTCAAGCTGAAACAACAACACAAAACCATACGAAAATATAAAGCTCTCTGGTAAAGGCAAATATCTGGGCAAATATAGAATCTTAGAGTGTTGTAATGTTGGTGCATAAATCACTTTTAATTCTTTTACAGAATTTAAAAGGCAAAAGCATTAAAGTATAAATCTATATTAACAGACACACGATATAAAAAGGTATAATTTGTGACATTAGTAACATAAAGTGGGGAAGTGGGGGGCAGAGACATAAAGGAGTAGAGTCTTTGTATGCAACTAAAGTTATCAGTTTAAAATAGATTGTTAAAGCCTGAAGATGTTTTACGTAATGTCCATGGAAACCACAGGGGGAAAAGAAATCTATAGAAAATACACAAAAGCCAATGTAAAGGGAATCAAAGCATGTGACCAAAAGAAAAAAAAAAAAACCACTCATTAAAACACAAAGAAAAGGCCATAAAGGAATAGGGGCAATAAAGGAAAAGACGGACAAAAAAGTAAAAAGACATACAGAAAACAATTAAGAAAATGGGAATAAAAAACCCTTTATCAGTAATTACTTTAAGTGTAAATGCATTAAACTCCCTAATCAAAAGAAATAGAGTAACTGAATGGGAGGGGGGAAAAAAAAAAAGCCCAAAACCCAAGACCAACCAAACGCTGCTTACTACAGACTCACTTTAGACCTAAAGATACACACAGGCTGAAAATGAAAGGATGGAAAAAAGATATTCCATGCAAATGCTAACCAAAAGAGAGCAAGGTGGCCATACTAACAGACAAAGTAGACTAAGTCAAAAACTAACAAAACACAAAATAGGATACTATATAATGACAAAAGGGTCAACTCACCATGAAGCTTTGACAGTTATAAATATGCATACACCTGACATCAGAACTCCTAAATGTATGAAATAAACACTGACAGACTTGAAGGGTAAAACAGACATCAACACAGCAGTATCAGAAGACTTTCAATTGGAAGAATGACCAGACAGAAAATCAATAAGGACAGAGGATTTGAACAATACTATAGACCAAATGCACCAAACAGTCATATACAGAACACTTTATTCAACAACAAAATACACATTTTTCTCAAGCACACATGGAACATTTTCCGGGACAGACCACATGTTAGACCACAAAACAAGTCTTAACAAATTTAAGAAGTCTGAACTCATACCAAGTATCTTTTCTGACCTCAATGGAATGAAACCAGAAATAAAAAACAGAAGGAAAAATAAAAATCCACAAATATGTGGAAATTAAGCAACACACACTTAAACAACCAGTGAGCCAAAGAATAAATCACAAGAGAAATTAGAAAATATCTTCAGACAATTAAAAATGAAAACACAACATATTAAATCTTATGGGATGTAGCGAAAGCAAGTGCTAAGAGTGAAGTTTATAGCTGTAAACACATTTAAAAAAAAAAGAAAAATCTAAAATCAATAACCCAACTTTATAACTCAAGGAACTACAAAAGGAATGTTAGCGAAGAAAGGAAATTATTAAAACAGAGATATGAGAAATAAAGAACAGAAAAAAATTAATGAAACAAAAGGTTTTTTTCCAGAGATCAACAAAATTAACAAACTCAGAGCTAGGCTAAGAATAAAAGAGAGACAACTTAAATAACTAAAATCAGAAATGAAAAAGGAGACATTATAACTGTCACAGAAATAAAAAGAACCATAACAGACTATTAACAACTATATACCAACAAGTTTGATAACCTAGAATGGATAAATTCCTAGAAACATTCAATCTACAAAGTGAACAACATAAGTTTAAAATCTGAATAAACCAATATCTAATAAGGAGACTGAAACAGTAATCAAAAACCTCGCAGCAAATTAAAGCCCAGGGCCAGATGACTTCACTAGAGAAGTCTAGTAGATATTTAAAGAATTAACACCAAAACTCCCCAAATTCTTCCCCCAAATTGAAGAGCAAGGAACACTTTCAAGTTCATTCTGAGGACAGCATTACCCTGATAGCAAAGCCAAACATAACACTACAAGAAAACTGTAGACCAATATCCCTGATGAACAGTAATTTAAAAGTCCCTAAAAAATACTAGCAAACCAAATTGAACAGCACATTAAAAGGATTACACACCATTACCAACTTGGATTTATCCTAGGGATGCAAGGATGATTCAACATATAAAATGTGATATACCATGTTAACTGAATTGAAGGACAAAACCACATCATTGTCTCAATTCATGCAGAAAAAGCATTTGACTAAACACCTTTCACAATTAAAACAATAAACTAGAAGCTACCTCAATATCATAAAGGCCATATATAAAAAATTCACAGCTAACATCATACTCAATGCTAAAAGATTGAAAGCTTTTCCTCTAAGATAAACAAAGCATTGATGCCCACTCTCACTAGTTCTATTCAACATAATACTAGAAGGCATAATTGTTTTGCAATTTGGCAAGAAAAAATAGATAAATAAAAGCAGCCAGATTAGGAAGGAAGAAGGAAAGTTATCTCTATTCACAGATGACATTACATGATCTTATATGCAGAAAACCCAAAAGATTGCGTGCGCACACACAAATTATTAGAATGACTAAACAAATTGAGCAAAGGTGCAGGACACAAAATCCTCACAAAAAATCAACTGAGTTTTCAAACACAAACCACAAACAACCCTGAAAGGACATTCATAAAACAATCATACTGACAGTAGCATCAAAAAGAATGAAATACTTAGGAATAAACTCAACCAAGAAGTCAAAGACCTATACATTGAAAAACTATAAAATACTGCTGAAAAAAAATTAAAGAAGACGCAAATAAATGGAAAGGTATCTGTGTTCACAGACTGGAAAACTTAAAATTGTTAAAATGTCCACAGCAGCCAAAGCAATCTACAGATTCATTATAATCATTATCAAAAATCCTAATGACATTTTTTGCAGAAACAAAAAAACTGCCCTAAAATTCATATGGGATTTCAAAAAACTCTGAAAGCCCAAAACAATATTAAGAAAGAAGAAAAAAGTCTGAGGCCTCACAACTCCTGACTTCAAAACATATTACAAAGCTACAGTAATCAAAATAGTGTGGTACTGGCACAAAGACAAACATAGAGACCAATGAAACAGAATACAGAACCCAGGGGAAAAAATCTCTCAGACATATAGTCGAACGATCTTCAACCAAGGTGCCAGGACTACTCAGTTGGGAAAGGACAATCTCTTCACAAGTGGTGTTGGCAAAACTGAATATTCACATGCAAAAGAATTATGCTGGATCTTACCATACACCATATACAAAAATCAACATGAAATAAGACCTAAACATAAGACTGACAATATAACACTCTTAAAAAGAAAAGAGTTAGGAATAAGCTTCACAACACTGAATTTGGTAACAATTTCTTGAATGACACAAAAGCACAGGCAACAAAAGTAAACATAAATAAATGGGGCTACATAAAATCTTCTAAAACTTCTGGGAAACAAAGTAAACATTCAACAGAGTGAAAAGATAATCTACAGAATGGAAGAAAATATTTGCATATCATATATCTGATAAGGGGTTAATATCCAGAATATATAATGAGAACCTACAATTCAACAAAAATAAATACATGAGTAAAGAACTTGAACAGACATTTCTCCAACAAGCCATGAAAAGATGTTCAATGTCACTAATCATTAAAGAAAGTACAAACAAAATCACAAAGAGGTATCACCTCATACCTATTTACTATCCAAAACAAAAACAAAACAAAACACGGAAAATAACAACTGTTGGCAATAATGTGGAGAAACTGGAACCCTGTGCCTTGTTAGTGGGAATTTACAATGGTGCAGCCACTATGGAAAACAGTATGAAAATTCCTCAAAAAAATTAAAAATGGAATTACCACATGACCCAGTGCTTTTGCTTATAGGCCCAAAAGAATTGAAAGTAGGATCTCAAAGAGATATTTGCAAATCCGTGTTCACTGCAGCACTATTAACAATAGCCAAGAGGTTAAAGCAAATCAAATGCCCATTTAGAGATGAATAAACAAAATGGGTGTGTGTGTGTATATAATTATTCACCCTAAAAAAGAAGGAAATCTAGGGGTGCCTGGGTGGCTCAGCTGTTAAGCGTCTGCCTTCGGCTCAGGGCGTGATCCTGGTGTTCTGGGATCAAGCCCCACATCAGGCTCCTCCGCTGGGAGCCTGCTTCTTCCTCTCCCATTCCCCCTGCTTGTGTTCCCTCTCTTGCTGGCGCTCTCTCTCTCTCTCTCTCTCTCTCTCTCTCTCTCTGTTAAATAAATAAATAAATAAATAAATCTTTTAAAAAAAAAAAAAGGAAATCTCGTTGCAATCTACAACATGAGTGAAACCTGAGAACATTATACTAAGTGAAATAAGCCAGTAGGGAAAAGAAAACTACTGCGTGACTGCACTTACGTAAGATATCTAAAGTAGCCAAAGTCACAGAAATAGAAAGTAGAATGGTGGCTGCCAGGGGCAAGAGGGTGAAAAAAATTGGGAGTTGTTTGATGTGTACAGAGTTTCAGTTTTGCCACATAACAAAAATTTCCGGAGATCTGTTACACACCAATATGAATATACTTAACACTACTGAACCAGACACTTAAAAATGGTCAATATGGTAAATTTTATGTTCTGCACTTTACAGTTAAAAAAAATGAGTGCAACACTTGAAGACACTCTAAGGAAGAAATAAGATTACTACAAATTAATAGTAGCCAGAATAGTTGCCCAATAATAGTAGCCAATAATAGTTGCCCAATTATTATCAGAGATGGGAAAGCTTAAACAGACAAACTGATTTAAGCAACATTTCCAAATACAAGGCAGCCTTCCTTCTAGAGCCCTTACAGCAGTCTTGGAACTCAAGGCTGAAACACATAATATTGTTGTAATTAGGGGACGCCTGGGTGGCTCAGTTGGCTAAGGATCTGCCTTTGGCTCAGGTCATGATCTCGGAGTCTTGGGATTGAGCCCGGCATCAGGCTCCCTGCTCAGTGGGGATCCTGCTTTGCCCTCTGCCCCTTACCTTACTCACGCTTGCTTGCTCTCTCACTTTCTCTCTCCCTCTCAAAAAAATAAAATCTTTTTAAAAATTCATTATTGTACCTAAAGTCACAAATAAACACTTTGTTAGAGAGCAGGTACTAATACCAGGGAATTCGATTATAAATTTGGGGTACAATAAATGGTTTCAACCATCACTACCATTTATAAATGACAACCCAATTGCTATATCAAAGTAGATAATGTACATTTCATGACACTCATTGAATTTTGGACAGTTTTCTAATTGTGGTTAGACAGTGGTGATACCCCACAATGTCTCTGTGACTTCTCCCCTTCCAGGCACATAGGACCTGTTTTGACCAATAAAAAGAAAGCATCAGGTTTGTCACTCCCGCAACGACGCATTTAAGAGCCACTGAAAGAATCTTACATCTCCTCCTTCCCGAGCTGTCCAATGTTCAAGAGAATGGCACCTCCATCAGCTCACGTCCTGAGAAAGGATGACACGGAGCTGAGAGCCCCACCAACGTGTAATGATAATAGCATGAGCCAGAAATGAACATTTATTGTTGGAGTTGTTTGCTGGTAAAGCACAACCTAACCCATCCTGACATACTGGCCATCTGCAAAAAAATCAGTGGTATAATTTTTAAACAATATAAATCATTTGTCTAAGAATTTACATTGTTACTTACTAGGTACTAACTAATACTGTTTGGTTCAACCCAGTAGTTCCTAAAAATAGAGTCTACTAAAAACATCTGCAATGAATCTGGGTATTATAAACATGATTTCATGTGTTTACTCACTTGACAACAGAAATCATGCAAATTGTCTAGTTTTGTCAGTTTCTCAGGCTCTAAAACATGGCATAAAAAATAAGCTTTCCAAAAATCCATTTTTTTAAAAGATTTTTATTTATTTACTTGAGAGAGAGAGCACAAGCATGAGGAGGGGCAGAGGGAAAGGGAGGACCAGACAACCCACTGAGCAGGGAGCCCGATGCAGGAATCGATTCCAAGGCAAGGCAGACGCCTAACTGACTGAGCCTCCCAGGCGCCCGCAAAAATCAATTCTTATTTGCAAAATATTATTTAGAGTATCAAAGTTAATTTATTTCCTAATGAGGGATAACACTAAAGAGGTAAACTAAATGTCATATACAGTGGTTGCTAATGCATATTTACATACGTATTTCATAAAGCTATCACAGATAGTGAAAAAAGAAAATACGCAATTCGAAAGCACTGGACACGTATAATACAACTTTATATTAAGTTAGGTTTTCATCCACGGGGGGGGGGTCTGTCCTTACACTCTTAAAGGAAATCCTCACTTTCTTCCATAAGAGTTTATGTTCGTAACATACTCATCTACTATAATGGTTTCCAAAACTGAAAACAAAAGGGAGTTAAGTCCCATAAAGAACAATTCAAAATCCTATTCTTATACAGAAAAATAGTGAATACTGTAATAATTAAAAGGGAGTCTGTTCTGTATTGGCCTTCATGTAGCACATGGTAGAGAATCTCAGAATCTACTATACCCAAAGGTACCTTTAAGAGTATTTCTTGTTCTGGGGCGCCTGGGTGGCACAGCGGTTGAGCGTCTGCCTTCGGCTCAGGGCGTGATCCCGGCGTTACGGGATCGAGCCCCACATCAGGCTCCTTCGCTATGAGCCTGCTTCTTCCTCTCCCACTCCCCCTGCTTGTGTTCCCTCTCTCGCTGGCTGTCTCTATCTCTGTCGAATAAATAAATAAAATCTTTAAAAAAAAAAAAAGAGTATTTCTTGTTCGTATACCTTTGAACGCTGGCTTCCTCAATGATGTCAATATTTAAACTTCATTAATACTAGTTCCTGGAATCTACTGACCATACTTTGTAAATCCTTAGCTTGCATATCACAGCTCTGAAACGGATTTTCATTTCCAGAGTGAAACAAACAAATGGAAAAGGGAAAAAGCCACCATTTCCAAAGCTTCCTGTGAAGATGGAACAAAAATTAAGTTGCCAAGGAAAGTAACATGCCAGTCATTGTTCAAAACCATGGGAAACGTTTACACAAGAGAACGTTTCACAGAATTCTGCAACGCCTTTGAGTGGATTCATAGACACGCTGTCTCACACTCACACACTCCGGAAAGAGACAACGTGATAGGGAGAGAATTTACTTTATGGTTCATTAAGGTCAAGAAATGTTAGGATTAGAAGAAGAATCTGACTGAAACGTCTGACTGAAAAAAACAAACAAACAAACCAGTGTGTGCAGGGATAGAAGAAAAATTAAATACCATATGGAAGCCAGCTGTCAGTCACTTCCTAGTCACACATTCTTGAGAGGGAACAGGCCCACACAAGACACAGCAGAAGACACAGTGCACATCCACACGGCTCAAATGGTTCAAGTTTCACAGGTCTTTCCCCAAATGGCATCTTGGTGGAGTCCCTTGGCCTCCGTTTCTAAAGTGTCCGCGCAGACCCCCAGACCACTCAATGTTTCTTAGTGCTGATCGCGATCTGCGTGTATATTTCACATCTCGTCCTCCGTCAGCCTTCCCTGGCCCAACACGAGCCACAGGAGGGCAGGCACTTGAACTGCGAGGCTCACTGCTCTGCTCCCACCCTCTCACACAGCGCTTGCCGTAGTAGGTGGTTCCGTAAACACTGATGAATGAACGAGAGACTGAATGAGTGAAAGCCGGAATCTCCATCAATTTTAGCTGTGATAATATCATACAACATGTTTTCTGCCTTATCCCGGTTCCTGGCTGTCCCTCCCGAAGGAGGAAGACGTGCAGATCCCATTGATCATAACGTAAAACACTCGGCGGGCCAAAGACAGAGGAGGCAACTTCCCTAATTAACTGAAGACATTAAAAGGCTGGCATTTAGGCCCCGTGCCCTTTGGCATCTCCGGCTTCCTGCTCTCCCCACCCCCACCTATGCTGGAGCCCGTCAGCCCGCCTCCTTAGCGCACTCTGCATCACAGGTGGATTGGATCATACCTGTACTCATCGATGGCACAGCTGCTTTCTCACACACACATCCACGGATCTGGGCCTTCACACGGTTCAAGGGCCTGGCCCTTCTTCCTCCTTGTGGGAGAAGGAGGGCGGGCTCCTCTGTGATCACCTTTTGTTCCCTTCCTTCGGGAAGCCTGGCATGGACCACTGGCTCAGCCAAGCACACAGCCCACACTCTACTACTGTATTTGAAAATGTTTTCTGATTAAAAAGTTTTCTAAGTTTATTTAAGTTTCTATTTAAAATTTAATAGCACTTACCATATATCCATCTCCCAAAAAGAGAGGAGGAAAAAATATTATATAACCACAAATTAGTCATTGTAAACCAAGCCTCTGTCCTGTGCAGCATTCCTTACTGGATGTAACAGATTAATCCATTACCTTTACCCCCAAATCCTAAACTGTTCTGATTTTATGTCCCTGAACAATTCCCCCCGATAGCCTTATTTTGGAGAGATATTTGCTTAAGTATTTAGGGAAGTAGAATACTGAGCTGTGACTTATCTAAAATCCTTCAATAGACAGATGGGGGCGGCGGGGGGTGGGGGCCTCAGGAAAAGAGACAGGAAGCACAAGAGGCACAATGTTACCAATTTGTTTGGCTCTAAGGTGGGCCTAGGGGTAAGCACTGTACTGTTCTATTTTTCTGTATGTTTGAAATTTTTTGTAATTAAAAGCTTTTTCAAAAAAAAAATAGGGGGCACCTGGGTGGCACAGCAGTTAAGCGTCTGCCTTCGGCTCAGGGCGTGTTCCCGGCGTTATGGGATCGAGCCCCACATCAGGCTCCTCCGCTATGAGCCTCCTTCTTCCTCTCCCACTCCCCCTGCTTGTGTTCCCTCTCTCGCTGGCTGTCTCTCTCTCTGTCGAATAAATAAATAAAAATCTTTAAAAAAAAAAAAAAATAGAACACCCAAGTCTCCCGGCCTCTCCTGTCTCAGAGCTGGGTGTCTCCTCTGGACCCCTCTCAGCCCGCTTAGGAACTGCACTTGATCCTGGAATCTGTCTGTCCCCACTTCAACCCCTCCTGCGTGCTGCCACCAGCATCATCTTTCCAGAATCCTAAATGATGGCATTACTGTCCTAAGCAGAACTATCTGATGATTCAACAGCCCTTTCATGGAGCAGTTTAAACTCCCCAAAACGGTACCATGCCCCCTGTCCTTAACGGTTTCTTTCACTGCAAAAATCACCCCAACACCCTCTCTCAAAGCTCCTGTAACTTCCTGCAGATCCCTGCACACATCGCTACCTCATGGCTCAGCGTAACTTGCTCACTCAGTTCCTCTACTTGCTTCAAAATATGGGTCTAACTGCATGTAACTGCACGTTTATTGTCACACCGCCTACTGCTGAGTGGTGTGAGCACAAAGGACCATCATGAGTGACAAGAAAGTCTAAATTACACATTCCTACGGTCTCTTATTCAAACGTGCAGATCACTATCCAGCAATTCCTTTCAACAGCAGCAGAGGGGGCCAGAATTTCACTTTTAACAAGGAAAACTAAAGCCCTGCTAACAAAAGCAACTTTCACAATTTCAGAGAATGCAGTGTTAAAGCTCTAAAAAAATCTATTTCTAACAAATAGGGAATGTGAAAATGAAAACATCCGGTATTAACTTAGTTTGAATAGGGTTTTTTTTATTTAAAAAAGAAACCACATGATAATACACCCAAAATTCTCAATGTGATTATACCACTGAACCAACATTTAAATTCGTAGGAATTTATCCTAAGAAATAGTCAAAGGAGGATGCAGCAATCTAAATAAAATACAAAGAGAAAAGGTTCGAGTTTTTTAATGACACTAATCCTTATTGCAGAGTTCCGGCCTCGCTCACAATAACAACATAGAACAGGTATTTTTACTCCAATCTATCTGCACTTAAGCGAGGCAACTCTACTTCCCACCACCTCTTTATTCCAACGTTCCTCATTTGTCTTACTCTTGGCCTTCTGGTCTACCCTTCCTAAGCTAGTTCCCAGCCCATCTTTAGTTTTGGTTTTGCATTTCCAGAAGGGTACTGACAACTTGAACCCTGTAGACAGGACTGTAGATCTCAAATTTCCTGGAACTTTCAAAACTCATCTCTACCTTTTGTGAATTAACTTACACGTTTGCTTATAGTTATCCAAAATTTATCAAAGTCCTATGATTTGCCTGGTACTGTATCAGGCTACAGAAGGGTATACCAAACGGTAAACATACTCAGATTGGATTACCTTAAAATTAATTCCACTTCTAAAATTCTGAAGCTGTGCATCTAGAGTTCATTCTGTGGTTTTACTCATTACCTTCAGGGACTCAAGTACACTAGGGCATGTCTTAGAATATTCTGAAGCAGGCATCCTATGTGGATGGTAATCGCTGTTAGAGCTCATCCTCGTCTGAAGGATGGAGGTTGGGACTGAAAAAGAACGGAACCCCCCAGGGTACCTAGGAATTTTATTAGGCTTTCTAAAGATGCTAAAAATCAATTATTACTTAAGGCTGGGTCAAATTCCAGGAAACCAGCATCAATTCTCATAAACGAAGTCTCCCCATTAAAGTCCTCCATTTTCCAGACAATCTGCTACCAGTCATTGTTTTCTTCAATAAGCAATAGGTAAAAATGCAAGAAATCGGTCTCTATGCCAAAGCATTAAGAGACAACTAGATAAGATTGTTTTCCAAGTTGGCAAAATCATCTCTTACCAGTGAAAACTCAATAGACACTTGGGACTATCTGAAATCTGAAAAGGCAGAGGGATATTAAATAGTGAATAATCTCCTGATAAGGAAAGCTTCCAAGTCTGACACACCTGTCCGGCAGAAACCCCCACTCACCTGACAGCTGCAAGTGTATTCTGTTTCCTAAAAAGAGTCTCTTCTCATTTGCAGCTCTTTAAAGATTTTTATTTTTAGTAATAATAATAATAATAGCAAGAGGAAATGTAAAACGCCAAGGGGAGCTGCTAGCTAAAAATGGACTGGGGAGAGTAGAATTTTATAGCTGGAAGTTTGCTGGAAAAGCTCACACGGTTAGCCAGATCAATGCAAAAAAAAAAAAAAAAAAAGACAAGGACTCTAACTTCTATGCAGCCTAAGAAATTGGGGCCAGACTGGAAGAGGAGTGGGTTAATCAGAAAGAGAGAAAATAATAAATCTGTGCTACACTATCTCAACATCAAGGAAACTTGTAAATATCATGTGGAAAACAGGTCTGCTAATTACTTTTCCTTACCACTAGACAGGCTTCTATTAAGATTTACAATGAAAAATTCTTCCTCCCTAATTTCTGCAACAGTTACACAAAGTGAACCAAGCAACTGTGTCCACGTGACTGCTCCAGACATCATTTCCTAATTATTAAAAAGAGACTTCTATTATGTCTACTCCTTTCTGAGTTATCTTCGGTTGCATTCTTATCTCTTCAGATTAAGAAAATAGGGCGATTCTTTTTACTCTCCCCTAACCCACCTGAGAACATTTCTAAAACCATTAATTTCACCAAGCAGCCACGATTTCAAAGAGAAAAATCACAGCTGTCCAAGTTCTGAAAACCTTGAGAAGCATGCCTTGCGGTTCAAGTGTGTGTTTCTTTGCCCTAATCCTTGAGGAGTAAATTGCTACGGAGAGGAAGGATCTGATAAAAGGCTAGCATTTGGAAAGCAGTGACATTATTGTAACAAATGTTTAGGTGAGGGAGGGGTTACCTAAAACCCTTGCGCTTCTGGTCCTAAGTACTCATTCTTCAAGGCTCCGGCAAATACAGCTAAATCAGCACTGCTTCATCCGGAGTTAGGAATCTGATCTTACTCTTTTTAATATCAAGGATTCCTAGATCCACTATACCTTAAGTAGTAAGCAGACTAGAGACGATTACTTAAAACCTACAGACAGAATGATCCTGAGTGGCAATAATGAGTATTATACAGACAGTCATAAAAGAGATTTACCTCGAAATGAAACCTTGGGCAGATTACATTTAGCTGAGTAATTCTGCTACCTATACTCTAAGTAGGTCTCCCAACCACAAGCACAGGAATGGCTGCAGGGAAAAACAAGGTAAGACTTGCTATCTTACTCATCTCTGTTAAGTGCTGGCTGTAAATCAAGGCAGCCTGCCCAAACACACAAAACAATTTAATGACGATCTAAGAGAGAGCTGTTGAATTTATGCAATCAGGAAACCTGCACAAAATTAAGAGACAAACTATTGAGGCCTCACATAGAATTGCTATGTTCTACGGATCTGAAAATGATTAAGGAATAGGAAAGGGGGACAGGGTTCCAGCAGGAATCTGCCATCAAATACTACACACCCATTTGTTGTAAAATGGCAACTAGAAATTATTGAATTTTCAGCATTTCTTCCCTTTTATTCCCCAAATTTTCATAGTCATTCTAATACAGCGCAAAGGTACTTCTGGGGGAAAAGTATAGAAAAAGGATAGGAATGCATTTTTTTCTTAAGTCTACAAATTTGTTATTGAAATACTTTTTCCTAGTCAATTCTACAAGTTAACTAAATTCTGATCACAGAGCTCAAAGAATCAGAGCATCTTAATCCAGAAAAATAAAGAAGTATTCTATTAGTGGGTTAAATAACTAGGAATATTTCTAGTAGTTGTTAGCTGAAGCACTGGGAAGAGGAGAGGGGAGGGGTGGGCAAGGAAGGGGAGAGACAGTAAATATCACATTCAGATTCAGGTATTTTACTTCTTTTAAGACAAGGAAGTATCATTCTATATAAACTATTCTTTGGACTTTATGGAAGCCCCTGGAAATGCTAGTCTGTAGAGACACACACGGTTGATTTTCTTGCTCTGACAATCAGAAGCATGCCTCCCTAAGGTCAGCTCCGGACACGAGGACTGTGAAAAGGAAGATTCTGGAATTCAGGACAACCAGGGAGACCATGTCTAGACAGGGAAGACGGGAGGGCAGTGGTGGCTCACATGACAGGAAGAGGAAGTGACAGACCAAAAAGCAATCAAGGGCACATACAGCCACCCAGCAATTCCTCCCAGATTTTTTACTCTGCAAGTGCTACAGCTAAACCATCAGGATTACTGTCTTCCAGACATTTCTGCCACTCCAAACACCCGGAAGCCTCCCAGGTTTTTAGTTATCTTTAGAAGAAAAGCCTATCAGGGCGCCTGGGCGGTGCAGTCAGTTAAGCGTCTGACTCTTGGTATCGTCTGAGGTCGTGATCTCAGGGTCGTGAGATCAAGCCCCAAGTCGGGCTCCACACTGAGCATGGAGTCTTGCTTGAGAGTCTCTCTCTCCCTCTCCCACTCATGCTCTCTCTCTCTCTCTCAAATAAATAAATCTTTACAATAAAAATAAAAGCCTATTAATTCTAAGAATTCTAATAACAAGCAAATACACCAGAGAAATATGCTTCACCCCAGATTCTACTCCTAGGAATTTTCACTATAGACATCATTTACATGTGTTTGAAAATACAAATGTACAAGAAGACTTACAAATCATCACTGATGCCCCCCCCCAAAAAAAGGTAATGATCTAGAATGTTCACCAATCAGGCAATGGCTTACTTACTAATTAAAAACAAAGAATTAGACATGCTATGGCAATTTTTTGAAACTCAAATACCAAACCACAGCCCACAATTCCATCATGGGTCTCAAAGCCTATTTAAATGATCATTGTACTTAATGCATTTTTATAAGTATCTGGGTGTCTTCCCCCTCTATGAAACTATAAATTCCTTAAGAACAAAGATAAATATAAATTATCTTCCACAATGCCAGGCAGAGTGATGCTCATTAAATGTACACTGAGTGCATAACTAAACAAAAACACATCTGACCTAAGACTACACGTGTAACCACACGGGCACTTGGCGAAAGTCCTGACTAAGCTCTCTGAGGTAGGTCGGCCTGACCAATGAAAAGGATAAAGATAGTTCTCAGAAACCATATACATTTCAAAAACTTCCATGATCCCTTAGAAGATTCTAGGTTTCCTAGATCGACTTTATCCCGCACCAAGACTCCCCACAGTAGATTAAAAATCAAATGACTCATCTGGAGAGTCGATTTACACAGTGATAAAAAGGAGCCAGGACAGACCAGTGATTCATGTCATGGCTCAGATTGTAAATAATATTATTTAGCTGGTGCCCGGTAGGGAAATCAAGGCTTGGGTGATACAAATCAATTATATTTCCTTTATATTCTGTAATTATGATCAGGAAACCGGAATATAAAGTATCAGGGAAGATGTTACTACAGAATTTGTATAAAACTCCCAAAAGAAATCCTCTTTGATTTTTTCATGAGAAATATAAGCTTGTTTCTATGAATGTCACTTTTTTCACATGGGGCGTGTCCTTACAGTGACTACATACTGAGCAAGACAGAGGATTTCTTCAAATTTCTCAGGGACCCCCGTCAACAATAAACTTTGCTCAGACAACGTAATAAAACATTTTAAGTCATTTTTACAATCACTCAAAAATTGTGATAGGATTTCATATTTCCTATTTTTTCATTGATAAATGCATTTCGTGATGATGCATCAAGACTTCAAATTCAATCCAACTCTTCATATCAGGTTGTCAAAGTAACATTTTCCAAAGGCAAACTATGGAGACCATAAAACTCCGTGGTTTTCAAAGATGACGGGGGAGGAAGGGAAAAACAAGCAGAAAACAGGACTTTTCAGGGCAGTGAAGCTATTCCCTATAATACTAAAATAGTGGATATGTATCATTATACATTTGTCCAAACCCACAGAATGTGCAACACCAAGACTGAACCTAATATAAACTGTGGACTCTAGGTGATAACCGTGTGTCGGCATGGGCTCATCGACTGTAACAAACACATCATTCTGGCGGGATATGTTGAAAACAGAGGAGGCTGTGCAAGTGGGGGGTAGAGGAGAAGGGCAATCTTTGTGCCTTCCACTCAATTTTGCTATAAACCTAAAACGGCTCTGAAAGTCTATTTTCAAAGTCTTTTAAATATTTTTTTCCTTTAAACAGGCATTAGTGCTTTATTAGTAAATAATTCTTTTGTAGTCAATACCTACTGAACATCATTATAGGGAGCACTTGTAATCTAATTTTTCCTAAGTTTAATTTCTACTTTGAATTATCAACAAACATAATACGCACTCTTCGCAGTTCTTGCAATTTTCTATCACGTTCCTTAAGGCGTTCCAGCGTGTATTTTTACTGAAGCCACCTTTCAACTTAACCCAACCACCTCCCCACAGATCTACAAAGTGAGAATCGCTCGCAAAAAACCCGAAAAAAAACAACAAAAAAATTCTTATATGCAAATTCTTGACAAAACCTTTCTTGTAGTATATAAACACTGAAGGTAGCATGAAACAGGGGAGATTGGAATACTGATCTCATACCATTAAGAATTTTTCAAAACTCAGTGTTATGTTGGTGGTAGTTTGCAAATAACGTTCTACCAAGTGTCCTCAAGGATTCTCTAGGATGCTGTAAGTAAATCTTCGTCAACGCCTGTTGCTTCATCTTGAATGAATGAATGCAATGAAACTTTCTGATTTAATAACCTTCTGGATAAACACTGTCTCTATGTAATCTTGTCATCAACAGGGCTACTAAAAACAGTATTCAGAAGTAAAAATGTTTTAAATTTTCTTTTCTTCACTAGGCTCTAACAGTGTTCAAAATTTCCTGGCAGGCTGGCAAATGCAGCGATTTTGAATTCTAGGACGTATTTGGGCTTTAGCAAGGAATCGTGTGGCCTTGTAACTAGCTGGCCACGTGAGTCATTCTGAGGGTTATAACTGAATTCACGAAGGTATTTTGCTTATTTTGCCCTACCAGACCTTTAAAAAATCACAAATCTATGCAGCATAAGGCGAACATTGTGCTTTAAGGCACCAGAATCGTCTACTTCGTACCCCTGCCTCACGTAGTAACATTCCATGCAAATGAGGTTTTGGGGTTAAGAAAGAATTATCAAGGTATGCAAGTTCAAATGTGACATCATCTTTTATTATATTACCTAAGTAATGCCAACTCTTAACTTTAGGCCTCTATGTTCGTCTTGTTAATTTACTGCTTTTGGGCTTTAATTCAAAAGCTTTTCATTATGATGAGAGAATAAGTATCTCAAACTTGAATCATTTAAAATATGAAGAATTTAAAGGGACTTTGGCACGTACGGTTTTAGAATATCATTTTTCCAACATATTTTTAGGCTACCTTTGTTTTAAGAATGTTTAAAATAATAAGCAAAATAGGAAAAGATAAAACATTAGTTTTCATTTAACTTAATTAAAATTCTAGAAAAGTAGTACATGATAAAATTACATCTTTGTAATCAAAACTGTGGCAAAATAACTTTGGTAAAGCTTTGAGATTAATGGTCCTTTTAAAATTTTATTATGTCCCTTAATGAAATGAAATTCAATTATTTGTTTTTAGAAATAAACAGTTTTATTTCTTTAAAAATTAAAAAAACCCTAAAATCTCATCAAAATCAGACCTTGGCTTGTGAGTAACTTCACAAGTCAAGCACAATAACTGTATTAGTTATGGAAATTAGTACAATCAATTTATGTTCCACTTAACACCACCTAATACTGCAGGAAGAGAAGGAAAAAAATAACTAGAAAAACTGGATAAGCCTTTTTTAAAAAATGTCTGGAAGCTTAAAAAAAAAAAATCAATCTCCCAAAGTGGGACTTGAATGGCCAAGATCTGGAGGAAAGGGGAAAGACCTGGGGATGCACCCAGCATTCCACACGGCCTTTCCCTGATCACATTCCCAATTCGTAAGCGGTAGAGATAAGAGGCTGAAAGGATAAGACACCTGTCAGAAAGCAGAGGCCCTCAAGAGAACCTCTGTCAGTCTGACAGGGCTGGGAAGACAAAAACTGGAGTTCAGGACGAGTGAAGCAGCTAGGGCTTGAAGGGTCAAGATTCCAGAGAGAAGAGAAGCACACAAAAGTGAGGCCAGCTATCCAAGCTACTTTTTGGCTCAAGTATTCACAGATTCCTAAACAAAAGCACGAGGTACAGAAGTTGAACAGAACGCAGCTGTGAGGAGACTGAGAGGCTGAGCAGAGATACGGTCTGTCTCACCAGACCAGAAAGATAAAAGCTGGAGTCTGGGGCCTAACATGGGAGACAGGCACAACTAAACCCCACTGGCTTTCCAGTGAGACCTGCATCCAGTTGAGACCTTGAAAGAACTCCACCTGGGGGGTAAGGGAAAGTTGGAAACACACGAGGTCTTACATAGGGGTCACACTCTCAATGGGCTCAACCTCTGACTGCAGTAAGGTGACTGCGTCCATTCCAACTGCCCATCAGAAACTAAACTATCACAGAGCCGCTTCACTTTTCCATAATGACCCATATTCAATCAAGAATTACTAGACTTGGGGCACATGGGTGGCTCAGTTAGTTAAGCAACTCTTGATTTTGGCTCAGGTCATGGTCTTGGGGGTTGTGAGACAGGGCTCTGTACTCAGCAGGGAGTCTGCTTCTTTCCCTCTCCCCCTGCTCCCACTCATGCACACGTGTGCACACGCACACTTGCCCTCTCTCTAATAAAACTAAATCCTGGGGCGCCTGGGTGACTGAGATGGTTAGGTGTCTGCCTTTGGCTTGGGTCATGTTCTCAAGGTCCTGGGATCGAGCCCCACATCAGGCTCCCCCGCCCTCGTCCCCCCCC
>NC_048232.1:25211057-25214160 GCF_002007445.2 Ailuropoda melanoleuca
AAAAAAAAAAAAAAAAAAAAAAACTTTTTTTTTCTAGACTTTTCAAGAGACAGAACAGAAAAAGACAGACAATTCAAAGAAATTCAGAGGTAACCCAGATAGTGGAATCATCAGATATGGACACTAATAATCAATTTATACTGAAGAAAATTTAAGCCGTGAAAGAGAAGTTGACCAGTACCAACAGCTTCCCAAGTGAATCACATGCACGGTGAGAGCAGACAACCACTGAGCATTCTAGTCAATCAAACCCGGATTCAAATCCAAGCTCTATCACTTACCAGCTTTCTTTTCCCCTTAAAGATAGAGAGTTCATCCTCATAGTGTTATTGTGAAAATTAAGTATCTTTCACGGACTCGAACATATAATAATCCGTAAACATTAAGTCACATATAACGGTCAATAATCGTTACATATGGGGCGCCTGGGTGGCACAGTGGTTAAGCGTCTGCCTTCGGCTCAGGGCGTGATCCCAGCATTATGGGATCGAGCCCCACATCAGGCTCCTCCGCTGGGAGCCTGCTTCTTCCTCTCCCACTCCCCCTGCTTGTGTTCCCTCTCTCGCTGGCTGTCTCTATCTCTGTCGAATAAACAAATTTAAAAAATCTTAAAAAAATAATAATAATCGTTACATCTGGATTACCTTATCCCAGCACTAAGCTCACACACACTCTTTCTTCATATGACAGAATATACTACTATCAACTCCTAACAAAAGGATCTTTCAAGTGAAAAAAAAATTCTTCTATTTTTGTTTTGTTTTCAATCACCAATAATATATTCTGGAACTACTCATGCTTTTAAGAAAAATTATTTTATAGGGGCGTCTGGGTGGCATAGCGGTTAAGCGTCTGCCTTCGGCTCAGGGCGTGATCCCGGTGTTATGGGATTGAGCCCCACATCAGGCTCCCCTGATATGAGCCTGCTTCTTCCTCTCCCACTCCCCCTGTGTTCCCTCTCTCGCTGGCTGTCTCTATCTCTGTCGAATAAATAAATAAAATCTTTAAAAAGAAAAAAAAAAGAAAAATTATTTTATAAACAGTAAAAAGGTGTTTAATTTATACTCTGACTTCTTCCCCTAAAGAAGATCCGAGGCAGCTGGCAGAGAGATACATATCAACAAGAAGTGGGGGCTTTTGTTTGTCCATGGGGCTGTGTTTTTATTTTTCAATGAGAAAAGAGCCGACAGACTGGTGGAAGATGGATACAAAAGTTTCTAGGTAAGCTAGTATGTCCCGAGCTGACACAGGATATATATAAAAACATATGCCTCTGTAGATGTTGACAACGGTATTTAAGGCACCATTATTTTGTCTGACCCACGACCCTCTGAGGCAGGTTATACGTCCATTTTACCCCTCCTGTATCAGATCCTCATGACAAGAAGAGGACAGACCTGGGTCCAGAACTCAATGCTCTTTCCACGCTGTCAAGCTCACACTGCCTTTCCCCACAAAGCCCAGCTGATACCATCGAGATGACAAAAAAGCAAAACCAACCCAAAAAATTGTTTTTTCTCCCCCCGGCTGTTAGTCTGTAAGCATGCTTACACATACAACGATGTGGGACGCTCCACAGAAGACAGCAGAGTGGAGCGAGGGGCTGTGGAAACATGAAGTTATCACTACACTAAGCAGCTACTAGAGGGAAGTAAGAGCGAGCCCGTGAAATGTCACAACTTCTACCCAGACTGAACAGCTGGGGCTCCTCACCTGTGACATCCACCCTCCTCCCTGGTTTCCTTCTACACTTTATTTTTTTTTTTTAAGATTTTATNATTTTATTTATTTATTTGACAGAGATAGAGACAGCCAGCGAGAGAGGGAACACAAGCAGGGGGAGTGGGAGAGGAAGAAGCAGGCTCATAGCAGAGGAGCCTGATGTGGGGCTCGATCCCATAACGCCGGGATCACGCCCTGAGCCGAAGGCAGACGCTTAACCGCTGTGCCACCCAGGCGCCCCTCCTTCTACACTTTAAAATCTATCAGCTCAAAGTTAAACAGAGACAGCGATGTGTCGGTAATTCACATCAGCAGCTCCCAGACCGCAGTCTTTTGTACCTCCACCCCCACAATTTCTACATTTCATAAGAAACTCCTCGTTCACTTAACAGTTGTCTTAAACTTTTTTTTAAACGTAAATGCCTACTTTGGACCCTTCTGAAACCGTGAGTTTGATGAGCTGGTTATGTTTTCCAGTATACGTGAAAATAAAGGCATAGCGTTTAACACAAAAACTGTTTGGGGGCACTTGAGTGGCTCCGTCACTTAAGCATCTGCCTTCAGCTCAGGTCACAATCCCAGGGTCCTGCGATTGAGCCCCGCATCAGTATCCCTGCTCAGCAGGGAGCCTGCTTCTCCCTCTCCCTCTGCCTGCTGCTCCCCCTGTTTATGCATGCATCCTCTGTCAAATAAATAAAATCTTTTAAAAAACAAAAACATACCAAAAAAATTGTAAGAATAATGCTAAAATAACCCTGCATTGTCTATATTTAGGAAACACTAGTATTTTTTCTTAGTTGTTAGCAACTATTTATTCTTTAAAAATTGTAAACAGAGTAAATGCTTATAGCATTATTATGTGACACATCAATGTTGACTCCTTTTTCCAGTTGTGAATTAATATATGCTTTCTTACCTAAAAAGCACTACGTTATTTCTGGTGGCAATCCATTCTACTCCAATCTCCCTAGCTCTCCATAAATGAGCATGCTGTCTACATCTAGTTATTAAATAATTAACCTAAGACAGTTATACGGGAGGGGGGTGGGGGAATGGGACACACCGGTGATGGGTAGTAAGGAGGGCACGTATTGCATGGTGCACTGGGTGTTATACGCAACTAATGAATCATCGAACTTTACATCGGAAACCAGGGATGTACAGTATGGTGACTAACGTGATATAATAAAAAAACATTTAAAAAAATGATAAAACAGTTATACGAATCTTCCTCATGCCTATAGACAATTACAAACGGTTTCTACCTTCAATCACCTGTCAAGATAGATATCAAAAACATGAAAATGCCAGATGCCATATTTAATATGTTCTCACTGAGTAGCACCTTTTCTCTGATGCACTTAAAATGAAAGGGGCGCCT
>NC_048232.1:25214423-25220415 GCF_002007445.2 Ailuropoda melanoleuca
AAAAAAAAAAAAAGAAAGAAAATGAACAGCTTTCTACTACATGATACGTACAGGACTATGTACCTGATACATCTGAACTCAGTGCTGAGATTCATTTTACATGCCCGATTCCTGTTAGAGAAAGAATTTAAATGCTTTTTGCAATTACCACTGCCAAAAAATTACACTGGAACGTTATTTTTTAATTAGCCTAGATTCTTACCAAAGCAGATTAATTTTATGGCAATTCAGCAAACCACAAAGCCAATGCATACCCAATTCAATTATCTTTAATCTTTCAACTACGATTCACTACTTCCCTGTCTAGAACAGAGCAGTTTAGCAGTCAGAATGACCTATGCTCATGAGCACAGCAGACCTTACACAGAGGTGAGAAACAACTGTGAACACTTCCCTTACCACAGTGAAAGCGGTGACACTGGACCATGGTTTGCAGAAGGCTCTACACGTCACTCACTGGGGGCCCTCCCCGTCAGCACAGTGGCTTGCACTCTACTGGGCAGTGCTCCTTACACTGGAACAAGTCGGAGACCAGATCCAGAAGAGCCACTGTATGTACTTCCGCAAGAACGTAACTCAGGCAAATCACTGTCCCCCATTATGTCCCGAAAATGGTCATACCTGTATAACAAGTAATGAGACTTGGTCCAAGATAAAGTCGTTCATGCTATGCTCCAACGTCAGCAAACCAACACTTAGAACTAAGTTTCTATGCCCAGCTCTCCCAGAAAAGGCAGGCCTAGGCCAACCAGTCAGCACCCATTACCTGACCTGGTTTCCTTGAAAGACGGAAGGCAACCCTGCCTTAGCCAATGCCTCCTGTAACTTCCTTGTTCCTGCTCACTTTGGTCTGTGAAACCTCTTGCCTAGGACAGCTCTTCAGAGCTCCTTTCTCTCTGCCCAATTCATGCATCACTGAATAAAGCCAATAAGATCCTTAAAATGTACTCAGTTGAATTTTGTTCTTTAATCTAGGACCACCCGCGAAAAGCGACAGTAACTGTTCATGGTCAAGGGCACCTCCATTCCTCCTCTTACCTCCATGCCTGCTTCTCCTAAGCAGCACTGGTCCCTCCCTCGGGTGACACTTGAATGTCAGAAACACTCTAGTGACAATGTGTGGAACAGCCTCCAACTTAAGGGATAGTGTCTGGTCAGGTGATACACTAATCAATACGCGACTCTACCCTGAGAGAGAGGCTATCAGTCTTACCGTCGATCTCTCCATTAGCCATTTTTGACTGAATCAGGACACCGGGGTGGAACTAACAGCAGTCCAGCCCAAAGTCAGCACCAGGCACGGAGCCCCGTACCACTGTCACAGGGCCCAACTCGGCTGCCCTAAAAACTGTCGTCTGTCTTTTAGGTTACTATTCCAGTTTCATAATACTCTCCTTTCAGGAGCCGCAGACATTTTGAATCACATGAGAACTGTGGACCCCTCTGTCGTCGGGAACATTCACGCGATCCACAAAAAGCGTGTCCAGTCTAGGCAGGCCACGGAGGCAGACTTGGAAGTCGGTGCGCGTACCCAGACCAAGAACTCTTGCTCTCGCGGCTTGCGAAAGCTAACACGAGGCCACAACCTCACATCTGAAAAGAAATACCACAAGTCTGTGCTCACATGTAAATCAGAAGCAATTATAAAATATTTTTAAGAGAAACTAAATGCACCACATGGAAAGGCTATTACCAGCTGGTGGCAGCAGCTCTAAGATTTTAGACCTTAGAGATAGGATCGGATGGGGGCAGGGGAGGAGAGTCACAGGGTACAGACACCGTGTTCGCATCGTTCTCCAAGTAAATATCAAGCAAATGGCAATTGTTCATATCAAATGGGGGGGGCGTAGAACTGTTATGAAAGAGATAAAGGCCCCAAAGTGCCCCTCCTACCTTGGTTCACCACTGTCTGTTGGATCTTCAGATCACCGACCACGTTCCTCTCTGCATTGTCCACTTTTAGCAGGAATCCTTATAAATTAGTTTAACCGGTACCCCCATCCCCCACTAAGTGGGTTCATCCTCCGCCACACCCGGGCGAGGTCTGATCACAGTGGCCTGCCTGTAGCAAGAATACTGTTAGGTCAGCTGAGCCAGCCTCTCCCCCTCACCCCTGATGTTTCCCTTTAGTAATTTCCCATCCGGGGACCTCCACCCCGCTCCTTGGCCATAAACTGCCACTGGCTCAGGCTGCACCCAGAGTGGAGTCCGATCCCTCTCCCACCGCGAGCCCCCACCTCGTGGTCAGACAACCATCATAATGACCTCCCTTGAATCAAGTCTGCCTTCCGTTCAACAAAGTTTAAGAATAATTGTTCCTTTAACAGTCTGAATATTTTTTATAGGAGCAATGAAAACATCTGACCAGTGTGGGAAACTCAGGCATGTTTCAGGCAATGGTAGGTTTTCAAGAGAGGATTTATGTAGCAAGGACGGAGAGAAGCAGAAAAATGTCCACGTTTAGGGACACCTGGGTGATTCAGTCAGTTAAGCCTCTGCCTTCGGCTCAGGTCATGATCCCAGGGTCCCGGGATTGAGTCCCTCATTGGGCTCCCTGCTCAGCGGGGAGCCTGCTTCTCCCTCTGCCTGCCCCTTCCCCTGCTTGTGCCCTATCTCTCTGACAAAAAAATAAAATCTTAAAAAAAAAAAAAAGAAAAGGAAAGGAAAAAGAAAAAGAAAAAGAAAAATGTTCACGTTTAGCCCAGAAGCCTGACCTCTAGCCTGCATCCTTCCGATAAGGATCAAATACACCCTGGCTGCTACATTCTCAAAGGGTCTCATGACTGCCTGTGTATCTCACCGATTGTTACTATTGAACCGAATGATAAGCACCAGAGAAATCTTGCGAAAGTAGTTCTACAAGTAGAAATTCAAAGACACTTATGATCTAATTCTCCCTGTATGTGTCCCCCCACCTTGAGCACTAAGCATAGAACCACCAGCTTCATACTGCCGAAGTGCAGCCCTTCCTGCCCAAGGGTCCTGTCCCTGCACTACTTTTATTTATTTATTTATTTGACACAGAGAGAGACAGACAGCGAGAGAGGGAACACAGGCAGGAGGAGTGGGAGAGGAAGAAGCAGGCTCCCAGCGGAGGAGCCTTATGTGGGGCTTGATCCCAGGACCCCGGGATCACCGCCCGAGCGGAAACCCGGCACTTACCGACTGAGCCACCCAGGAGCCCGTCCCCGCGCTACTTAAATTAGCTTACGAAGTCGCACCATACAACTTTTTAAGAAGTATGTCTTGACCTTGGAGCTCGAGGACCCCACAACAATATTGCAATTGATAAAAAATATATACTTGGTCTTCTCCCTGATTCCCAGCACAGAGCTCGGAAAACCCTTGGGATTTCCAAAGTGATCAAGAGCCATAAAAGGGGTCTTTTGTTATTCAAACATTCCATGCCCCTTTCAAACACACCGGAGTTTCTGTTAATGAAGTGACTTCCGGAGAATACCTAGGCGGGGAGGCCTCGGGAACCAGCTAAGTGATTTGGGTTGGTGCTCTCAGTCCCAACCTTGACCTCCAGAGAGGAGGGCGTGGGCTGGAGCCTGAGTCCAACCACCACTGGCCAATGAAAGCCCACAAGGACAGCGTTCAGAGAGCCTCCAGGCTGGCGAACGCGTGGAGGTGTGGACAGTGGTGCGCAGGGATCAGGGCGGGAAGCGGGAAAGCCCATGTCCCTTTCCCCTTACCTTGACCTCTACCTCTCTTCCACCAGGTTGTTCCGAGTTAGAGCTTTTATAATAAACTGGTAATCTAGTAAGTAAACTGTCTTCCTGAGTTCAGGGACCTACTCCAGCATTAATGGAACCTGAGGAGGGGGTGACAGGAGCCTCTGATTTATGGCTGGGGGGGGGCGGTTAGAAGCACCGGTGACAATCTGGACTTGAATGTGAAGGGGGGAGGGGCGGCCGGTCCTGTGGGACTCATCCCGTGCCGCGTCCAGGTAGTGTCAGAGCGGAGTTAGGTTGTGGGACCCCCCCAGCCGGTGTCACAGAATTGCTTGGTATGTAAGCCCCAGACTCGATCCCAGCGGCAGGGCTTCAGTCCCCAGAAAAGGCAGTTATAGGGAAGACAGGGCTGCAGGGACCAACAGAGAAGCCCCGTGCTAGGGAGGGCTGGGGCTCAGAGCAGCAACTGGGACCGGAGCCCCACCGGATGCTGGCCTGGTTAGCAAAGAAAATAAGTACAGTGAGGAAGCCCAGTGCTTGCCTCGAGACCCCCGGAGCCCTGGAACCAGGCCTGATGGCAAAGGAGGGGCTGGGCTTTTTAATTCCACCTGCCTGGTGTCTGTCGTGATTGCGGAATCGGGGCGGAGATAAGCAAGCTTGACACCACCCCTGGTCCTGGAGGGTTTTCTAAACACACCAGAATTTCAGATACCGAGAGTCTGGCTACAGAGCCCCAGCCTGAATCGAAACGGTCCCCAGCAGCTTGAGCTAACATATGGAAGTGGGAAGCAGAAGATACGTTAGGGAAACTGTTTATTACAGTTGGGATAAAATAAAAGGTCAATGTTGGAACGAAAGTCGGGGAGAAGATTAGAAAAGAATGGTCCCGAATGCCAGCCGGAGGAGTTTATAGGGGGGAAGGGGGAGCAGGAAGGAAGGGCAGGTTCTGAACCCTGTCTGAAAGATTAATTTACTGGAACAATGGTAGAAATGCCACTGATATTCAGAAATATAAAAACACCGTTTGGAAGACATCTTCTCTAGCCGTCTTATTAGCGTGGAGGTTGTGGGTGAGAAGGTAGAAGCGAGTAGAGACATCTCTGCGAATACGAAGTGGCAGGAGAGGTAAGAAATGTCCTCGAGATCCGAGGTGCTGCCGACAAAACAGGAGGGCTCAGTACACAGAGCCCATCAGAAGTTACGCATAAAAAGAGGACGACAGGGGCGCCTGGGTGGCACAGCGGTTAAGCGTCTGCCTTCGGCTCAGGGCGTGATCCCTGCATTATGGGATCGAGCCCCACATCAGGCTCTTCCGCTGTGAGCCTGCTTCTTCCTCTCCCACTCCCCCTCCTTCTGTTCCCTCTCTCGCTGGCTGTCTCTATCTCTGTCGAATAAATAAATAAAATCTTAAAAAAAAAAAAAAAAAAGAGGACGACAGATCATTCCCGAAGTTCCCAACAGAGGTACTGGGTTTTTATTGTCACTATTTTTAAAGACAGGTACACCTGAGCCAACAGATTAAAGATGCAAAGAAGAAACCTGGGTAAATGATACACAAGGAGTACTTAAAGGGACAGAATTAGCAACCCAGATCACACCAAAATGCCTTTATACCTAAAAAAATAAAATAAATCCACTCTGAATCTTTTTCTTATGGAAAGTTTCTCAGTGTAAAATCCCTATAAATTTCACAATGTGTTAATGTATCCATTCCATTGTTCAATAACCAAGAAATACACAAGAGCTTTTTAGACTTTATCAAGTCAAATAATAAATTTTAACACAAATTGTGTTTTTAATGAAATGTGATGAGAAGATATGTGGTAGGAGGGAAAAGAATGGATTTTAGAATTATTCCGACCTACATTTCATTATGTTTTTAACAAATCAACACAACCACATCACAGCTTAAGTACTTGCATGCTAAGTGATTTACAAGGCTGATTTGACCTCCATAATGGCCCTCTGAATCTAAAGGTTCAACAACTTGCCCAAGTGAATAAAAAGAGGCAAGGCAGCGGGGGTGTCTGGGTGGCTCCATTGATTAAGCATCTGACTCTTGGTTTTGGCTCAGGTCATGATCTCAGGGTCAGGGGATCGAGCCTGCTCAGAAAGGAGTCGGCTTGAAGATTCTCTCCCTCTGCCCCTCCCCCGACTCACATGCACTCACTTTCTCTAAAATATATAAATCTTTAGGGGCGCCTGGGTGGCACAGCGGTTGAACGTCTGCCTTTGGCTCAGGGCGTGATCCCGGTGTTATGGGATCGAGCCCCACATCAGGCTCCTCCGATATGAGCCTGCTTCTTCCTCTCCCA
>NC_048232.1:25220515-25228251 GCF_002007445.2 Ailuropoda melanoleuca
CCTTTTCCTTCGCTAATAACTTTCTTGCCCCACTTATAAAAAACTTCCACTTTGAACAACTCCTGAGAGCACCCCTCTACTTGCTAGAAGGGATACTGCCTGATTCTTGAATCATTTAATAAAGCCAATGAGATCCTCAAATTTACTTGAATTTTGTTTTTTAAGGGGGGGGGAGTTTCACTAAGAAGGTGAAATTAACCAGACCTGAATTAAGGGGACAGTCAGGTGAGAGAGGAGTGCATTCTAGCAGAAGGTCCATCATGAGTTTAGGTTCTGCAGAAGAGCCCAGGGTACTGAAAGGACAGTGTGGCTGGATCATAATGAGCCAGAGAGAAATTCTGGTAAAATCTGAAAGCAAATGTAGGCAGGTATTAAATCATACTGCACCCTGTAAGCCATTTTATCGTCTTTCTTGTCCCTATTTTAAAGTGTCTAAAAAGCACTTATATTATAAAAACAGCTGGGAAAACTTTGGGGGCTAATATTGCAGACTCACACAACTATTCTTATTACTAATAATAGGGAACAAATCCACGTCTGATTACATCTAGCTTTTGCTCTAGAGTGAGGACTTTCTTTTCCTGTAACTATCAGGACTTCCTTACACATTTTGATCACCTTTAATTATCAGCTCACAGTTATGATTCATAAAGCATTAGAGCTCTCAAAAAAAAAATCAACTATTGAAATGGCAATGATTTTTTTCGAATTCGCAATGTCAAAAGTGTTCCCTAATAATAAACCATATTGTAACAAATCTACGTAATAAAAATACAAAAGTAATGCTTCCATTCAGATAATATTTAAACATGGAAGGGCAATATAACATAAGGAACTGGTGTATTAAGATGAGATTGAGGGGCACCTGGGTGGCTCAGTCGGTTAGGCATCTGCCTTAGGCTCAGGTCATGATCTCAGGGTCCTGGGATGGAGCCCCTGAGCCCCTCATGGGGCTCCCTGCTCAGTTCAGCAGGGAGCCTGCTTCCCCCTCTCCCTCTGCTGCTCCCCGCCTGCTTGTGCTCTGTCAAATAAATGAATAAAATCCTAAAAAAAAAAAAAGGATGAGATTGAATTTTGTTACAAATTAACTATGGAAGCTTATGATTTACTCACCAGAATCAAGATGTAACAAAAGACAGTATTACTAACAAAAAATTGTTCTAGGTACCCCACCCATATAAACTCATTCAATCTCCGTAACAACTCTATCCAACAAGTAATATAGGTTTATCCCTAATTTGCAGATAGGAATATTTAGGCACAGATGGATGGGTTAAGTAGCGTGCCCAAGGTTTCAACCACTGGGCACAACAGCTCCCCAGTAATGATGTCACTCTCACTCCGGCGCTTTCCAGAGAGGTGGGATTCCAGCTGGTTTCCTGGCTCCATTCTTGGAAGCAGGGTATTATCCCCATGAGCTCAATTTATGCCACAAGAAAACAAAAAAGACTAAGAACTATGCTACTATAGGAAGGAAACTGTAAGCACGCTCTAATCTTTATTTCCACAACTAGGCTGGACTTAACAAGGACAGCCACAAAGCAGCAACCATTTCCCGGGCACCTCTTCCTCGCTACACCACTCCCACTACCTTAGGAACCTCATTTGATGTTCAGGACAGGCTACTGTTAGTCCTGATTCACAAAATTGGAAATGAGATTAAGAGATTCAGAATCTTTATCCTAAAGCTCCTTGTCTGCTTCTGCCACTGTCTATAGGTCAAGACGGTTTCCCCTGAGCTGCTGAGTCCATGGACTCGGGGATTACATAAATACGACTTCATTTGTATAAATCCTGGTTCATCTGATTGTTTTCGGAGCTTTGCCAGTGGAAAGAGAACTTTCCCTGTTGTTCTAATGCCATTGCTCTAGCATTAATAATNCAGCGAGAGAGGGAACACAAGCAGGGGGAGTGGGAGAGGAAGAAGCAGGCTCACAGCAGAGGAGCCTGATGTGGGGCTCGATCCCACAATGCCGGGATCACGCCCTGAGCCAAAGGCAGACGCTTAACCGCTGTGCCACCCAGGCGTCCCTGGTTAATACTATTTGAAAGAGGAACGAGTATGGGAGGGAAACATATCTTACATTGGGTAAACAGGTGTTAAAAAGAAAACCACAGGCCCAAAATGGCATCAGTTAGGCCAAGACCCCAAACTGGGGCTTAATTCCTTATCTAAGGGCAGTTTCAACCTCCCCCAGAAACGCAGTTTTAACTGGTCAGTCGAGTTTTCCAGGGGCTCCTGGTGGCTCAGTCGGTTGAGCATCTGCCTTGGGCTCAGGTCATGATCCCAAGCAATCGAGTCCTGCATCGGGCTCCCGGCTCAATAGGGAATTTGCTTCTCTCTTTCCCTCTGCTTCTCCCCTGCCCTCTCTCTCAAATAAATAAAATCTTAAAAAATAATAATTTTCCAATCAGGCCAACTGCCACACAGGCCCTCTCCATCCCACAAAGGAAGATGAGGTTATCCGCATGATTAAGACCCTCCGTCCCTCCCACTATGGAAAACTACCTTGCCGGGAACCAACCTTTTCCTTCGCTAATAACTTTCTTGCCCCACTTATAAAAAACTTCCACTTTGAACAACTCCTGAGAGCACCCCTCTACTTGCTAGAAGGGATACTGCCTGATTCTTGAATCATTTAATAAAGCCAATGAGATCCTCAAATTTACTTGAATTTTGTTTTTTAAGGGGGGGGGAGTTTCACTAAGAAGGTGAAATTAACCAGACCTGAATTAAGGGGACAGTCAGGTGAGAGAGGAGTGCATTCTAGCAGAAGGTCCATCATGAGTTTAGGTTCTGCAGAAGAGCCCAGGGTACTGAAAGGACAGTGTGGCTGGATCATAATGAGCCAGAGAGAAATTCTGGTAAAATCTGAAAGCAAATGTAGGCAGGTATTAAATCATACTGCACCCTGTAAGCCATTTTATCGTCTTTCTTGTCCCTATTTTAAAGTGTCTAAAAAGCACTTATATTATAAAAACAGCTGGGAAAACTTTGGGGGCTAATATTGCAGACTCACACAACTATTCTTATTACTAATAATAGGGAACAAATCCACGTCTGATTACATCTAGCTTTTGCTCTAGAGTGAGGACTTTCTTTTCCTGTAACTATCAGGACTTCCTTACACATTTTGATCACCTTTAATTATCAGCTCACAGTTATGATTCATAAAGCATTAGAGCTCTCAAAAAAAAAATCAACTATTGAAATGGCAATGATTTTTTTCGAATTCGCAATGTCAAAAGTGTTCCCTAATAATAAACCATATTGTAACAAATCTACGTAATAAAAATACAAAAGTAATGCTTCCATTCAGATAATATTTAAACATGGAAGGGCAATATAACATAAGGAACTGGTGTATTAAGATGAGATTGAGGGGCACCTGGGTGGCTCAGTCGGTTAGGCATCTGCCTTAGGCTCAGGTCATGATCTCAGGGTCCTGGGATGGAGCCCCTGAGCCCCTCATGGGGCTCCCTGCTCAGTTCAGCAGGGAGCCTGCTTCCCCCTCTCCCTCTGCTGCTCCCCGCCTGCTTGTGCTCTGTCAAATAAATGAATAAAATCCTAAAAAAAAAAAAAGGATGAGATTGAATTTTGTTACAAATTAACTATGGAAGCTTATGATTTACTCACCAGAATCAAGATGTAACAAAAGACAGTATTACTAACAAAAAATTGTTCTAGGTACCCCACCCATATAAACTCATTCAATCTCCGTAACAACTCTATCCAACAAGTAATATAGGTTTATCCCTAATTTGCAGATAGGAATATTTAGGCACAGATGGATGGGTTAAGTAGCGTGCCCAAGGTTTCAACCACTGGGCACAACAGCTCCCCAGTAATGATGTCACTCTCACTCCGGCGCTTTCCAGAGAGGTGGGATTCCAGCTGGTTTCCTGGCTCCATTCTTGGAAGCAGGGTATTATCCCCATGAGCTCAATTTATGCCACAAGAAAACAAAAAAGACTAAGAACTATGCTACTATAGGAAGGAAACTGTAAGCACGCTCTAATCTTTATTTCCACAACTAGGCTGGACTTAACAAGGACAGCCACAAAGCAGCAACCATTTCCCGGGCACCTCTTCCTCGCTACACCACTCCCACTACCTTAGGAACCTCATTTGATGTTCAGGACAGGCTACTGTTAGTCCTGATTCACAAAATTGGAAATGAGATTAAGAGATTCAGAATCTTTATCCTAAAGCTCCTTGTCTGCTTCTGCCACTGTCTATAGGTCAAGACGGTTTCCCCTGAGCTGCTGAGTCCATGGACTCGGGGATTATATAAATACGACTTCATTTGTATAAATCCTGGTTCATCTGATTGTTTTCGGAGCTTTGCCAGTGGAAAGAGAACTTTCCCTGTTGTTCTAATGCCATTGCTCTAGCATTAATAATGGAGAAGGGGAACCAATCCCTTCCCAAGAGAGCTCGGTGACAACAGGCACTACGCAGGGCTCACTCAATGCCGTGTCCTCAATGCCCAAAAAGGGGCTGGACTTTGAGTACATGCTCAATCAATTGTGGTGGACTCGAACCAAATTTCATGAGTCTGCCTTATGTGAGACCAACTTGGGCCTAAGGCCCCCTCTTCTTCAGATACTAAAGAACCAGGATCGCTGCGCAAAGAAGTGAATCTGATGTAATGAAATCATAACAAAACCATAACAAAATCACCGTCAACGTAAAAACATGAATTATCCACAGAAGCTGGTCTACAAAGTTTGAATGTTTTAAAGATAAAACTAGTAAGTAATGCTTCCAATTGCAAAAAAAAAAAAAAAAAACCAAAAAAAAAAAAAACCAGATTATTTTATTTCAAACTTTGATTCAGAGTGTTTAAGATTGAAGTATTCAAAAAGGATGGAACACCAGAAAGGAAGGAGACGGGATAGGACTCTGGGAATCTGGACTCTAGGGCTGGTTCTGGGGTTCTCCTAGTAACAGCAACATGGCCACAAGGAGCCCTATGAGCCCCCAGGCCTGGTTTTCCCATATGAAGGCTAAAGATAGGAAATTTGATGATCTCCAAGATCCTGAACAGCTTCTCCTTTCAATGACTCAAGGCTGGGAAATCCCACTAGACTCTGAGATGGCCAGTGAAGAGGGTGACAAGCTTCCAGCATAAAGGGGTGCTTGCGCTAGTCCTTGAGGAATGTGAAGACTTCCACACGCATAAGGACGAAGTTAAAGCACATCTCAGCTAAAAGAATCACTGACTATACTTTCATTTAGCAAAAAGGGATTTTTCTCTAACGCTCCATTCATCATATATATATATATATATATATATGGCTATCATCACAATACACTGGTAACCCAGCAGTCCAGGCTTTAAATGATGTTTAAAAACCACTCTTTGGGGCGCCTGGGTGGCACAGCGGTTAAGCGTCTGCCTTCGGCTCAGGGCGTAATCCCGGCGTTATGGGATCGAGCCCCACGTCAGGCTCCTCCGATATGAGCCTGTTTCTTCCTCTCCCACTCCCCCTGCTTGTGTTCCCTCTCTCACTGGCTGTCTCTATCTCTGTCGAATAAATAAATAATTATGTTTAAAAACCACTCTTTGAATTTAAAAAAGAAAAAGAAACACCAAGGGTAGCAACTTGCGCTTTTCTTCCGGGTTGAGGAGAGTTGGGGAGATTGGGGGGGGGGAATCTGTTTATAGGGCCCTGCTTCACGTGAATACCCTCCATCCTGTTTTTCTTAAACGTTCAGGCGGAAACGAAAGTATTTATTGTAAAAGATGTATAAAAATATCAGGGGCACCTGGGTGGCTCAGTCAGTTAAGTGTGTGCCTTTGGCTCAAGTCATGATCTCCGGGTCCTGAGTTCAAGACCCCACTGGACTTCCTGCTCAGCAGGGAGTCTGCATCTTTCTCTCTCTCCCTCTACCCCTCCCCACTGCTAGTTCTCTCTCTCTCAAAAAAATAAATAATCTTTAAAAAAAAAAAAGTGTACATAACTTAATGAAAACTACTTAAAAAAAAAAAATCAAATGACCACAAGTTAGAACGGTCTCTGAGGAACCTAGTGAATTGGAATTTATCAGAGAACACCAGCTGAACTGTTTGGGCTGCTGTTTTTAAGAAAGAGTTTTGAAGCTCGAGAGCTGTTCGAAGACCACAGTCCTTTGAAATCAGTGCACATTACTTCTCCTCTAGTGATATTAAAGGACACCGAGGATCTCCTTGTGGGACTGCCCCCAACTATCTGCTTTTTGGATGTTTTAGTACAACAGTAAGCTAAACAGCTGGCGGGATCAGTAGAACTGGACTCGGAAATTAAAGGCAGAATCATTTTACCTTGTCATGAACTGCAACTGGTATGTTTTCATTTTTTAAAGAATTATATTACTCAAAATATTTCACAAAATGGATCACGGACCTAAATGTAAAATACAAAACTATAAAACGCCTAGAAAATAACACAAGAGAAAATCCAGATAACCTCGGGTATAGTGATCCCTTTTTAGATACGATCCAGAGGCACAATTCATGCATAAAATAATAAGATGAAAAAATAAAATAATTAATAAGCCAGATTTCATTAAAATTGAGAAGTTCTGCTCTGCAAAAGACAGTATCAACAGAATAAGACAAGCCACAGATGAGGAGAAAATATTTACAAAAAACACACCTGATAGAGATCTGTTATACAAAGTATACAAAAAACTTTTTTTTTTTTTAAGATTTTAAGTTCTCTCTACACCCAATGTGGGGCTCGAATTCACAACCCCAAGATCAAAGGCCTCATGCTCCACTGACTGAGCCAGCCAGGCGGCCCCCAAAAAACTCTTAAAACAGACAACCAATTAAAAAATGGGTCAAAAATGTTTAACAGGCACGTCACCAAAGAAGATATACAGATGGCATAAAAAGCCATCTGTATGAACAGACATTCTCCACATCAATGTCATTAGGGAAATGCAATTAAATAACAATGAGATACCACAACCCACTCACGGAACACCAACACTGTGGTGAGAATGTGGAGCAACGGAAATTCTCTTGCGTTGTTGGGAGGAACGCAGAACAGCACTGCCGCTTTGGAAGACAGTTTGCAGCTTCTTAGAAAACTCAACACACTATTGTCAGACCATCCAGCAATCATGCTCGTTGGTTGCTTACCCAAGGGAGTCGAAAACTTAAGGCCACACAAAAACCTGCACATAGATACTTGCAGCTTTATTCATAACCGCCAAAACCTTAGAGTGATCGAGTCCTTCAGTAGGTAAATGGATGAATAAACTGTGGTCCAGCTACACAGTGGAGTACTATTCAGCACTAAAAAGAAATAAGCTGTCAAGCTATGAAAACACATGGAGCAAACTTTTTTTTTTTTTTAAGATTTATTTATTTTGGAGAGAGAGCACAAGTGGGAGAGGGAGAGAGAGAATCTCAAGCAGACTCTGCAATGAGCACACAGACCCCAAGACCCCAGTGCAGGGCTCGATCCCAGGACACTGAGATCACGACCTGAGCTGAAACCTGGGTGAGCTGCACCACCCAGGAATCCCCACATGGAGGAAACTTAAATGCATATTACTAAGGGGAGGGAAATAACCTGAGTAGGCTACACACTGCATAATTCCAACTATAGGCCATTCTAAAAGAGGCAAAACTATGAAGACAGTAAAAAAGATGAGTGACCGCAGGGTTTTTGACTGAGGGATAACTGGGCGGAGCACAAAGGATTTTTAAGAGCAGTGAGCATGCCATGATGATGTATAC
>NC_048232.1:25228351-25231205 GCF_002007445.2 Ailuropoda melanoleuca
GGGTGATGGACACTGGGGAGGGTATATGTCGTGGTGAGCACTGGATCTTGTGTAAGATTGATGAATCACAGACCTGCACCCCTGAAACAAATAATACATTATATGTTAATAATAAAAAATACAAAAAAATAAAGTCAACCAAATGGAACAACCAAAATGTCATTTTATATCATTAACAAAATCATATGCTCTCATTCAGAATTAAAGGACGAGTTTCCCAGACAAGTGAAAATTAAAGGAGTTCCTCACCACTAAACCGACCTTACAGAAAATGTTAAAGGGTCTTCTCTAAGTGGAAAAGAAGAGGCTGTAACTAGAAATAACAAAATTAAGGGAGGGGTGCATGGGTGGTTCGGTCAGTTAAGCATCCACCTTCAGCTCAGGTTCTGAGCCCAGAGTCCTGGGATCGAGCCCTGCATCAGGCTCTCTGCTCAGTGGACAACCTGCTTCTCCCTCTGCCTGCTGCTCCCCCTGCTTGTGCATGCGCTCTGTCTCTCTGTCAAATGAATCAATAAAATCTTAAAAGGAAGGAAGGAAGGAAACGAAAGGAAGAAAGAGAAGAAAGAAAGAAAAGGAAAGGAAAAAGTCTCCCTGGTAGAGGCAAATATATAGTAAAGGCAGGGGATGAGCCACTTAAAAAGCTACTATGGAGGTTAAATGAGAAAAAGAGTAAGACCAACTATAACTACTCCACATGGTTAAGGGATACAAAGAAGATGTAAAATATGATGTCGAGAACATAAAATGTGTATGGGGGAGTAAAAATGTAGGACTTTAGGGGCACCTGGGTAGCGCGGTCGTTAAGCGTCTGCCTTCGGCTCAGGGCGTGATCCCAGCGTTATGGGATCGAGCCCCACATCAGGCTCCTCCGCTGGGAGCCTGCTTCTTCCTCTCCCACTCCCCTGCTTGTGTTCCCTCTCTCGCTGGCTATCTCTATCTCTGTCAAATAAATACAGAAAATCTTTAAAAAAAAAAAAAAAAGTAGGACTTTAAGAATGCATTCAAACTTTAGCAACTCTAGGCTTAAAACAGACTGCGATATATATATATATGTAGATATATATATAACTCACAGTAACCACAAACCAAAAACATAAAAGATACACAAAAACTTAAGAGAAAGGAACCCAAAGTAACAGTAAAGAAAACCAGCAAACCACAAGGGAAGAGACCAAAAGGAGACACAGAGAAGAACTACAAAAACAACCAGAAAACAATTAACAAAATGGCAGCAAGGGCATCCCTCTCACTTATCACTTGAAATGGGAATGCTCCAGTCATAAGACAGAGTGAACACATAAAGAATGTAAGACCCACCTACATGCTGCCTACAAGAGACTTGCTTCAGACCTAAAGACTGAAAGTGAAAGGATGGAAAGAGATGTTCCATGCAAATGAAAACAAAAAGCAGGGACAGCAATATTCTTCTCAGGCAAAATAGACTTTAAGGGGCGCCTGGGTAGCGCAGTCGTTAAGCGTCTGCCTTCGGCTCGGGGCGTGATCCCAGCATTCTGGGATCGAGCCCCACATCAGGCTCCTCTGCTATGAGCCTGCTTCTTCCTCTCCCACTCCCCTGCTGTGTTCATTCTCTCACTGGCTGTCACTCCCTCAAATAAACAAATAAAAACTTAAAAAAAAAAATAGACTTTAAAACAAAGATTGGAAACAAAAGGCAAAGAAGGCCATTACATAATGATAAAGAGGTCAATCCAAGAAGGGGATCCAACATTTGTGAATATGTGTGCACCCAACACAGAAGCACTTAACTCTACAGAAAGGGAACAGGAACAGACATAAAGGGAGGAATCAACAGCAATACAGTAATGGTAGGGGACTTTCAGACTCCACTTACATCAATGGATAGATCATCCAGACAGAACACCAACAAGGAAACACTGGCCTTAAAAGACATGATAGACCAGATGGACTTAACAGATATTTACAGAACATCCCGTCCAAAAGCGGAATACACATTCCTCTCAAGTGCTTGTGGAACATTCTCCAAGACAGAACACTTGTTAGGCAACAAAATAAGTTTCAGTAGATTCAAGAGACTGAAATCCTATCAAGCATCTTTTCTGACCACAATGGCATGAAACTAGCAACCAATTACAAATAGAAAACTGCCAAAAACAAACACATGTTAACTAAACAACATGCTGCGAAAGAACCAAAGGGTCAACTAAGAAATCAAAGGAGAAATCAAAAAATTCCTTGAGACAAATGAAAATGGAAATACAACATACCAGAATCTATGGCCACGCCAAGAGCAGTTGTGAAAGGGAAGCTGAGAGCAATACAGGACTCCCCCAAGAAACAAGATATATCTCAAATCAACAATCTAAGTTCATACCTAAAGAACCAGGAAAGGAAAAAAAAAAAGAATAAAGCCTGAAGTTAGTACAATAATAAAGATCACAGTGGAAATAAATGAAATAGTTTAAAAAATTAGAAAAGATCGATGAAACTAAAAGCTGGTTCTTTGAAAAGATGAAAATTGATAAACCTGTAGCCAGAATCCTCAAGAATAAAACATGGTCCCAATAGAATCAAAAATGCAAGAGGAGAAATTACAACTGACAACAAACACATAGGATCATAAGAGATTACGACATTGTAGGCCAACAAATGGGAAAAACCAGAAGTGGATAAATTCCTGGAAACACATAGCCTTCTAAGACTGAATCATGAAAAAACAGAAAATTGAATAGACTCATTATGAGTAATTAAACCAGCAATTTAAAAACAAAAAAGTCCAGGGGCGCCTGGGTGGCACAGCGGTTAAGCGTCTGCCTTCGGCTCAGGGCGTGATCCCGGCGTTATGGGATCGAGCCCCACATCAGGCTCCTCTGAT
>NC_048232.1:25231303-25258950 GCF_002007445.2 Ailuropoda melanoleuca
TTAAAAAAAAAAAAAAAAAAAAGTCCAGGACCTGGTGAATTCTACCAAACAATTCAAGAAGAGTTAGTACCTATCTTACTCAAATTATTCAAAAAAAAAAAGTAAACAGGAAGGAATGCTTCCAAATTCCTTTTATAAGGCCAGCAGTACCCTGATACCAAAACCCGGAAAAAACGCAAAAGAAGAAAATTATAGGCCAATATCCTTAATAAACATAGATGCAAAAATCCTCAGTAAAATATTAGCAAACTAAATCCAACAATACATTAAAAGGATCATAAAGCCATGATAAAATGGGATTTACTCCAGAGATGCAGAGATGGTTCAACATCCACAAATCAATCACCGTGAAGCACCACATTAACAAAATGAAGGATAAAAATCATATGATCATCTCAACAGATACAGAAAAAGCATTTGACAAAATTCAACATCTATTTCTGATAAAAGCTCTCAAAGAAGCACATGGAGAGGGAACATATCTCAACATAATAAAGACCATATATGAAAAACCCACCGTTATCATCATACTCAATGGCGAAAGCTGAGAGCTTTTTCTCTAAGATTAGGAACAAGACAAAGATGCCC
Source organism: Ailuropoda melanoleuca (assembly GCF_002007445.2). Lineage (NCBI taxonomy): Eukaryota > Metazoa > Chordata > Mammalia > Carnivora > Ursidae > Ailuropoda > Ailuropoda melanoleuca. The sequence continues at coordinate 25,231,892 of NC_048232.1, forward strand.
ACTCTCACCACTTTTATTCAAACATAGTAGGAAATCCTAGCCACATCAATTAGGCAAGAAAAAGAAATAAGAGACATCCAAATTGGTAAAGAAGAATAAAACCGCCACTATTCACAGGTGACACACTATATATATACAAAACCCTAGAGATTCCACCAAAGAAACTATTAAAACAAGTAAATGAATTAAGTCACAGAATGCAAAAATTAACATACAAAAATCGGTTGTATTTCTATACACTAATAACAACCTATCAGAAAGAGAAATTAAGAAAACAATCCCATTTACAATTACATCGAGAGTAAAATACCTAGGAATAAGATACAGGTGAAAGACCTATACTCTGAAAACTTAAGAGTGATGACAGAAACTGAAGACACAAATGAAAAGCTGTATCATGCTCATGCATTGGAAGAACATTGTTAACATGTCCACACAACAGACTCGAAAACAGCCAAAGCCGGAGGGATCTCACCGCCTGATTTCAAACTATAAAACAAAGCCATAGCAACCTTAACAGTATGGTACTGAAACAAAAAACAGACTTGTAGATCAATGGAACAGAATAGAGACCCCAAAAAAAACCCATGCATATATGGTCAATTAATCTATAATAAAGGAGGCAAGAATACACAAAGGGGGAGAAAACAGTCTCTTCAATAAATGGAGCTGGAAAAACTGGACGACCACATGCAAAAGAATGAAACACGACCAGCACTTTACGCCATGCACAGAAATTAACTCAAAACGGATTACAAGACTTAAAGGTAAGACCTGAAACCATAAAACTTCTAGAAGTAAACAAGCAGTAAGCTCTTTGATATTGGTCTTAGCGACATTTTTTTGGATCAGTCTCCCCAGGCAAGAACAAAAAAAAAGCTAAAATAAACAAGATTACATCAAACTAAAAGTCTTTCGGATAGCAAAGGAAACCATCAACAAAATGAAAAGGCAACCTACGGAATGGGAAAAGACAGCTGCAAATCAGACAGCCAAAATATATAAAGAACTTACAAAACTCAATAGCAAAAAAAAAAAAAAACAAAAAACAAAACCGAACAGAAAAGCCCTATCTGATTAAAAAACGGGCAGAGGACCCTTCCCCAAAGATGACCTACAGATGGTCAAGAAGTACAGGAAAAGACACTCAACATCACGAATGATAAGGGAAATGCAAACCAAAACCGCAATGAGGTATTACCTCACCCTGATCAGATTGGTTATTATCCAAACTAAAAATAACAAGTTCTGGTGAGATGTGGAGAAAAGGGAACAAACTGTTCCTGGGAATGCACACTGGTGCAGTCACTGTGGAAAACAGTATGGATGTTCCTCGAAAAATTAAAAGTAGAACCACCTTATGATCCAGCAATTCTCCCTCGGGGTATTTATCTCCAGAAAACAAAACACCAACTCCAAGAGATACGTGCAGCCCTGTGTTCAATCAGCACCACTTACAATGGCCAGGATACAGAAGCAACCTAAGTTCATCGACAGATGCATAAAGACAATGTGGTGCGCGCACACACACACACACAAACACACACGCACACACACAATGGAATATTACTCAGCAAAAAAAAAAAAATGAAATCTCGTCATTTGTGACAACATAGATGGACCTACGGGGTCTTATGCTAACTGAAATAAGTAAGACAAAGACAAATCTGTATGATTCCTCTTACGTATGGAATCTAAAAAGCAAAACAAATGAACAAACAGAACAAACAGAAACAGACTCAAAAATACAGGGAACGAAGTGTAGAGGAGGCAGGGACTGGAGGGGCAGGTGGTAAAGGGGGTAAAGGTACAGACTTCCAGTTATAAAATAAATCAGTCATGGAGATGTAATGTTCAGCACAGGGAACACTGTCGTTAATATTAGAATCACCTTCTATGGTGACAGATGGTAACTAGACTTATCACGGAGACCAGTTCACAGTATATCAAAATAGCAAACTGCTATGATCTACATCTGAAACTAAGAGGATACTGCATGTCAATTATACTTCAATTTTAAAAAGTTAACCTATTTTTACTACATAAGTATGTATAAAACTCTATTTGTATTTCTTTATATAACTTAATGTATTCACAAAGATTTCTTTCACTGGTGGAAAAAAAAAATTATCTGGTATTAATGGTTCAAAAGAAGTCTTGCGTTGTCTAAATCTAAAAGAGACTGCTAACGTGTTCTAAGTTACCCAGGGAGGGGTGCCTGGGTGGCTCAGTCGGTGAAGCATCTGCCTTCGGCTCAGGTCATGATCCCGGGGTCCTGGCACAGAGCCGCGCGTGCCAGGCTCTCTGCTCAGCGGGGAGCCTGCTTCTCCCCCTCCCTCTGCCTGCCACTCCCCCTGCTTGTGCTGTCAAATAAATAAAAATCTTGGGGCGGGGGAAACTAAGTTAACCAGGGAGTCTTTTCTGTGTCTTCTGGTATAATTACAAAAGAATTCTATCTCAAAAAAGAAAAAAAAAATCTTAGCTTAAAAATTAAAAGTATTCACAGTAGTGTACTTCATCACATTTCTTAGGCAACCTCTTTATTGATAAAGTTACAAGGTAACTGGAAACCTACATAAGCAATTACTCAGTAGGAACTCTCCTACGGAAGAGTGAGTTCAATGAAATCGGAAAATTCTTACCCACCCTCACCTTCCAGTTCACTCACCCACAACTACCTTAGTGCTTAAGGGACAACTATTCAGAGGCTATGAAAGCAAAGAATTTAAAAAGTCTTCTATTTTAAGACAAATGGCATCAAGAGCGCAATCAAAAAACGCAAACACAGAAGTTTCTCTCCACCAGAACACAATTGTTCCTCGCATTAACAATTTTAAGTTCCGCACGTGTTAGACCTCACAGATTTGTCTTCTCATCCCTGTATAAATTATCAAAGCTATATATATCTCCGAATGTTGATTAGACAGTACGTTTATAGTCACTAAGTCTCCCTAAGGAGTTTATTTTTAACATAAAATATTCTTAAACAGTCAAAACTATTTCACACATTTGACACCAAGGAAACAAAGGATATAGAAAATCTCATAAAATTTACCAATTTTCTAATGACCTAATAAACTAGAAGACTCTGGCTCTCAGANATGTGGGGCTCGATCCCACAACGCTGGGATCACGCCCTGAGCCGAAGGCAGACGCTTAACCGCTATGCCACCCAGGGGCCCNAGTACGTTTATAGTCACTAAGTCTCCCTAAGGAGTTTATTTTTAACATAAAATATTCTTAAACAGTCAAAACTATTTCACACATTTGACACCAAGGAAACAAAGGATATAGAAAATCTCATAAAATTTACCAATTTTCTAATGACCTAATAAACTAGAAGACTCTGGCTCTCAGAACCAAGAAAACCAATAAAACAGATTTATAGAAGGATCATAGACATCCAATGTTTACACGATGTCTACACCCACAGACTGAAGTGTGACACTCCGCCTATCCCACACCCCTGGGAGGCTGCCTGGAAAAACTGCTCCCTACTTCCTGCTACCGAAACGTGAAGAAACCTAAACATTTGTATAAATACGCTATCTTGGTCACCGCCCCCTCCTAGTTTCCCATATGCCTTCAAATTCTACATCACAAATAATCCACAACCACAGCTACCCTCAATGTTTATCTTTCAATCATATTTCATTCAATTTCTGGGTCCTTTGATGTTAAGGCCCCAAGAGAGAAGCTGGGTAATATGCCTTTTTCCATCAGCTCACTGCCCAACATAATGCCTTTCAATAACAGCTATTCGGTAAATCTTGAAAAAACAGCTAAAATCCTTCTTAAAAAACTTTAGGTCCAGACTTAAGAGGCACTGTTGAACTTGAAAATGTAGCCACACAAATTTGTCTACAATGACCATCTGTAAGCTGACGTCTCCAGTTCCCTGTCCCTACCCCAGTCGCCTCATCCAGCCAACAGCCATCTTCACTGAATGTGCAGGGACCTCAAACTCGTACTTACGGACGAACCTCTCTTTCTGCTACCTCCTCCCCACGGGATCTTCGGCCAGCCCAACCTTTCTGGGTCAATGTCATGACCATCCAACCAGATCTGATTGTGCAACAGGTTTATATTGTTAAAAGGTTAAACCTGAATCCTTAGAGTAGCACAATATGGAGAACGACGAAATCTGGGTAAAAGGGTTAATGCTTGATAGGATTAAGAAGAAGTGCCCCGGGGTGCCTACATGGCTCGGTTGTGACTGACTCTCGGTTTCCACTTAGATTGTGATCTCATGGTCCTCGGATCGAGCCCAATGTTGGGCTCCCTGCTAAATGGGGAGAATCTCTCTCTCTCTTCCCCCCCCACCCCCCTGCTTGCACATGCACGCACTCTCTCTAAAATAAATAATTCTTTAAAAAAGAAAAACAGAAAAACAGCCTTAACATCAGAACAGCCCTAATATCAAAACTGCGCCAGCTACCATACTTATTCTCTGATTTAATGCGTACTACAGTCCTCTAACCTAAATACTATTATGACTCCCTCGGTTTACCTATGAGGAAACTGAGTCTCAGACACATTTACACTTTATACAAGGTCCTACAGTTGGTAAGCGTAGAACTGGCTTTGAACAAAAATAGCAACTTCAGAGCCCTTAAAAATCCACGGGGAAGAAGTCCTCTTCAAAAATAAAGTAATGCAAGTAAGTTTCTAAAATCGGATACCAGGGTACGGGGTGAACTGAAGGCTGCGTATTCAGCAAAGCAGCGACCAGAGTAACCTAGGTCAAGAGGGAGCATCCCAGGGCTAGAACAAGGGCAGCGAGCCCGGGGTGCAAGACATCAGTGCGGTACAGAATGGAAAGGGTAAAAAACCTAAGCTCTGAGAATGAAACACTAAAGCCATGCTGGGAATCAAATGACTCCACAGTCCCTAATCTTAAATATACAAATGACAGTGGTGTCATAAACAGGAACTGGGTATATTAAAAAGCGGGAACCTGTTTTTCCACTTCAGATCTTTGAATGAGGTCAAGAGGAGATATCCAAGGGAAAACATCCAAAAGACAGCACAGTCGATGAGACCAAAGCTTGGTTAGAACAGGGCTGGACTTACATTGCTAATTAAATATTAATATCATATTTACATATATTTCTTAAATCAAAGGGGATATTGTTTTAATATAGAAAACTAGCAACTGCTACCCATAAAAAAGAAAAAAAAAAAAACTTGATAACCTAACACTTCCCCACTCAATGACAAGTTCCCGAAGGGGCCCTAGCAACAGCTTTTCTGCATATATTCGCTCTAGCCAAAAAGTCTCTGCCACCTACTCACGTCCCTTGCAAACTATTCCACACCCATTGCAATATCTTTGCAGCATCCTTTTGGAACACAAAATATTGAGACTGTCTGCTAAAATGCATACGGAAATGTTAGCCAAAAATTAGGCTTTCACCTTGTTATTGGTGTAAACTCTTAAAAATGCTAATCAATTTAAGGCCTACAAACAAGTAAAAATTTGTATTAAATGTGGGGAACCAATGAGAAATTTACATAAGCAGCCAAATACATAAAGAAGACCTCTGCAGACAACCCAAACACTCCTCCACACAAAAAAATTAAAATTGAAAATGTCACCTGGTAAATAAAAACTTAAAATAAAGAAAAAAGAAAACGTCATCTGGGGTCTGTAACTACAGAACTCAACACCATCAAAACAGCACTATTTTAAAAGCAAATAACAGAATGAAACATTCAGTATATGATTTCTGTTAATGATCACTTACCATCCCCTATGCCCTTCAAATGACAGGAAAATCCATATGTAAAGGCATATTTCGAAAAAGATGGAAGGAATCTGTTGCAATTCGAAAAAAAAACAAGGATGGAAGGATACACACAAATTCATATTAGCAACTGCTTGTGGGGAGGAAGGGGAAAGAGAAGTGGAAAGGGAAGGATATCCACTCCAACTTCATCTACAATGTTTCATTTCTTTCAATAAAAAAATCTGAAACAGGTATGCAGAAATGTTCACATCTGCTAACTGTGATCAGGGTCATTTGGTATTTTGCATTTTCTTTGCTAGTCAATATTTCTTATATTTTACCCAAATTGCTTAAAAAAAAAAAAAGGCGGGGGGGGGGTTCAATTCTCTCACCCAATTAAAATATCACACAGAACAGAGCTGACATATCTTGCCTGAGTAACTGCAGGGTGGACAGGGTGAATGAAGTTCACTTCTTCACCAAGCAGCCAACTTCTATTTTGAACTCCTAACATATTTCTTGAAATAGAATGGCCTAATGAGCAACTCTAAACTCTGGTTCCATCTCCCGAAATTGACCTATATAGAGCGGGGCTTACCTATGGGCAAGTTCTCAGAGGCAGAAACGAGAGGGACCCCAGCTTCAGTGGAAGTGAAGAGGAAGATGCAAGAAGGGAGAGAAGTCTGGGGGCGCCTGGGTGGCGCAGTCGTTAAGCATCTACCTTCGGCTCAGGGCGTGATCCTGGCCTTATGGGATCAAGCCCCACATCAGGCTCTTCTGCTATGAGCCTGCTTCTTCCTCTCCCACTCCCCCTGCTTGTGTTCCCTCTCTCGCTGGCTGTCTCTCTCTCTGTCGAATAAATAAATAAAATCTTTAAAAAACAAAAAGATAAAAAATTAAAAAATAAATAAACTAAGAGGGAAAAGAAATAAATAAAAACTCCTGTGCACCCACTCGACACATGCTAGTTTTAGGAACACTCGATATAAAGCAGCAGCAGAGTGACGTTGCAGTTTACAGCTCAGGGAGCAAAATTCCTTTTAACAAGGCATGAGCCTAGAGAAGGCCATTTCTAGTACTCCTGGCTCTAGATTAATAATAGCAACGGAACAATGGAATTTCTTAGGATCTAGGTTTCCAAAGGTGGGCTAGGGCCCACCCAGAGGAGGGTGTGACAACGGAGGCCCTGCTAATCACAGACCACACGGGGCAGGGGGTGGGGGGTAACAGGCAACCTCTGATGACAGGGTCAAACCAGGACCATGACAGACAGTTGGACATGTGCCTGCCGAGCAACCTGGGACGTCAATCCCAGAGAAAAACCGTAGGTCTCGGAACACATTCTTATGTCTCACTAGAATAGGAGGTATATAGAAATGAGTAATGAAAGATAACCACACGTGGGGCCTAAATATAATAGGCTTTGGAGGTCCCATGGAGTAATTTCGACTCAGGGTGGCACAGCTGAAGAATCAAAAGCAAGATACTTGGGGCGCCCAGGTGGCTCAGTCAGGTAAGCATCTGCCTTTGGCTCAGGTCACGATCCCAGGGTTCTGAATCGAGTCCTGCATCGGGCTCCCTGCTCCAAAGGAAGCCTGCTTCTCCCTCTCCCTCTGCTTGTCACTCCCCCCGTTTGTGCTCGCTCGCTATCAAATAAATAAATGAAATCTTAAAAAAAAAAAAAAAAAGCAAGACACTTCTGTGCAGATAGAATGAAGTGGGATCAGGAATGAGAGCTAAGTGCTGATTATTGCAATCTACACAAAAGGCAAAGAATATCTGAGCTAAGGTGACAACAGTGGTAATATGGACAAGAGGAATGACACCATGAAATACTGATAAGGAAGAGGATGGCATCTGGTTATGGACTAGCCGGCAGAGATAGGAAAAAAAAATCAGCATTTTAGGGTATTTAACAATATGGTTGATTAATAATGGATAGCAATTACCATGTACTGCTGCTTGATTTGTGCCAGGTCCTACATGAAGTGCTTCATATGTGTTATGTGATTTAATTCTCTCATCATATGATGTAGGTACCCTTATTAGCCTGTTTCAGATAAGAAAACTGAGGCTTAGAGAGATGAAATAACTTGCCTAAATTCACTAGACTAGCAATAAGCAGAGCTGCAATGTGAATCCAAAAAGGTTTAGAACACTATTCAACTTAAACAAGGACAGCCTCACAACTAACATACTCAATGATGAAAAGGTGAGCGCTTGTCCTCGAAGGTCAGGAACAAGACAAGGATGCCCACTCTCACCACTTTACTCCGCAGAGTGCCAAAAGTCCTAGCCTCAGCCCTGAGGTGAGAACGAGACATCCAAAACTGAAAGGAAGAAGTAAAACTGTCACTATTTGCAGATGACAAATATAAAAAAATATATTATACATATATATTTAATATATATATATATAAAATCCTAAAGAGTCCACCGAAAAACTGTTAAAACCAATAAATGAATTCAGTAAAGTTGCAGGGTATAAATTTAATACACAAATATCTTTTTCTATACACTAATAAAGCATCAGAAAGAGAAAGGAAACAATGCCATTTACAATTGCATCAAAAAGAATAAAATACCTAGGCATAAATTTAATGAAGGAGGCAAAAGACTTGTTCACTGAAAACTCTAAGACACTGATAAAAGAAACTAAAGATGACACAAGGATATTCCATGCTCATGGATTGGAAGAGTATTGTTAAAATGCCCATACTACTCAAAGCAATCTACAAATTTAATGCAATCCCTATCAACTAGAACAATTAGAAAAAACAATCCTAAAATTTGTATGGAACAACAAAAGACCCCAAACAGTCAAGGCAATCCTGAGAAAAAAGAACAAAGCTGGAGGCATCAGGCTCCCTGATTTCAAAGTATATTACAAAGCTATAATAATCAAAACAGTATGACATAAAAATAGACACACAGGTCAATGCAACAAAAGAGAAACCCCAGAAGTAAATCCAAGCATATATGGTCAATTAATTTATGACAAAATCGCCAAGAATATACAATGGGGAAAGGACAGTCTCTTCAACGAATTGTGCTGGGAAAACTGGACAGCCACATGCAACCTCAGGGGAGACAGATCAGCGTAAGCACCCGGCTCCCAGCTGCACTGGGAAGAGATACAACTGAATCATAATCTAGAGGGAGTGGAGACCCTATTTTTTTTTAAAAGCTCCCTGGTGATACATAATCATGTTTAAATCATACGTTAAAAAACAAAATTCAACTGAGTCAATTTTAAAGATCTTAACGGCTTTATTCACGATTCATGAATTGGGCAGTCACTGATCCAGCAAACAGAAAGGAGATCTGAGAAGGAGCAATATGAAATGAAAGACTTTGTATGCAGAAGGGAGTGGGATCAGGAAGTTAAACTAGCAAAAAAAGTGGATTCATTGTGGCAACCTCGGGGGAGGGGAGAGGGGTAGAGAGAAGGTAAGAGGGGAGAGAGAAGAGGGAGAGAGAAGAGGGGAGAAAAGGAAACACTAATTCAGGGTGCCTGGGTGGCTCAGTCGGGTAAGCGTCTGCCTTCGGCTCAGGTCATGAGATCAGAGTCCCAGGACTTAGTCCCACATGGGGCTCCCTGCTCCGTGGACAGCCTACTTCTCTTTCTGCGCCTCACCCCGCTCATGCATGCACGCATGCGTTCTCTTTCTCTCAATTAAATAAATAAATAAAATCTTCAAAAAAAAAAAAAAAAGATGCTGTTTAGTTGAAAAACTAGGAGAACCTACTGTTTATCAGCATTCCCTTAAAAGGAGGTACACAGATGGTTCCTATTAGTTCTAGTGGAACCATGATGTAATCCCTGACATTATCACAGGTTGCATGCCTCATTGGGAACCCAGGGGCCAAAGGAAAGAATGCCACATTACACGGTGCCTGTTCTAGCCAGCATGATGGCCCACCTTCCAGTGAGTTCTGAACCCCTGGCTAATTAAACAGGATCTGAGTCTAATCCACAGTGGATGTGGAAATGTTCTATTCCTACCAATTTGTATACCACCTAAAAATGTTGTAGTTTTTTTTAAATATCTATTTACTTATTTTAAAGAGAGAGAGCTTGCGGTGGAGAGGGGCATAGGGAGAGAGAAACTCAAGCAGGCACTGTACTGAACACGGAGACTGATGTAGGGCTCGAACTCACAACCACGAGATCTCCATGAGATCATACCCTGAGCTGAAACCAAGAGTCTGACGCTTCACAGACTGCACCACCCAGGTGCCCCAATGTTATAGTTTTAGAGAAAAGAGCAGCTGAAATCAAACATGCTAACTCTAGGACATTCAATATCGAAGAGACACCACAGAGCAACTGCAAACTTGCTTCAGCAAATTAGGGCTCAGGTGGATTCAACTAACTGGAGCTCACTGAAGCCACCAGACAATGCACACAGGCACATTAACCAGGCTAAGAGGCAGGAATAAATTGGTCAAAGATTAAAAAAACACTCCCATAGTTAAGGGACAGGGGCAAAAAGAAACACCAGTGGCAGAAACCAAGACAAAACTAACCATCCGAGGAGAAGAACTACAATTCCCAATATCCAGTCATCAAATCCAATCCATTCCATCGCACCGCCCAAATCTCTAGAAAACTCATCCCTAGGCACGCCTCCGTTCAGCCCCTAACCACTGTCCATTGGTACCTTCCCATCTGACCCCCACTATACCACCATGGCCAGTTACTGCAGAGTCCCATAGACCGGTCTCTCAAACTGAGGTAAACTTGTAGCGGTTCAAGGGTGGGGCATAAAAATGATAACATCCTTCTGGAGTTTCCATGTGAAAAAATGGAAAGTGATATTTAATCTATCAGATCAAACATAAAACCTCAGAACAAATTCATGCTTGCGGTGGGTGACTCTCTGAAGTGCCCTCAGACTTCTGAGCAAACTCGTCATCAAGGGGTACGCTTTGGTAGACATATTTTTGAGCACTGGCCAAAGTAGGTGAGACGTGCGCTTGTCCAGATGAAAATAAGGAGCCAAAGAGAGACTGAAGATGCATAAAAGAGACAGAAATTCCAGGAAGAATTCAAATCATAGGATATTCTCACACATTGGTTTCCTACATATGAGAGAACAGGTAGCTGGAGTTGAAATCCTGGCTTTACCACGTCCTAATCTAAACATAGGACTCAGGGCAAAGTATTTAACTTCAGGGCTTGGTTCTCCCAATTAATAAAGGAAAAAAAAGACAGTCCTCCAAGGGCTGCTGTTAAGACAAGACTTACACGCGAGTCTCCGGGAACGCCGCTCCGCACAGTGCCTCGCGAGCAGCAAAGGACGCAAACATGGCAGCTGCTGTCAATGGCAGCTATGAGTAAGTTAAAAATGACTCAGAGAGAAAACTGTACTGTGGGAAGCAAGATCGCCATACCACTCACGATCTTCCCCTACGGATATTTTAGGTCCCATATGCAAAAATCAGAGTCCATTCAACGACCCAGGGCTGGACCCAGCTGGAGATCAGAAACACTAGAACAGAAGTTGACTCAAAAATCACTTCAGTTACCATTTGTCAAGTATAGATGCCGAACAAAGCTAACCGAGCAGGGGTGCCTGGGTGGCGCAGTCGTTAAGCGTCTGCCTTCGGCTCAGGGCGTGATCCCAGAGTCCTGTGATCGAGCCCCGCATCGGGCTCCTCCGCTGGAAGTCTGCTTCTTCCTCTCCCACTCCCCCTTCTTGTGTTCCCTCTCTCGCTGGCTGTCTTTCTCTGTCAAATAAATAAATAAATCTTTAAAAAAAAAAAAGCTAACAGAGCCAGATCTCAGGGGTCAGTGGAAGAGTCAGTACGCACAGGACTAAGGAACCACTTCGGTGCAGATAAAATGAAATTAACGTTCCAAAATGCGCGCCGGAGAACCCTACCGCTGGTCAGCAAGAGCTGCTGACAGGCTCCCAGGAGAGCCACAAATGCACACGGGTGTTTACATAACTTTCCGTGCGGGTACTAAGGGCTGGGTATTCAGCAATCACTCAAATTATGAGAAGGAATTCAGGAAGGGAGGAGCGGCGTAAAACAGGTCTGGCCTGAAATAGAAGGACCTGTTCTAAGTCACCACCAGCCCAGCGTAAGAGTCTGCAGTTTTAAGACAAAAGGCATTTGCTTCCCTTGTTCTCACCAGAATTCCAGCACACACTCCGGCTCGATCGGACTCACCCTTCCCATAACCAGTTTCGGCTCTTACTAACCCTTATCTAAAGAAAACTTGATTTTCCATCACCCGTTTCTCAACATTATAAATTTTAAGGAGGAGGAAGTATTGTAATAAATATAACTTTTGTTTATCATGCAACCCATGAAATGCCAGTAAAAAATTTATCCAGCAAAGGTCAACTTTTCACCAACTTTATTCTACTATAAACACCTTGAGGGCAAGGATACTTCATACACTTTCGAAGGTGCTCTCAGACTACAACATAGGATTTGTAAAAGGATAATTACGTGCAATGAATACATCATTCTCAGAAGAAAGAAAAATCTTAATTTTTTTTTAAAGATTTTATTTATTTGAGAGAGAGCGCGCGCAAGCAGGGAGAGGAGCAGAGGGAGAAAGAGAGAATCTCAAGCAGACCCCCCTGAGCTCAGGGCCCCATGTGGGACTTAATCTCATGACCCTGAGATCATGACAGAGCCAAAATCAGGAGTCAGATAGTTAACCAACTAAGCCACCCAGGCGCCCCCCAAAAAATCTTATTTTAATTAAAGAAAAATTTAATTCTCTTAATAGCATCCATAGGTGCCTACACATTTTTTTTATTTCAAAAAAATTAAGTTACTTTCAGAATATAACAAAAGGACTTTTTTCTTAATAGCTTCCTTTGGATTTACTTATTTCTAAAAACAAGTGAAATTTCGCTTGATGTTTCAAAGAAAATACGACTGAGAGACCAATTTAATTTACTTATCCTGAACAGAAGTATTCTATAATCTAATGGACTAACTCACAAAGTTGAAAATTGATTTAAAAAAAAAAGGGGGCGCCTGGGTGGCACAGCGGTTAAGCAGCTGTCTTCGGCTCAGGGCGTGGTCCCGGAGTTATGGAATCAAGCCCCACNTCCCACATCAGGCTCCTCCGCTATGGGCCTGCTTCTTCCTCTCCCACTCCTCCTGCTTGTGTTCCCTCTCTCGCTGGCTGTCTCTGTCTCTGTCGGATGGATAAATAAAAACTTAAAAAAAAAAAAAAAAAGAAAGAAAAGAAAAGGCTGGATGCCTGCGGACTCAGTCAGTTAAGCGTCTGCCTTCAGCTCACATCATGATCCCAGGGTCCTGGAATCCAGCCCTGCGTCAGGCTCCCTGCTCAGGGGGGAGCCTGCTTCTGCCTCTGCTGCTCCCTCGTTCCTCCCTGTGCTCACGCGCACTCTGTCAAATAAATAAAATCTTTAAAAAAAAAAAAATTTAACCTGCCTTTTCTATACAAGTATATCTCAAATAACTAATGGGGGAAACTTCCTCTTCATAAAAAATCCTAATAAGGAAAGAAGGAAAACAATTAAAATATCACCATTTCACAAACCACTAATACAACAAGGGATCTAGGTAATGATTATCAATGACCAGGAACATCACAAAAAGAGAGACAATCGACATTGCCTGACTCCAGCTAGAAGTACACCTTACCACCCATGAAGCAATTTTGCAAAAAACAGAAACTGAATCAAATCAAGATCTGATTACTCTTTACAGGAAATAAAAGAAAAGAACAAGCTAAACCATTAACAGGTTAAAATGAAATTAAAAGCATTACAACAGGTTGCCACTTGTTATCATTCTTCCTAATTATGACATTCCCAAACAAATATTTCTTGATAAATGTCCAGGACATGTCTTCAACTTCTCCTTGTGCTTATCTTCATCTTAAAAGATGAGGAAAGGAAACCAAGTATTAGCACGTTTATAGCCGCATTTATTGTGATAAGACAGCAAAATTAACAGCTTCACACAGGTCTGAAGCTGCTGATCTCAGAAATATTTTCCTTCCTAGTGTCACCAAACTTCCCCTCACTTGGAAAAATACGGGACAGCTGAGCCAAGAAGCAGCAGGTCCCTGCTTCTAAGAAGACAGCTTTCGGAGTAAGTAAGCAAAGGAAAAAGTTGGATCTGGTTCAGCAACCTCAGGGGAGACAGATCAGCATAAGAACCTGGCCCTCAGCCACCTGCTCGCAAGTGATCCTTAAACCCTGGGGGTCCTCAAGAACCTTTCAGTCCGTCCCTGAGGTCAAAACTATTTTTGTAATAATGCTGAGAGGTTACTTGCAACGTTCACTGCACTGACATTTGTGCTGAGGGCATAAAAGCAAGGGTGTATAACACTGCTGGCACCTTGGCAGGAAGAAAGTCAGTGGCACCAACAGGGCAGCCCTCCCCACTATAAACTCAGTGAAAAAAAATGCCAGCTTCACATAAGAGGGTCCTTGATGAAACGGTGAAAATGAACAACTGTACTGAAATCTCAATTCTTGGATACATGTCTTAATATTCTATGACAAAATGGGAAGTATACATAAGAATGCATGCCATACACTGAAGGATGATGATTGTCTCCAAGAAAAGGAGGAGTGCCATCTGTCCAATGTGCAAGCTGAGTGAGCAGCTTTTCCCCCCCGTGGAATATCATTCTTACAGGAAGTAACAACCGAAAGGCAAATGGAGTATTGAAAGTTGGGTATTTATTTGGCAGACTTTTTTTTTTTAATGAATAAAGTGAACCTACTGCTTCCAGGAAAACACCCAGCCTACGTGTTGACCATGAGAAAATTCAAGCCTTCAAGCAAAAATGAGGTTTTTCAAAAAATTACATCCGCCACCAGGAACATGACAGCTTTTGCAATAACGATCTGATGGGATCATGGGTGATTTTAACAAATGTGACCTTTTCCAATGATATCATAAAAGGTGCCGACATTTGGGCGATTTACAGAATTCCGCAAACCGCTATTTTCCAAATCATGTACGAAGATTCAAAGTACAAGATAAACCAGTACAATTAAATGTAACAGAATGAGAAAAGTTTGATATGGGTTAAGATTCCAGTGTGCGGGGCGCCTGGGTGGCACAGCGGTTGGGCATCTGCCTTCGGCTCAGGGCGTGATCCTGGCGTTATGGGATCGAGCCCCACATCAGGCTCTTCCGCTGTAAGCCTGCTTCTTCCTCTCCCATTCCCCCTGCTTGTTGTGTTCCCTCTCTCACTGGCTGTCTCTATCTCTGTCAAATAAATAAATAAAATCTTTAAAAAAAAAAAAAAGATTCCAGTGTGCAACTCAATTTTTAAGAAACTGTCACTTACAGAGTTTTGATGTGGTATCAAAGAGAATATCCACGATTACCTAAAAAGATCATTAAATCACTCGTCTCTTCCAACTACAGGTCTGTACAAGACCAGGTTTCCTTCATATAGTCCAACCAAACAACAAATCACAACAGACTGAATACAGAAACAGAAAAATCCAGCTGTCTTCTAAGCAGCCATGAAGAAGAGCTACAATCAAAAAGAATAAAATACTTAGGAAAAAATGTAACAAGGAGGTAAAAGATCTGTACTCAGAAAAGACGACACTGGTCAAAGAAACTGAACATGGCACAAATGGAAAGATACTCCATGCTCATGAACTGGAAGACTATTACTAAGATGTCCATAGTCCCCAAAGCAATCTACAGATTCAATACAATCCCTATCAAAATTCCAAAGTAGTTTTCACAGAAGACAAATATTCCTAAAATTTGTATGGAATGATGAAAGACCCCACAAAGTCAAAGCCATCTTGAGAAAGGAGAACAAAGCTGGAGGACTTACAATCCCAGATTTTATACTATACTGCAAAGCTACAGTAATCAAAACCCTACGGGACTGACACAGAAATAGACACACAGATCAACAGAACAGAATGAAGAGCCCAAAAACAAACCCATGCTTATGTGGTCAATTAATCTACAACAAAAGAGGCAAGAATATAGAATGCAGAAAAGACAGTCTCTTCAATAAACAGTGCTGGGAAAACTGAACAGCTGTATGGGAAAGAATCAAACTGGACCACTTTCTTACGTGATACACAAAAATTAACTCAAAATGGAATAAACACCTAAATGTAAGACCTGAAACCATAAAACTCCTAGAAGAAAACATAGGTGATAATCTCTTAGACCTTAGCACCACTTTTCTAGATGTGTGTCCTCGGACAAGGGAAACAAAAGCAATAATAAACGATTGGGACTACATCAAAATAGAAAGCTTTTGCATAGTAAAGGAAACCATCAATGAAATGTAAAGACAACTTACTGAATGGGAGAAGATACATGCAAAGGATATATCTGATGAGTTCATATCCAAAATATATAAAGAACTCACACAACCCCAAAAAAAAAAAACCCTACTAATCCGATTTAAAAATGGGCAGAGGACATGATTAGACATTTTCCAAAGAAGACATACAGATGGCCAATGGACACATGAAAAGATGCTCAACACCATTAATTATCAGGGAAATGCCAATCAAAACCACAATGAGATACCACCTCACACCAGTCAGAATGGCTATTATCAAAAAGATACGTAGTAACAAGTGTTGGTGAGGACGTGGAGAAAAGAGAACCCTTGTGCACTGCTGGTGGGAATGTAAATTGGTGCAGCCACTGGGGAAAACAGTACGGAGGTGCCTCAAAAAATTAAAAACAGAAATATCATGCAATCCAGTAATTCCACTTCTTGGTATTTATCCAAAGGAGATGAAAACACTAATTCAAAAAGACATATGCACCCCCATTTTGATTGCAGCATTATTTACAATAGCCAAGAAGCAACCAAAGTGCCCACTGATAGATGAGAGGATAAAGAAGATGTGGCATATATATATAGAGAATGGAGTATTACTCAGCAGTTAAAAAAAAAAAAAAAATCTTGTCATTCACAGCACGGATGTACCTAGAGGGTATTGTGCTAAGTGAAATAATTCAGAGAAAGACAAACACCAAATTATTTCACTTAGTTGTGAAAATCCAAAAAACAAAACAAATGAACAAAACAGACTTACAAATACAGAGGACAAACTGGTAGTTGCAGGGGGGCAGGGGAGGGAGGTGATGGCTGAAATAGGTGAAGGGGATGAAGAGGTACAAAGTTCCAATCACAAAATAAATAAGGGATGAAAAGTACAGTACAGGGAATACGGTCAATAACAGTGTAATAACTTTGTATGGTGACAGATGGCAACTACACTTACCACGGTATTATGTAACGTACAGAACTGTCAAATGACTTTGTACACCTGAAACTAACTGTAAGACAACTATATTCCAATTTTAAAAAAAGTTAGAGGGGCGCCTGGGTGGCATAGCGGTTAAGCGTCTGCCTTCGGCTCAGGGCGTGGTCCCGGCATTATGGGATCGAGCCCCACATCAGGCTCCTCTGCTGTGAGCCTGCTTCTTCCTCTCCCACTCCCCCTGCTTGTGTTCCCTCTCTCGCTGGCTTTCTCTATCTCTGTCAAATAAATAAATAAAAATCTTTAAAATAAATAAATAAATGTCAGAAAAACATAAAATAATGCCACTCTTCTCACTTATTCTGAGTTATTTTTCATAGTGTTTTTATGCTTACATATAATGGGATTATTACTTTTTAATGAGTTAATAGTCTAAAATTTCTCGTTTCAATTCTGCTACAGTAAATATTGTTAGATATCACCCACATAAAGATCCTTAATTTTTCAGAGTGTGAAGTACTGAAATCACATTTGCAAACTGCAGCTCCGAAGACTGGAGCCTAGGTCAAGGCTCCAATGTTCAAATGAACTTGCAGACACAACCTTATCCTCTGATTTCCCTGTTGAACAAAACACCCTAAGTCAGGAGCCCAGCAGGAGCCAACTGACAGACCGTGACAACTAATCACCACACTGCTACAAGTCAAGGTCACAGAAAAGAGCAGCAGGGTGACTTCTGGGGTCCTACTAATGTTTCGTCCCTTCAACCTAAACGCTGCTTACACAGTGTGTTTGGTTTGGGAGAATTCAGTGAGCGGCACATGCAGAACATCAGCATATTCTAATATACCCATTTTTCTAGGTCTCTATTGTAATTCAACTTTTAAAAAATTCACAGTTTAGGGCACCTGGGTGGCTCAGTCAGTTAAGCATCTGCTTTCAGCTCAGGTCCCAATCTCAGGGTCCTGGGATGGAGCCCCGAGTCTGGGGTTTGCACTCAGCAGGGGAGTCTGCTTCCCCCTCCCCCTCTGCCCCCTCCTTCCACTTGTGTGTGCATGCGTGTGCACTCTCTCTCTCCCCCGCCCAACAAAAATCTTTAAAAAAAATTCAGTTTAAGATACATAACCATTTCTGCTTTGTTTTTCCAAATGCATGATGGCTTTCAACTATGTAGAGATGCTACACATAACTTATTTTGGAAAAGCCTGATAAAAATAATTCAAATATGTAATGTAAAAACCTCAATATAGGGGCGCCTGTGTGGCACAGTTGTTGGGTGTCTGCCTTCGGCTCAGGGCGTGATCCCGGTGCTCTGGGATCCAGCCCCACATCGGGCTCCTCCACTAGGAGCCGGCTTCTTCCTCTCCCACTCCCCCTGCTTGTGTTCCCTCTCTCGCTGGCTGTCTCTCTCTGTCAAATAAATAAAATCTTTAAAAAAAAATAAAAATAAAATAAAAACCTCAATATAAAATATATATATGTAAAATAAAAATAAAAGCCTCACTATACACAACTATTCAGAATTTAGAGCTCTACATACCATCCATGACAGTTACCTTACCAAAATCAGAAAGAGAATTCTGTGCTTATTTCTCAAGTTTTTGAAACCAATGAAGTCAATTAAAAAAAGCAAAAAAAAACAAAAAACAAAAAAAAGACTTAAAAAAAAAAATAAAGCAGGGGCACCTGGCTGGCTCAGTCAGAAGAGCACACAACTCTCGATCTCAGGGTCATGAGTTCGAGCCCCATGTTGGGTAAAGAGATTACTTAAATAAAAAACTTGAAAAAAAAAAATAGAGCATATAACCCCCCCAAAAAGTAAAATGAAAAACAATAAAAAAAATCAATCTCCCAATTAAAGGTGAAACTAAAGATGAATTCCTTTTAAGGTACCACAAGATCGAGAGACCACCATCTCTATTACTCTCAACGTATCACTACAATTCCAGACAAACGCAGTAAAGCAAGGAAAGACAAAAGACAACGTAATAAGAACTGGTAGGAAAAAGACAATTGGCCATTATTTAAATAATAAACCTCATAGAACATGGAGAAGAAAAACTAGCCATTAAAATACAATAAGAATGTAGCTAGATTGCCCCCAAAATATATTAAGTACAGACAGATTAGCTGACAGATTTATATCAATATAGACATACATACCAATAGAGGGGGAGAAAAGGGAAAGGAAAAAAAGTCACTCACAATAGAAACAAAAACTGAAGTTCCTAGGAATTAATCTAACAAAGACGACATAAGACAATAATGGAGGGAAAAGTTTAAACTCTATTGAAAAAACAACTATCTTTGATACAGGTGTTAAAAACAAGAAAACAGGGGCACCTCAGTGGCTCAGTCAGTTAAGCATCTGCTTTCAGCTCAGGTCATGATCCCAGGGTCCTGGGATGGAACCCAGGGACAGGGCTCCCTGCTCAGCAGGGAGTCTGCTTCTCCCACCCAACCCCCTTCCCCCCACCCCACCCCTACTTGTGCACACTCACTCTCTCTCAAATAAAACCTTAAAAAAAAAAAAAAAAGGCAACAAGCCCAACACTTATGCTAAGCCCCACATCACCAGAGACAATTAGTTTCAGCTCTCCCAGAAACAGAATCATAAACCAATTCATTAGGAACTTAACTGATTTGAACGAATGAGGTGACCTAACAGACCCATCCTCTAAAAGAAAGCAACCCCACCACAACCAGTCCACTTTTTGCTAGTTTAACTTCCTGATCCCATTCCCTTCTGCATACAAAAAGTCTTTCATTTTATATAGCTCCTTCCCCTGTCCCCTTTCTATTTGCTGGATCAGTGACTGCCCAATTCATGAATCGTCAAATAAAACCAATAAGAACTTTAAAATGGACTCAGTTGAATTTTGGTTTTTAACATATGGTTTAACCACAGTTATATGTCACCAGAGGTGGTTTTAAAAAATACAATTGCTGGATCTCCCACTCCCTCTAGATTATGATTCAGTTGATATATGGTAAATTGGGCCATAGGTTTCTCAAAGCTACCTCGTTAGTTCTAATGTAAAGCCAGGGATGAAAACCACCAGCTTAAACATCTGAAAAGAATACACGTGGATATCATACTTCTACATGCCAATTACCACTCTCTCACATAAATATAAACAGGCTGTAGTAATAAAAATGAAAATAAAAACAAAACCAGTGTGGAACTAGAACAGAAGAGATAGATTATAAAAACATACCTTTGTTAACTAAGAATGGAGAAACACGTCCTAAACAAAACCTAGACGGTGAAAAAAGGGATCTAACTATAACAAAATTAAAGATTCCGTTCAATAAAAGATTTCAAAGAAGAAACCTGATAAGCAGGTAAAAAAAAAAAACAAAAAACAAAACCAAAAAAACCTCAGAAGATATTTGTACCACATAAAATCCAACAGATTAACCCCCAGAATATACAAAAAACTCCTGTAAATTAGGGCAGAAAAGCAGGAAGGGGGATACAAAAATCTAACTGGAAAAGAGGCAAAGAATAATAAATGGCAATTCACAAAAGGGGACCCCAAACAGCTAATAAGCATATGACAGGATACTCGCCTGCATTAGCAGTCAGAGAACTGCAAATCAGAACTGTAATAGATCACGTTGTGCCCAGTTCGCTCCATCTGTTGCATCAGATTGGAAAAAATGATAAGGTCAGAAAATATCAAGTGTTGGCAAGAATGTGGGGAACCGTAGCTGGCAACAGTGGAAACCAGCACAGCCATTCCAGAGAATAATCTGGCCGAATTTAGTGACATTATGTACAAGCCCGAGAGAGGGTCCAGTGGGGGGGTGGGGAGGAGCCAAGAATGGAATAGGAAGATCCGATGAAATAAACTGAGAGGCTTACATGGACCACCGCATCATTAGGGGGGGCCACAAAGAGAGCCCATGCACCCGACGGCGGGAGGGAGTCCCCGCCACACAGGGTCCTTCGTGGCCCCAGCAGGTGCTAAAAATCCCGGCCTACCAGGGGCTGTGCTTGGGCCCTGCCCTCACAGAGTCTGCATTTGAGTGAAGGAAATGACACAAAGTGAACAAGTAACACTGTAAGACGGTGACAGTGGTGACGGGAAGTAACAGGAAAGGGGTGCGACTTTTCAGAGGCTTGCCAGACAGAGGCGGGCTCTCAGAGACCCGCAGAAAGAAAATTAACCAGGCATGCAGCCCACAGGAAGAATCTCCGAGAACTGCATTCAGGGTCTTCGAACACAGTCACCATAGGACAGGTGAGGCTACTCTCTAAAGAGGACTCCCAGGTACTTCCTGAAATTGAACTCCCAGGAACAACCTTTACAATACTTGTTATATAAAGTGTGGACTACAGTGATTATCCTGAAACCAACATATTTTGACCAAAGAAACCTTTTTAGGAGTGGGGGGGGGAGATACCACCGATGTGAATATTCCATGTTTCTTAAAAATGTTTCCGGAAAAACCACTATATGCACAAATATTTCCTTCATTTGTTAAACAGAAATCGAGTACTCCTATACCTTTTCCACAGCACAGTGCTAGGAAATGAGGATAAATACAAAAGTTTCTGGGTGCGCCTGGGTGGCTCAGTCGGTTAAGGGTCTGCCTTCGGCTCAGGTCATGATCCTGGGGTCCTGAGATCGAGTCCCACGTCGGGCTCCGCGTTCAGCCTGCTTCTTCCTCTCTCTCTGCCCCACCTCCCAGTTCCTCACTCTCTCACTCTTTCAAATAAATAAAATATTAAAAAATTTTTTAAAATTACAAGGTTTTTGTCCTTTGGGAGCATACCTCAACTTTATAAGATTGAGGAATTCTATTTATTTCATATCCTAATTGATCTTTCAGGATTAAAAGCCAATGTTTATTGCATGTTCGTCCTAGCAGGCACTGTTCTATGAGCTGTAACACACACTGGAGTTCATTTAAACACTCATCACAACAAAATACTATATTTCTACTTTAGCAAAGAGCAGAGGTAAGAAACATGCCTTGAAGTCGGTGACCGAGCAGGGATTCAAATCCAGATCTTTCAAACTTCAAAGCCTGTTTTCTTTTTTTTTTTTTTTAAAGATTTTATTGTTTATTCGACAGAGATAGAGACAGCCAGTGAGAGAGGGAACACAAGCAGGGGGAGTGGGAGAGGAAGAAGCAGGCTCCCAGCAGAGGAGCCCGACGTGGGACTCGATCCCATAACGCCAGGATCACGCCCTGAGCCGAAGGCAGACGCCCAACCGCTGTGCCACCCAGGCGCCCCCAAAGCCTGTTTTCTTAACCACTACACTTAAATTCCCCCTGGCATCTTCTCCGTGGTTTTCAGAGTATGGTCCCTGGGCCAGCAGCATTACCACTGTAACTTAACAGAAAGGCACGTTCTCGGGGCCCACCCCAGACGCACTGAATCAGAAACTGTAGAGCGGGGCCAGCCACCTATGTTTTAACAAGCCCTCCTGGTGAGCTGGAGGCATGGAAAGGTTCAAGAACCACGGGTCTGGTTTTCAGACTCAGTGTATGTAAGTTAAAGGGTAAACGATCACCGTTTTGGAAATTTCACAACATAAACTTTCAATCCTATTTAAAATGACTCTAAATAAATGAAAATATGTTCACTTTCTCAAGACCCAGCAACTCTTTCCCCAACCTGCCAAAATGTCCAAGCTGCACCCTGTTTCAACCACCTAAAAAAAAAAAAGCCCACTCTGAGGGGCCTTACTAGGAACTAGATTTTAAATTCCAAACATGAAAGAGCACAGAGGTCCAAACAGAATCCTCAGAAGTTGAATCAGAAGCCATATTAGGAAGAGGACAAAAATGTTTTGCGTATCCGTGGCAAAAGCTTGACAAGTCTTGGTCCATAGCTCCATAAGCCTTTTTATCCCTGGCTCAACTTTAGATTTTTACAACACCCCTTCAACAAACTTCCAATTGGGGGGGNTGGGGGGGGGGGGGAGTTATAACCTTCAGAGGTATTTGTTTCTCAAGATTCAAACTGCTGTAAATAAACATACATAGGCACCATCTTCCAAACACGTTTTTATCATTATCAAGCTCACCAGATAGCTAGTGCAAAAACTGCTCACATCAGATACACTGGTGCAAAAACTGCTCACGTTATCTCAGCCCCTTACCTAAACCACCCTTTACAGCATCCTACCCGACCTTTCTCTATTCAAAGCAATATCTAGACCAGGAGTCTTCTCTCCTACCCCAACTCAAGTTCTTAGTTTGAGTAATACGACTCCATGTGTACTTAAATTGGTCTATTTCTATTTTATTTTTTTCTATGTCTATTCTATTTTTATTTTTATTCTATTTCTATTTTGTTTAAGGTGGTGGAAGACAGCATATCAGAAGTACGTACAGATTCAAGCACCTACCATAATTTGAGAACCTACCATATGCCAAATAACGTTTAAGCTATTCACTTGGTACTCAATATTAATTTCATAAAGTTCAGGATTCTACTTATTTTAAAAATTAAAAACATAAATTTGAAGACTGAAGAGTTAACTTGCCCAAGTCGGCTCCGTGGGATAGCTAGAAACCTGACTTAAAATGCGTATTGACTTGATTCGAGTGGTCAAAGGTGCAAAGAGCTCCGAGAAGCCCACACTCAGGCAGTGTTTAATCTGCAACCATCCACCTTTCCACCCAAGGACTGGCAGTACCGGCAGGAGCTATGCTCCTAGAAGGAATGGCACCTACTTATTTTCCCTCTTCAAAAACACCATCAAATCCGCCCACCCAGAACCACAAGTGGTTCCAAAAAACAAATTACCAAAGCCCTCCCCCCACACAGAGTTCACTGGAACCTAAACACACACACACCAACCACCTTCAGACCTTCCCCATCAAATTCTTACCCTGCCTTTTAAAAGCCCAAAGCTTTCTGTAAGACATCTCCCAAAATGCAATTGTCCCAACTAGTCCTTATTCTCCACTAACACGGCCATTTCTATACCTAAAACTGGTACTTCTTATGAAAGAAACAGCTATGTTTTCTCATTCCCCTTCTTTAACAGTAACAGCAATTAATCAGTAATGAACAAGCCTGTTAGCTCCTACATCAGAGGTAGAATGCTCCCCTCTCCTTTATAAGTAAGCTGGTAATAACATTCTCCTAAATAGATTACGTGAGCATTCAAGAAAGAAAAAACAAACCGTTACATGACTGGAAAAAAAATTTTTTGTGCATAACTTAAGTATTCAAATTCGAGATTTGAGTAATCTTGCTATATGTACCCACTTTATTCTACCACTTCTTTTAAGGAATCTATAACCAGCGAAAGCAAAACATGAAACTGTGCTCAAATAGCTCATAGTTCACATAAGATTTAACAAAACACAGCCATTAACAAAAAAGTTCAAGTGTACATAAATAAGGACCAAAGATCTCTGGTGTAGGTTCCTGCTCACGGGGGGAATCAGAGAGCTTTTTAGAAGTTATTTCTAATATTACTAACAGTGTCCACTTTAAATTAAGCTGTTTACTTCCAAATAATCTCACTTAATGAAACTGACAAATTACTCACTGCAATTCTGTCTGAATTGTAATTACAACAGAAACATTACAGGACATTTTTATCTTTGTCAGTGAAATGCTTTTAATAAGGGGGAAAAAAATCTGATTGAACTCTCCATTGAGTAGCACCCAGTGCACCACCTAGTGGAAGTCGTGTAAGACCGCAACTAATATTTTTTTTCAAAGGAGAGAAACCCTAGGTAAGGGGGTTTACAAGCAGCCTAAATCACTTTGCAGTTTCCCATACTGCAAGAGGGCCTGTTCATAAGAAGAGAGGACTCATTTCCCGTACAAACTAACAGACTGATAAAGGTTTCTTAATGGAAATCCTTGGGCGCTAGAAATTTTGACAGGAGAGTAAAGATTAAGACATTAATGCAAAAACAAATCAAAGCAGAGATAGAAGGGCTTGTGTAAGCAATGCCTTATATCCTACAAGAATAAGTTATGTCAAAATGGACATGTTATTGGCAACACACGCATCTGCCATGGAAAAGGGACAACTTCATGATTAGAACAGTTCCATTCAGTAATTCTTAAGACATTTCCATATTCCTGATGACTCATAAGTTTAACATAACCTAGCAATTCTCCAGAACTCCCCAGGCCTTGACACCATTCGAGAGGTTCCTCCCAACTATCCATCTTAATAAGCCTGCTCTCCATTAACCCCCAAATTCCCTTGCTTGCACTATTTTGAGGAATAAATGATTTTTACATTTTCAACTTTCCTACTAAATTTATAGTTAACCTTTCCCAAAAAGTCCTAAGTCATGACCAGAATGCATCATGCTTCATTTTTATTTGCCTTATGCATATTAATTATTTCAATTTAACTCCGAGAACACTACTGAAGTTCACTGCTAAGCTACAGATACAAACATAGCTAAGATAGGGTTCTCTACTTGGAAAATTTTAAAATAGAGATTTTTCACATAGCACCACTAGGAATTTATTTGTTTTGCCTGTGTGAAAAATTACCTTTCCGGTCTGATTCAAACTATCTCAGCAACCTCGAGGAGAGAAAAAACACAAAAAAGCCCTGAGACACTATTTCTTGCCTTGGAAAAAACCATCTCCATCTGTGACTCCTGTACCACGTGATCCAATCAGTATACAGAAGCTTACTTGATGGTGGGAACCTTAGTAGATCCTGGATTAAATCCATTTCGGGTACAAAATAAAGTAGGAGTCTGGTGACCTGGGGCAGAATTCTCTTCATCTCTAAGGATTTCACTTTATGGACCTGTGAAGTAGGCATGATATGTGCACTGCCAACAGAAGGATTAAAAAACTGACAGTCTATGAGAGTCTCAATTCAAAGACCTAAATGGAAATACAGGTATTTTGCACAAGTTCATGTTACAGTACTTTGCTTTCACGATGGACCTTAGTATCTGTTTTCACTAACTGAAAGAAACCCACAGAGGGGTTAGTTTTGCTGGTATAGAGACAGCACACACCAGGAACAGCAAGAGTGGTACAGCCAGGCTCCTTCCCTGGGAACTCCACTCAGCATCTCAGCATCAAGCAGCGGCAGCTTTGACCTCTGAGCATCTGTGCTGCATCTTGCCTTATTTTAGGCATCCATTAGCAAAATGTATCCTAAGGTATCAGAAAAGCCTGAGGTTTCTGGGGGATCTGGAACACTAAAAAATGTTCCCATATACATTAATAGTAAGTGCTTTTTTTGCTTTGCAGCGCTTCGGTTTAAAAAAGATTTCATAGGAACGCTGTGTTTTCAGACAACAGGGAAAACCTGGTTAGAACTGGAGTGCACCTAGAAGGGGAGAATACTGCTCCAAGGGTTCTCACTGTGCCATTACTGCCCAAACCCGGTGACCTTCACCATTTCACTTGTTAACAAATAGTGAATGAAAACAAAGGTTAGTAAGCAACTCAAAGAAAAGGTAATAACAATTCAAGGTGCAAATCAGTAATTGCCTGGCTTGTCTGCAAAGTACTACCGCATGAGAACCAAGCAGGTGCATCCCTAAAACCTAAAACCCAGAGACTCTTCTTAGAGAAGCTTTTTGTTTTTTATTTGAAAGCTAATGTTTGAAAAAATTAGAAGAAGAAAATAGAATCAGAATTCTACTCCCACCCATGACAGAGTGACAGAAACAAGGTTCCACCCCCACAGTCCTTTCAAACCTGCGCAGGCATTCCTCATCAACATTCCTCCCCCTCACTCCTATCGCACCTTCCCCACTTCAGCCCAGACAAAGGTGAGTCACACTGCTTGGTCTACTTGTCACTTAAGGAAAAGTCCCCAAACAAGTTCACGTTAAAGACTGCTCTTAATTTAAAAAATAAATAAATAAGTAAACAGTGTTAATGTGTAAATGGCACTGCAATGCGCCTGCCTCCAGAAATATGTAATTAACAATACCCAAGACACCTTTCTGGCTTTAAAAAAAAAAAAAAAACCATTCAGCTTATCGTTACTTATCAGTAGGTCCCTTTCCCTCGTGAGCCTGACTCTGACTCAACTCCGAGTTTTTCTCCACCTGCACGTCCTCGCGCCCTCCGTTGGGCCCAGCCGCCTCACTCCGAGTCCCCAAAGGGTCCCGCCAGCAGCGGCCCCCCACCCCTCCCCCT
>NC_048232.1:25258984-25309370 GCF_002007445.2 Ailuropoda melanoleuca
ACCCCTCCCCCTCCCGGTCCCCTGCCCGGCCCCGCCCCCACCTCCCCTCAAGGTGTCGCCGCCGCCGTGGAATCCCGGGCGGAGGCGCCTTGAGGCCGGCGGGAGGCTCCGGGTGACGCGGCCCGACTCGGCCCGGCTGCCGCCTGCGGGAGCAGCAAGAGGAACAGACCCCACCGCCCGCGCCGCACCGGTGCTCCGATAGGGGCTGCAGCCACGGCACCCCATTACCTGCTCCGGGCAGCCGTAGCCCGCGGGAGGCGCGATCGCTCTGGCCCCTGCAGCCCCGGGTTGGGAGGCAAAGAGGCAACGACCGCAGCCGCCGCAAAGGACAATCAGGAGCCAGCGGGCTCGGCACCGCCTCGGCGGGCGCAGAACGCACGAGCCCAGCGGGAGCCCGGCCCCCACCTCCAGCCCTGTGAGTAACCGACTTGGCCCCCTCCCTCGGAGGGGCGGGGCCACGCAGGAGGGGCGGGGAGGGGCAGGGCCGCACCGCCCACGGGGTGGGAGCTCCGCGGACACTTCGTAAAAGGCGTCTGCTGATAGGCTGCGATAGAGGTAGGCGTCTCGGACTTGAAGGCAGCCTCGCCAGCAGAGCTCCGTCATTGGTCGGCAAGAGAAAACAAAGCAGAACTCTGATTGGTGAGAACTCTGTAGCTCCTCCCCCCGCCCCTCAATCAACGGAAGCTCCGCCCCACCCGCTGTGTTTCCAGGTGGCTGCGGAACGGGCTGTTTTATGGACCTGCAACCTCTCTGAGGCGCAGAACCTCGGATACACACGCTTCTTTGCCAGATGCGAGCGATTCTTTCATTCCCGTATAAACTTGATGAATAACAGCTAATCTTTAACATTGCTTGGCTTTAGAGAGGTCTCCTGGGTACTTTTTAAATGCTGCATAAGATTCAGAAGGAAATTGTCCTCTGCAAAGAAAAGACATAAAATGTTTTCACTCTTGGCAAAATTACGCGTAACTTTTTTTTTCTCGTTTTACCTGTGTTCCATATGGGGCATGTATTACTTAGAATGCATCACGCTTTAACAGATTTTTAGGAAAACTCCCTGACAGGAAGAATTCAGAATCCAAAAAAACAAAATAAATAAACCATTAACAAAAACCAGAACCAAAAAAGGTAGGGAAATTCAGAAGATACAAATTGGAAAGCTCAACTAATGCAGGGAATTATAAGAAAGGAACGTGGCAGGATTTTAAGATGTGACTTCGACTTTGAAGATTGAAAGTTGAGGGAGGAGGAGGGAGGTAATGATCGATGACCTATAGTTAAGTAATCTGAGCTCTCAGAACACTGTAGGCAAGCCCTGGGTTATCCTAGCCAGTTTAGAAGGGAATGAAGCATAACTCACCTGGGGACCACACTCCCTCAACTCTCTGGCTGCCTTACTATTCTATTTGTTCTTCCTGCCATTCCCATGAGGTTCTGAACTAGGCTGTTCAAAATAAAGCACTTCCTCCAACAACTCCATAAATTACATAGTAGCGGGGGAGGGGGGAATGGAAATGGACAAAAATCACACCTAAGGAAGGGAAGGAATATTAAGGTAAACATGAAGTTGAAAAGAAGGACAAGAAACTCAATACAGAGAGCAATTCCTCTTTTTTCTCTTTTTTTCCTGAGAATAAGGTAAAACTCTTTGGAGGACAGTAACCTCATTACCTAACACATTTTTTTTATACAACCCTTGTAATAACTGGAATCCTAAATGATAGTCTGAAAATACATGTCGCAGCATACTCTGAGCAAGTAACTTAATGTTGAGATCGAATTATGTTTAAATATGTAAGAAAAAAAAAAGAACTTACCATTGCCTACTGTGAACAAATTGGAAAGAAAACACTCCAAAAAAATTTTTTTTCACAATCATGCCTGAAATTCCACCACTAACATTCTTTCTTTGGGATTGAGTCATTTATATCAAAAATTATTCTTTTTTTTTTTTAAGATTTATTTATTTATTTATTTATTTGACAGAGAGAGAGACAGCCAGCGAGAGAGGGAACACAAGCAGGGGAGTGGGAGAGGAAGAAGCAGGCTCATAGCAGAGGAGCCTGATGTGGGGCTCGATCCCAGAACGCTGGGATCACGCCCTGAGCCGAAGGCAGACGTGTAACGACTGCACCACCCAGGCGCCCCTCAAAAATTATTCTTGTATTCATTTACTCAACAAACGTGTAATAACAATAATCATCAAATTCTAATTCCTTCAACGAACTAGGCACTCTACTAAGTATTGTCTTGAACAAGGCAGACTGGAAGCTATTTATCAGTAGAAGAAAGATAATGAACCAGTAAACGGATACACTTACAGAAAGGAATAAAGGCAGAGAAGAAAAAAGAGTGACCCCGAGGGATGGAAACGGTACTTAAATTCGGAAAGGGAGAGAGAACTACTCTGGGTTGCCACTTAAATCAGAAACGCCAGCTATGCAAACACGAGAGCAGTGGCGTTCCTAGCAAATAGCAAGAGCCAAGGTCCTGAAGCAAGAAGAAAAGTGATGTTGTAGGAAGAGAGAAGATCAGTGGGCTGGCTTGGCACAGACAGGGAGTGGTGCCAGGCAGGTTCCGAGAGGGAGGCAGGGCCTCGTAGGCAGTGGTAGGAAGTTTGTCGTTTATGGTATGGATTCCTGACAGGGTGACACTAAGTTACTAATGTTGGAATAAAATCATTCTTTTTTTTTTTCCTTTTTCAGAGTCACCAGAGAAGTGGACCTTCATTCACCAAGCCAGTCTATCAGGCATAGATCTAGGAAGAACCGACTATTTTCCAGGGATCAGCTAGATGTGGGGGGTCTAATAATGAGAATGCCATGGACCCAGGTGGATCTACAAACTGTTACTGCACAGATGATGGGGAAATTGAGGTGCCAGGGGGCAACACAGTCCAGGAGGGACCAAGGAAGTCATCCTGAAGGAAATGAGGAATCACGGAACCGGTAGGAGTCACCCCAGTGAAAGGCCACAAGGTTCTAGACCCAGGGAGCAACCACGGAGGAGCCTGGGACCACAATCAGGAAGAAGGAAATCTAATGCAAAGCCTTAGAAACCATTGCCTTCAAAAAATCAACTTTCCCCACATCTCGAGCTTGGATGAGCCCAGAATGTGGAAACAAAAATCCAGTGAGAAACAGCATTCTGAAAGCATAAAAGCTGAGCAAAGTAGGAGACGAAACAGAGTGATTCTTGTTTCATATCATCCTTGCCTTTGTTTCTTAAACAAAAGTCATTAGATAGAATGCACAGCCCCCTTTGAACTACGACAGTCCTTTTAGGACTGTAATGAGTTAACAGTGATAATCCTATTTGGCCAGAATTAGGACAGAACTAAAGCCCTTGGAGTTTGAGATCTGTTCTACTAGTTCCGGCCTCTCCCCTTGCTTCTGGGCATGGCTTTCTCCTTACAGGTTGAACTCACACAATTAGCAGATGCCTATAAGAAAAGAGAGCCGGCCCCCACTGTGGAGGGCCAATCCGAGGAAATGCTGGGAATGTCAAAGTATCCTCGAGCATCCGGCTGGAAGTGGCAGGTGAATTACAGGATGTAGCAACTAAGTAAATTACAAAGCAAATAAAAAATGTAACCACCGAAATAGATGGCACAATGCTTCATAGCCACTAAAAAGTAATCTCTGTGCCCTAATAATAGAGTTCAAAAATCAGGGTTTTTAAAAAAATATTGTGTTTATTTATTTATTTGAAAGAGAGAGAGAGAGTGAGCGAAAGAACACATGCAGGGGGAGTGGCAGAGGGAGAGGGAGAAGCAGGCTCCCCACTGGGCAGGAAGCCTGACACAGGGCTCCATCCAAGGATCTGACCTGAGCTCTGACCTGAGCTGAAGGCAGAAGCTTAATGACTGAGCCGCCCATGCATCCCTCAAAAATCAGTTCTAAAGACAGAGGGGTAACTTTGAGAATCCAAGGGTAAAAAGAAGTCAGTCCCCAAGAAGGCCAGGAGCCGGGGTTTGAGAGACAAAAGGAACTCAGCTACAGTTTCCTCTATCTTCAAACCTGCCTCTCTCTACTCTCCTGTTCTTCCCTGGAAAACAGCTTTCCTGGCTCCTAAGTCCAGGAGTCAAAGCTACCCCAGTGCTCCCCGACCCTGAATAAATCAACCACCTTGACCCAATCCCAAATTCTATGGTGAGAAAATACGAGTGGCCTCGCCTGGCCTCTCCTCGCTCTCTCCCAACCCTGTGATGAGGGAGGTGATGGGAGTAGGGAGGGTGGAGACTGCCAACATGGCTGCCAGGGCTCATCTCCGTTCAGGGGCAGAGATTTCCCAGATAATAGGCACTGGAGAGATTGCCAGAGAAGCACGCATCCTGCACCACAGTGTTTTCTGTAGTCAGTCAGTGGGGCTCCATTTCTGCTCAGTGACAGTCTTCGCGGGGCCTCTCACATGAAGATGGAGGCCCAGCAGCCCAGGCCAAAGTCTTCAATGGTGACTGCCAGCTTTCTTGACATCTCTTTATTTCGGGTGGCTTCCAGACACCAAGTCCCCTTGTCTCTTGCAGTTTCAAGCTGCCGTTCCCACTTAAGTCTTCTACTAATTCCCAGTTTCCCTGTGTGATGTATACCTCTTGACACGGATTTCTTTTTCTTTCTTTTTCTTTCTTTCTTTCTTTCTTTCTTTCTTTCTTTCTTTCTTTCTTTCTTTCTTTCTTTCGTTTGGTTTTATTTATTTATTTGACAGAGAGAAAGTGCACAAGCAGGGGGAGTGGCAGAGGGAGAGGGAGAAGCAGGCTTCCCAACGAGCAGGGAGCCCATGCGGGGCTCGATCCCAGGACCCTGGGATCATGACCCGAACCGAAGGCAGACGTTCAACGGCTGAGCCACCCAGGCGCCCCTTGACACAGATTTCTTTAAAGAGCAAAAGCACTCGCCCAGTTGGTGACTGTCCGTAAGCAGGGCTCTCGGCTCAGTTGAGACCAGCACATAGAGCAAGCAGGAGGGACGAAGCAGATGCCAGCAGAAGGCCAACCTTCTGCCACTGTCCTTCCCATACCTATTCAGATGAAAATGTGGGCGGTCCCATAACTTTTCTGACGGCTTTCAGGTAATAAAAGTCCTTTGATCAGTAAAGCCATAAAATAGGGTTTGAATTCAGAAAGTGTAATGTGATTGCCAATCCACTTTGCTCACCACTTCAAGCTTCATTCAGAGAGAGGCCTTCCCTGCGCTCTCCCAGCTGGGGTCCCACGCCAGCGGTCTGGGTCCTCCCAGAAAGGGGAAAGGAAACTCCTCCAAATTCATAACATAGGGAGAAAAGAGAATTCGGAGGATACCAAATTCATGCTCAAGTGTTCCTGCTGCAAGGAGACTTTGCTCTGGGCCTGGCCAATGACTAAACCAAGCACTTGCTCTCTTGGGTGCTTTCTCGTTTTTGCATTTTAACAATTTTTTTAAGGATTTTATTTATTTATTTGAGACAGAGAGATCCAGAGAGAGAGAAAGCATGAGCAGGAGGAGAGGCAGAGGGAGAGGGAGAAGCAGACTCCCTGCTGAGCCAGGAGCCCGATGGTGGGGCTCCATCTCAAGACTCTGGAATCATGACCTGAGCCGAAGGCAGACTCTTAACCATCGGAGCCACCCAGGCACCCCTCTTGGGTGCTTTCTAACAGTCTTCGAGACGTGAACATGAAACATCCCACTGAGCCTCTCCCGTGCCGGTCAATGCAGTTCGCTCTGGCTGCTACTTCCTCCCTTGGGCTGCTGTCTACAAATTCACCTGTGGATCCCCTCCACAGGTGTTGCTCTCGGGCAGGACTTACACAGCTGCAGCACAGCTCTCTCTCACCAAATGGCTCTCTTCCGGGTCCACAGGAAACGTTCGTACATACCGCGCTCCCATCCGTACTGGAGTGCACCTGGCTCTCAGAGCACTCGGGTCTTCAGTATTCTCTCTCCTCCTTCCCTGCTCTCTCTCTCTGAGCTGCTGCCACAAACCAGTACCTTCAGCCTCTAATTTTAGCTATCTCGGGCCAAAGTCAGATACTGTCAGAACCAGAGAACACCAATCAAGTTGCCCTGTGGTCCCCTGATGCCCCTCCCCAGGGAGATTAAGGAGGAAGACCTTGGACCAGAGGTTAGGTGGAACTCAGCCCCGCTTTCTTTGAAGAAAACTTCCTCATAGAGCCTTCCTAAACTCCACTTCTGCTGCCCTTTTATGATCCTATTTTGAGTGAGGGATTTTTCAGAGTCAACAAGGAGCTAAGATATTTCCCTTGAGATTTGCTCCCTGCTCTGGCAACTTGAGAATTTTACATCCGTTGTCTCTTGGGACCTCGGTAAGAACTTTACTTTTATATCTTGTCATACTCATGTGAACCTGCAAAAACTGCTTTTGTTCATTAACATGAAACTAAGAAAATGTGTTCTCTAAAATCATAGACTGTTGGAAACTTAGTTGAGTATCAATAAGAATGGACCCCTCCCTCGCAACAACAACAAAAATACTTGCCTGGATGATGGGAGCCTGTGGGTCACTTTGACACAAAGAAGTGGCCTTGACTTCCAGCCGAGGTGCAGACCTTCAGGTAAAGGATTTGGAGACACAGCAGGCCACCTTAATCCAAGGAAATAGGACTCCAAGTTTGCCTTTCAGCCCAGACCTGATGTTAGTAAAAACATTACTAAATGTTTATAAAATATTACTCACAGCCTTGCTCTGCTTTGAGACCATCATAGCACTCTTTCATTTAAATCTTACCTAACCACCACCCTTCCTGCACACCCTACAATAACCTTGTCTCCTTTGTTTGGTGGGGCCCTCCGTGGGTCCCTTGGATCACCAACCTAAATTAGACTTCGGCTTTGTCTCTGGCGGTGTGTGACTGTTGGATGCTATCATGAATGATCAATTCTTTCCAGATCAAGTTACCAGCTCTCCTCTCACTTTTCCAGGCTCTGTCTTCATATCTGCATCTCCTTTTACTCTGCACCAGGTCATACAACCCCATCGCCACCAATGAACCGTCACCAGAGTCATCCAGAATGCTGAGCTACAATTGTATAACACTCAAAAAGCCATATACAGGGGCCCTGGGTGGCTCGGTCAGTTAAGCATCTGACTCTTGATTTCAGCTCAGATCATGATCTCAGGGTCCTGGGATCAAGCCCCACGCCGGGCTCCACACTCAGCAGGAAGTCCGCGTGAGGATTTCTCTCTCTCTCCCCGTCCCCCTACTCATGCACACGCACTCCCATTCTCTCTCTCTCTAAAATAAATACATCTTAAAAAAAAACCATAAATATGTACATATATGGCAACAATAACAACTATAGATGTTTCTCCTAGCAAAAGGAGAAGTTATTAAAGGATATTTAAAATACCTGAAGAGCTTTTTCAAATTACACGAGCCCTGAGAAACTAACACAATCCTTCCTGCTGTCCTCTCCCCACACATACATAATTGACTAATTCATTACAGCAATGATCCTGTTAACAAGGGTAGAGTACCTTCGGCTATGTTTATGGGAGGTTAAGAAACTCCACTTTAGCCCTCACTCATCTGATGGGCCCTTGATCAAAATTTTAAGTCCACAAGTTTGGGGGAATATTTTTTTCTCTTAGCTAAAAATACCAGCTTGATGTTGCTTATAAATGAAAGGGAAGAAACAGTCCCCGTGATGAGAGGGGCTTTGTGTGACTCATTCCCAATGGTACCCCCAGTGGCATTCCCAGGTCTGGCCCATCGTAAGTGCCCAGCGAACATGGGCTGCACTGGTAAATTCAGAACTCATTTTAAAACGGGAGAGTTTTGATCCGCCAATCGTACAAAGCAAGCAACATTCATCGAAACTATTAACAGTGACTGTGCTCTATTCTATTCATATTTATTTGGCAATGCTTCAAGATTGGTTTCTGATGCAATCAGCAGTTGGCTGCTCCCTCAAGGACTTCTGTGTATAAACTGAGAGCCATTTAATAACTCTGAGGAGTAGGGGGTGAGGAGTGACAGCAAGATATGTGGGGTGTCTGAAAGCCTTTCTGCAAACCTGTCTGTGGGCCTCAGCATAGTATAATTCCGTGTGTGTTAGAGGAAAACAATCAAGGAGCCCTGGAATGATGGACTTCTGATAATAGCTGATCATTCGGCCAATAATGAGACATGCTGATGTGCTAACCTCAAAAGCCTCAGCCAGTTGGGGATCTAGCCTCCCGTCGTTCAACCCTGATGCGCCCTGTTATCTGATGCTCTCATTGTGGGTATAGAGAGACAGACAGATAATAGAGAGATGGACATGAATCGCTTAGAGTTTCTCATGCTGAACCAAGTGAGCCTCCATCCTCCCACGCGCCTACGTGTGGAATTCAGTCAGTCTGAGGGAGTCAGAGTGGTTTTACAACATCCTTCCTATCTCTGATGTTTGAAGTTAGGATAAGAAAACGACCTTTTAAATTGCATTTAGCATTTTAAGAAAAGATCAAAGATCTCTCTTCTGTGATCATACAGTGAGAATGATGACAACTACCAAACAGTCCATCTTGTCACTATGTAGCCACTTTCATGGTGCAAGAACGGACCCCAAAAATGAAGCACATCTTCATTCTGTAACGCTCACAATGGGAGTAAGCGTTTTGCGTTCGGAAAGCAGGGCATCGATCCAAAAGTTGAGGAAAAAAATACTCTTATGCTGGAATGAGTTATGCACAACTTATATTTAATTAATCTCAGTCATCTCTGTACTTACCTCGTGGGGCTCACAAGGGAACATCGCGAGCAAAATCGCTCTCATGCTGCTTAGGTTCCCCAGAAACGACACCGTCATTCATTAATCAGAGCTGACCTAGAAAGCAGAAGCTCCCTCCTCTCACCATTTAAAACCTGAGTAACTCTTCGTTGTGCAGAGAAGATTAAGACACATGGAAGAGAGAAGCAGTCGTGACGTAGAAAGCCATAAAAGCTGCAGCAGCAAAAACAGTCTGAGAATGTGTGAATACGGGGTGCTCCCAGCATTCGGGGCCACCACCAACAAAAACAGAATTTAGGAGATGGGATTCTCTTGCTTGATTGCCTCTATTTTCTTAACTTTCCATGACTGTACCTTTAGCAAAAAATTCCTCACTTCCTGGTCTATGAGCAGAAAATAAAGGCACTTAGTAAATAAGTCTCTGATTCATAGATTCTAACATTAAAAACATTAAACATTCATGAATTCTAACATTTGAAAAACAATGAAGCCATGTAACCAAGAGTATATATAGAGAAATATACTAAATAATAATAAATTTAAGAATGCAGAATATGTATAACATAGCTGAAAGAATTGACTAGAGAGGTTAATGTCCTTACAGACAAGACTGCTATAGGATATTCATAATTTAAAGTTCTAGGGGCACCTGGGTGGCTCAGTCAGTTAAGCATCTGACTCGTGATTTCAGCTCAGGTCATGATCTCAGGGTCATGAGATCAAGCCCAGCATCAGGCTTCACATTCCACATGGCAAAGCTGATTCCCACTCCCGTATGGCAGCAGCTGACAAGAGCAGAGATAGTGCCCCCTTGAGATCTGCTTAAGATTCTCTCTCCCTCTCTCTCTGCCCCTCCCCCACTCACACACTCGCTTGCTCTCTCAAATAAATAAATACATCTTTTTAAAAAAATATTATTGCTATGTGTTGATATTTCATCTTATTTAAGACGCTAATGACTGTCTTTCATTCAAGAAGCAATTACTGAGCACCTACTATGTGCCGATGATTGTAGTGGGTACTGGATTAGAGGAAAAGAATAAGAAAATGTTTAAGGTGAAATTCAGTCTCTAGAAGATTACAGAATTCTGATTTGTGCATTTGCAATCATTATGGCCAGTGTGGACATTGGCCGGAGCCCCTGTTCAACTCTAGTGTTACATGAGTTACACAAACAGATGAATATGGACTCTAGCAAGGAACACAAAAAAATAAGGCACATAGTACATGAATGGAATTAACGGCACCAATTAATTGGAGTGGGATTGATGAAAGACATGGTGTTGTAGGAGTTCCGATTCCCACGTATTTCCTTAAAGGCAGTGAATTTAGAACAAAGTCCAGACAATTCTGAGAAAGTGAACAAATTGTTGAAGACTCTCCAAAGGAGAGGAACATATAATGATATTAGAACCTTGAATGTCAATGCCAGTTTTGACCCTAAAGCTAGTCGTATGACCTTGGATATCTTATTTACCTTTCTAAGGCTATTTCCTTACTGGTAATATGTGTAGTTGGGAATCTGCCCAAGAAGTCACAAACTTCAGTTACATTGGATGGGCGCAGATTTTGTAAAAATTTGGATTAGTGCCAACCTTTCAAAATCAGGAGATTTCATGTAAATGTCCAATGTACTAGTTTCTATTTTTTTTAAACAAAGAAGCTCTGGCAAAGCTGACCCACACTGCCACTAGCAGCAACTGCCAAGAGCAGAGACCGTGTCCCCTCGAGAGCTGCATGTGCTTTGCAGTCTGCCACGGACCACGTCCAACCTGCTTCACTCCTACTCTCTGCTACCTACCTGGCCTCTGTAGGTATCTGAGTTTGCCTGTCCTGAAATGGATCATTTTTAAGGGTTTGTTGTTATTGTTGAAAGTTATTGGAACCTCTTCAAGTTAATATAAATTTAAAATATATGTTGTTGGGAGAAGAGACGGATCTCCCATACGAAATTCCGTACAAGAAATGTAGAGGGTCCACCCTCAAGAAGGGGCCTATACTCTCATTCTTTAAGTGCACGCTGTGCATGGTGACTGCCTTCCAAAGAGTTCAGTAAGAAAAGGGAGGGAAGGAAGAGTGATTCTTCAACGGAGAAACCTGGTAATGCTACCTGAGCCAGGCGACGAAGGCCAACATCAGCAGCGATGATAATTCATGTTGACATTATTTATGGTCTCCCTCCCCAAATCCATAACCCCGGTCTAATCATGAGAAAACATCAGAGAAATCCCGAGAGAGGGACATTCTACAAAATACTTCACCAATACTCCTCAAAGCTATCAAGGTCATCAAAAACAAGACAAGTCTGAGACTATCACAACCAAGAGAAAGCTAAGGAGATAGAAAGCTAATGTAATATGGTAGCCTAGCTGGAATTCTGACCCAGAAAAAAGGACATCATGCAAAAATGAAGGAGATCTAATTAAACTGTGGACTTTAATTAACAGCAGTGTATAGATATTGTTACATTAGTTATAACGAATGTACCATACTAAGGTAAGATGTTCGTACTAGGGGAAACTACAGGGTATATGGGAACTCTCTGTACTATCTTGATAACTTCTCTATAAATCTAGAAGTGTTCTAAAAAAAGTTTACTTTTAAAATATTTTATATATGTATGTGTCTATGTCTATACGTATATACAAAGGACATGGAAGTGTTTCAAAGGATCAGTGGAAGATTTGGACGCTCAAGACTGGGAAGACAAGGTCAGGTTTACCGCATGCGGCATGTTTTCCTACAGCACTGCCATTACCGTGACTCAGCTCCGTCATGTCTTAGTCACTGTTTCTCAGTTCCACATTTCGCACTCCTCAAAGAAAGCCCATTGCTTCGGCCTGCGGAGGAGTCAGAGTCTGGAGCTACTCATTCTACCCAGGGCTCCATGTGGGAATCATGGCCGCCCTACCCATGCCTGTGTGTAGGTGACCATTTTCATAAAAGGAGGAAGAGCTGGGAGCCAGACAGGCCCCTCTCAGCTCTGCAATTCTGAGTAAGATGGGGAAAGAGAAGAGGTTTAGCCACTAAAGTCAGTGTCCTAAAACACAAAGCCAGATATTCCCCAACAAAGGAGCAGCGTCCTTGCCATTTATACATGTGAGAAAAGCTTCGGTGGCAATTACAAAATTTTATGAAATCAAGAGTTACAAAAACTGTTTTCTGCAAAAATTGATTTAGTCCCCCAAGTACTCGAGTTAACTCTCCTAATTTGTAACCACAGGTCCTTTTACTTTTTCAAAATTATATTTGGGGAAAGTCTACGAGTACTCACAGTAACTGGAAACCATGGATGTTTTTTTTGATACATTGATACATTGATATGGTGGAAGGGAGACTAACCCAACACAGATCAGCTAGGAGTTCCCTGGAATAGTGATTTAAGGGTCACTGCCCTTAAGCCAGCCCATGGAGTCGGTGTCATGGCACAAATTAGGAAAAGACACCCCTGCTCAAGACACTTCATTTCCATTTGCTGGAAAAACTGTCATCATGGGCTGCTTGTGTTAGAACAAGACATTTCACTGACATCTGCCAGGAATTTGTGAAAATAAAAATACAAATGCGTGATACCAATGGTGTGACCTCAGTTACCTGTCCCGCACAAGCTGCACAGCCATATGCTGTCCTCTGGGTGCCATTGTCTGTTATGAGCAAGTGTCATCTCTTAGAGCCTTGGCAAGCTTGAGCTTACTTTCATGTCTCTCTGTGTGTAATTCTCCCAATGGAGTGAGCATTCCAACTGTCGTGGGTAATCATTATTTTGTTTACCTTGGATTGAAATAAAGAATCCAACTCTTGGACTAATCCTGTAATTGCACTTTCCTTAACCATCACAATGGGGATAAGAACATTCATGGTGCGGGGGTGTTACCAACACTAAGCGAGAGGACACATCAAAGCAGTGAGCACATTGCCTGACAGCTCATGAGGCCTCCCTTGACACTGGGGTTCATCCTTCCCTACTTAGAAACCTTCCATGGCTCACCAGACCAGTCAGGATTCTCTGTCGAAAGGCCATAGGGTTGTTCTGGCTTGCGGAAGTGCTCTCAGACGTATAGTCGTTCATTTCTGTGTGCGAAAAGATGGGATGGTTTTTACCTGCCTTGCTTCAGTGAAACCAAATCCAACTACATACCGTCTGCAGACAGACAGTGTGGGTTTCCTCTTCACAGACTGTATCGCAAGAAGCAGTTTCTGACTTCTATGTGTTACAGAACCAATTTCTAACTGGAATGTGAGGAAGCTTGAGAAATCCATTCCAAAGACCTTTTTATCCTTGAAAAATATTTGCTTGCTTTATTTATCTTCTTGGATTGAGATTATATATCTTAAATTAACTGTGTTGTGAGTTACACTGGGTTATAGTGAAGTAAAATTAAAACATAAATTTGCAACAGTATTTAAATATGGAGAATTGAAAATGCCATTCATAAAAATACACATTTTCTCCAACCACATTATTCTTCTGGTGCCTTTCACTGCCACAAATAGGGAAACTCTAGGTCTAAGGTACTGTGGGAGGCTTCTTACTTATATCCTCCAGCCACCCCTGTGTCATCTCTACGTGAAAGAGTCAGGTCACTGGAGGAAAAAAGCATGAGAGCTCAGCATGAACTGAAGGAAGAGAAATGAGTTGAGGGAGAGAAATACATAGGCTGAGAAATACCTTGAAAGAGGGCCTTCCTTTTGGGGTTCTGCATGAATAAAACCTTTGGGGCAGCAACAAGCTAACTATGTTTAGAGGAAAAGGAAGATACCAGCTAGAACAAAAGATTTCTGTAGGGAAGGGTTGGACAACAGTGAAATCACCTACATTACCAGGCTAAGATATTTGGACTAGGTTCTAAGACTTATAGGGGTTGCCAGACATTTTTAGCTAGTGAAGAAAATGTATTTTAGGAAAATTAAATCTGGTGGGGGGAGGGGAAGACTATTTCAAAATAAAATAATTGAAATTATTTTTATCTTATTTGTTATAATAGTAGTGAGAAAGAGGACCCTTATAATAAGCCTACTTAAAAAAATTATTGAAGTCACCAATTACTTATCAATAGTGGGAAAGGGTCATATTAAAATCATCACACATCTTTCACACCCATTTCTCCCTCCATGCTCTTAATTATTCAGGGTGGGTCCCAAATCTTTGCTTCACAATTGTTGATGTATAGTCATATTTTTTTCACTAATTTAAAATATTTAATTTCTATCCCAAACCATCTATTTCTCCGTCTTCAACTTTTTTGAATGTGTTTCCTTGTTTAACTGTTTTACCGTGGTTCATGGTGCAGGAAGATGCTAGGAGGGGCCGGTTGTGAGACTCATCCCCTTGACTGTAACTGAGATGCAAACCAAGGCCAAGTGCTCCAGGAGGAAGAGACCCGTCCTGAGATCTCAGGGCTCAGCACCCCTTCTGAGACTCTGTGGTCTGAGAAGCTTCCTCCCCACTGAGGACATGGGAAGCTCACCACTCCCGGAGCTTAACTCAGCCCAAAACTTGTATCTGGAAGGTCTGAAACCTTCATGGGGCAAGTAGAAACCAGAAAAAAAGTGGACATTCAAATATGGAAGCAGTTTTACATCCTGTGAAAGCTAAAGACCAGGATATATCTTTGGGGCAGAATATTCTGGAAAAACCAAGGAAAGGTTAATTATAGATATGAAAATCAACACCAAATGAGAAAGGATCTTTTCATGCTATAAACATCTAACTTGCTCCATGTTAAGTAATGGTAAGAGTAAAGACCCATTACATATGTTACCCAGATTATGTCATTCAGTCCTCACAATAAACACCATGGGGGGGGGTTTATGTCACTCTCACTATTTTATAGATAAGAAAACTGAGACTAGATCAATGATGATAATCACTCAAATTTAGGTGATTAATAATTTGCAGAACTGGGGATCAAACCTGTCTGCCTCATATCAAGTTCAAACACTTTTCTGTCACTCTCAACCCTTTGGATTAATTTCTCTTCAGAGAGGGGCACCTGAGTGGCTCAGTCCATTAAGCATATGACTCTTGGCTTTGGCTCAGGTCGTGATCTCAGGGTTGTGATCTCAGGGTCATTACCTCAGGGTCCTGAGATCAAGTCCCGTGTGGGGCTCTGCACTCAGCAGGAAGTCTACTTGACATTCTCTCTGGTCCTCCCCACTGTGCTCACATGTGAACACATGCACTCTCTCTCCAAAATAAATCTTTAAAAATCTTTTTTTCTTCATAGAAGTTTTTTAAAGAATTTATTTAGGGGAGCCGGGGTGGCTCAGTTGGATAAGCGTCTGCCTTCAGCTCAGGTCATGATCCTGGGGTCCTGGGGTGGAGCCCCACATCAGGCTCCTTGCTCAGCACAGAGCCTGCTTCTCCCTCTCTGTCTGCCCCTCCCCCTGCTTGTGCTCTCTCTCTCTTTCTCTCTCTGACAAATAAATAAAATCTTTAAAAAAGTAATAAAGAATTCATTTAGGCTTCACTGTCCCTGCAACCCATTACTTGTTTTTGTAGCCACGTGTGTGTTTAGCTGTGAAGATATAGAAGATTTTTAAAAAAACCCTGCTTTCCTAAGAAAGTTGGAGGGACACCGGTTGCATTTTGG
This sequence comes from Ailuropoda melanoleuca, assembly GCF_002007445.2. Taxonomy (NCBI): domain Eukaryota; kingdom Metazoa; phylum Chordata; class Mammalia; order Carnivora; family Ursidae; genus Ailuropoda; species Ailuropoda melanoleuca. The sequence continues at coordinate 25,274,283 of NC_048232.1, forward strand.
GCTAGCCCAGGGCCATGTGACCAAAGGAATCACAGAGCCAGCGAGAACTCTGATCCTCCATGTTTTGTAATGAGCCCTGTGCTAAAGGGCTTGGGAGCAACTTAGCAGGCAGTCGATCCTGGCAAGGAGAATAAAAGTAGGAGAGAAAGATGAGTGGAGACCTTGTGTTGACCAAAGTGGATGAGATCATTCTAACCCATATAAAAGCCGGAATGTCTTGTAGTCCCTGTCCTGAAGAAGCAGTATTAAACTAACCGTAAGTTCAGAGGCTGAGCCATTAACATTCTTCTTTAAAAGAAATGCCCATGACTCAGTGGTAGGTAGGGCAGGGGAGCCAAGAAGTTTTGCACAGTAAAGCTTTGAAAAATCCTCTCTTCCATCTCTAACAGCCATTTTACACTTAAAAAAAAAAAAAAAAGTTGTCAGTCCCCAAAACTTTCTCTCTCTGTCATTCTCAGGTTTCCCTTGTGTATCTCATCTCTCTTTGTCACGGTCTCTTTCCTTCAATTTCTACTCTTCGTCCTCTCCCATGGGTATTATTCAGTCCTTTCTAGAATGCGTGCCTGCAACTTCTTCATTTTCTCTGAACCCAAATCCTGCGCCATAAAAGCCCAGGAACTAAGCTGAGATGGGGAGAATTCCCTTTAGCAGATATGAAAGGGAAGCTATGAACACTCACATGCCAATACGACCTGGTGAAATTTGGGTTACTCAGTTCTGTATGTCATCTGAAGATCTCCTTCTGCCTCCATTTCTCTGTCAAGAAGTCCCAGCCAATGTATGGTGACTATGGTTCTTAATGCTGTGTTGCATATTTGAAAGTTGCTAAGAGAGTAAATCTTAAAAAACTCTCAACACTAGAAAAAAAGTCGTGTAAGTATATGGTGACAGATGGTGACTAGGCTTACTGTGATGACCATTTAACCATACACTTGACCCTTGAACTATGCAGGTGTTAGGGGCACTGACACCACACCCCCCCCCAGTCAAAAATCTACATATAGACTTCTTGGGAAGATGGCGGAGTAGGAAAATCTTAAGCTCACCTCACCCCGTGGACACGACTAGATAACACCCCCAACAGTGTAAGTAACCCAGAACATGGCCTGAAGCCTGGCAGAACAGACTCTCCACAGCTAATTGTAGAAAAGAGCCCACATCAAAGAGGACAGGAGGAGTAGAGACATGGTCAGGAGTGAAACAGACCAGTGTGGGACTGTCCCCAAGAGGGAGGGACACTGCAGGTGCAGAGAGGAGAGTGAAACAGATCCAAGGACCAAGAACCCCAGACGGAGGGGAACCCACAGTTGGGAGAACACAAATCTCCACAACATTGGGCTTTGAAAACCAGAGGGGCCTAATTTCACAAATTCTTTCAATCTGGGGGCTTAACATCTGGAACTCAAAAATCAGCTCAGCTCTGGGGTAGCCGGGACGGTAATAGGAAACTGAATCCCTGCCCTTCAAGAGACAGCACAACAAACAGCCCCAAGGAGATACAGTATCGAAGCGGCAGTCTAAGACACACCTGGGGTATACATGAAGGAGATTTATTTACTAATCTCAGAACATGTGCAAGAGGGGCAAAGATCTTTAGGAGACTTCTCCAGGAACAAAGGAGCTGGCTGGCACCATTTCCCTCCCCGACCCCGCAGCCTAGATACACGGACACCTGCGGGAACCAGGACAGCACCAACTCGCTCTACTTAGCTTGCCAACAGTGTGCTCCACCCCCACACTCCCCTGCAGACATGCCCCCTCCAGCCAGGCCTGGCTCCAGGTCTCCCCAGCAGACCCACACAAACCTTGCTAACATCAAGCACCTGGCCCCATGTTCTCCTGCAGACCTGCCCCCTCCAATACACCCTTGGCCAGCGCCCATCCAAAACAGTGCCAAGAGCCTGGCAGTGTGCAACCCTCTCCAAAGTGACTCCTGCCCCAGGGGAGGAGATAGCCACACACACCAGTCTGACTGTGGCCCCAGCAGTCGCCCATCAACGGAAGCTTCTCAGGGGAAAACACAGGGAAAGCGCCCTGCAGTTCCATGCTACCGCATCCCTGGCAAACATTTGGTCTGACTCAACTCAAAGCCCAAGACAACCCCAGACTGGAACAAGCCCTGCCCACAACAGGCAAAGAGGCCCACTGCATGGAGAAAGCAGATGTAGGCTCTGCACAATGGAATATGACGCAGCCATCAAAAAGAACGAAATCGTGCCATTTGCAATGATATGGATGGAACTAGAGGGTATTCTGCTAAGCAGAATAAGCCAATCGGACAAAGACAATTATCATATGATCTCACTGATAGGTGGAACTTGAGAAACAAGGCAGAGGATCACAGGGGAAGAGAGGAAAAAATGAAACAAGGCGAAACCAGAGAGGGAGACAAACCATAAGAGACTCTTAATCTCAGGAAACAAACTGAGGGTTGCTGGAGGGGCGGGGGTGGGGGAATGGGGTGGCTGGGTGATAGATATTGGGGAGAGTATGTGTTGTGGGGAGCACCGTGTATTGTGTAAGACTGATGCATCACAGACCTGTACCCCTGAAACAAATGATACATTATATGTTAATAATAAAAAATAAAATTTAAAAAAGAGAGAGACCCACTGCAAGCAATTAGCCTGAAGGCAAACGTGGCTCAGCCACAACAGTAGGGTACACACACACACACACACACACACACACACACGCACATAGGAAACAGCCCCGAAGCGCCAGATTCTGGTGAACAGGGGACACAGCCCTCTAGAGCACAATAGGACTGCTTCATAAAGCCACCACTTTCAAGATCAGGAGATGTAGTTGACTTTCCTAACACACAGAAACAGACACAGAAAGACAGAAGGAGAAGACAGAGGAATATGTCCCAAATGAAAGACCAGGACAAAATCACAGCAAGAGAACTAAATGAAATGGAGATAAGTAATATGCCTGAGAATTTAAAGTAATGGTCATAAAGATACACTGAACTTTGGAAAAGAGTAGAGACCTCAGAGAGACCCTGTGAGACCAGTAGAAACCAGTAGAGACCCAGTGAGACAAAGAGATAGAAAGCATAAAAATGAACCAATCAGTGATGAAGAACTCAATAACTGAAATTGAAATTACACTAGAGGGAGTAAATAGTAGACTAGAGGAAGCAGAATGGATCTTTAACCTGGAGGACAACGTGATGGGAAAGCCATCAAGCTAGACAGAAGAGAGGGAAAAAAATAATAATCAAAAATAAAAAGAGACTTAGGGAGCTCAACAACACCGTCAAGCATAAGAAGTTTCATGTGATAGAGAGCCCAGAAGGGGAGAGAGGGGGGCAGAGTATTTATTTGAGGAAATAACAGCTAAAAACTCCCTGAATGGGTAAGTAAACAGAAATCCAGATCCAGGAAGCACAGAGAGACCCCCCAAAAATCAACCAATACCCAAAAAACAAATAAGTCAAAAAATGGACAGAAGACATGAACAGACACTTCTCCAAAGAAGACACACAAATGGCTAACAGACACATGAAAAATGCTCAACATCACTCAGCATCAGGGAAATGCAACTCAAAACCACATTGAGGGAGCGTCTGGGTGGCTCAGTTGGTAAGCATCTGCCTTTGGCTCAGGGTGTGATCCCAGGGTCCTGGGATCGAGCCCCACATCAGGCTCCTCTGCTGAGAGCCTGCTTCTTCCTCTCCCACTCCCCCTGCTTGTGTTCCCTCTCTCGCTGGCTGTCTCTCTCTCTGTCAAATAAATAAATAAAATCTTTAAAAACTCACACACACATTGAGGGGCGCCTGGGTGGCTCAGTCAGTGAAGAGTCTGCTTTCGGCTCAGGTCATCGTCCCAGGCTCCTGGGATCGAGCCCCGTGTCGGGCTCCTTGCTCAGCGGGAAGCCTTTTCCCGCTATTGCTCCCCCTGCTTGTTCTCTCCCTCTCTTTCTGTAAATAAATAAATTAAAAATCTTTTTAAAAAAAACCACCTTGAGATACCACCTTACACCAGTCAGAATGGCAAACATTGACAAGGCAGGAAACAACAAACATTGGTGAGGATGTGGAGAAAGGGGAATCCTCTTATTCTGTTGGTGGGAATGCAAGCTGGTGGAGCCACTTTGGAAAACAGTGTGAAGTTTCCTCAAAAAGTTGCAAATAGAGCTACCCTAGAGCCCAGAAATTGCACTACCGGGTATTTACTGAAAGATACAGACGTAGTGAAGAGAAGGGCCATATGCCCCCCAATGTTCATAGCAGCAATATCCACAACAGCCAAACTGTGGAAGGAGCCGAGATGCCCTTCAACAGACGAATGGATAAAGAAGATGTGGTCCATGTATACAGTGGAATATTACTCAGCCGTCAGAAAGGATGAATACCCACCATTTGCATTGACTTGGCTGGAACTGGAGGGGACTGTGCTAAAAAACTGAATTTTAACCAAATTTTAAGTCCCTGACAAAACTAGGTTTTGTTTTCCCCAAATACAAGTTCTAACTTTGAGAAGGATTGCTGTTTTAAGAATTGTGAAATGAGGGACCCCTGGGTGGCTCAGTTCATTAAGCGTCTGCCTTTGACTCAGGTCATGATCACAGGGGTGTGGGATTGAGCCCCACACTGGGCTCCCCACTCAGGGGGGAGTCTGCTTGTCTCTTTTTCCTTTGCCCCTCCCTATGCTTGCACGTGCTCTCTTGCTCTCTCTCTCTAAAATAAATAAATCTTCTTTTTTTTTTTTAAAGATTTTATTTATTTATTCGACAGAGATGGAGACAGCCAGCGAGAGAGGGAACACAAGCAGGGGGAGTGGGAGAGGAAGAAGCAGGCTCATATCAGAGGAGCCTGATGTGGGGCTCGATCCCATAACGCCGGGATCACGCCCTGAGCCGAAGGCAGACGCTTAACCGCTGTGCCACCCAGAAGCCCCTAAAATAAATAAATCTTCTAAAAAAAAAAAAAAGAAAGAAAGAATTATGAAATGACCAGGAGACAACGGATGAAGAAATTAGTGTCCAGCATAAGAGCTACATCAACCAGGCCTGGATGACTTAGGAGCTGAATGCCGGGAGACACTTGCCCCCACCTCTCCAAGCCCTGCTGTCCTCATTTGCAAACCGGGATCTAGAGGTTCGTGAAACAGATGTTTATTGAATCTCTCCGACATGCCATGTGCGTTTGAGGTTCCGGAGATATACCATGAACCAAACAGAAAAAAATCCCTGCCCTTATAAGTATACATTCTGGTGGGATGATAATAGCCATATTTCCCTCTTAGGTTGTTTGAGATTTAAAGAATTAAACAACAATAATGAACACACCAGGACGTCTACGTGCCGGGAATGATCGTTAAGTATTTGGCACATGTTTTAACCAAGGATTCTTTGCTTTTTCTGAGCCGGCGTCCCCTTTGGCAATCTAGTAGAGCTGACCAACCCCTTCTCAAAATAAGGTTTTTAAAAGAATAAAACAGAATACATGGGATAACAAGGGAAACTAAATACACTGAGACACAGAAGTTATACGGTAATAAAGTGCCTCTTTTTTAACATATTAAATGATGAGCTCTAGTGACAGGTTTAACAACACTGTAACTTAGAAAAACCAATGAGCCTAGATGTAATTCATATCCCTATTCAAGTTCACAGGAATCTGGAACTCCAATCCACTGGTTTTTAGACCTCGGGGTTAATTTAACCCTCATTATAACCCTACAAGGTAAGTATTATTATTATTCCTTTTTTTTTTTTTTTTTTAGATGAAGAAAATGAGATACAAGGAAGTTAAATGGCTTGCCGTGAATAATAAGTTAGAGAGCTGAGATCTGAGCCCATAATCTGGCTCCAAAGTCTGTGTTCTTTTTTTTTTTTTTTTTAAAGATTTTATTTATTTATTTGACAGAGATAGAGACAGCCAGCGAGAGAGGGAACACAAGCAGGGGGAGTGGGAGAGAAAGAAGCAGGCTCATAGCAGAGGAGCCTGACGTGGGGCTCGATCCCACAACGCCGGGATCACGCCCTGAGCCGAAGGCAGACGCTTAACCGCCGTGCCACCCAGGCGCCCCCAAAGTCTGTGTTCTTAACACCACACAGTGCGTGGCTTAGCTCAGGGCTTGCCTCACGGTCAAGGTCAACAGTGTAGCTGGTAGTGGGAAGTAGAAATTGCAGTAAGTAGTAGACGCATCAGGAGGAGAACGTATCTACGGCACAAAGAATGGTTTGTACCAGTGTGAAGAAAATCTATAAAGGGAAAAATCTGGTATGAAGCAATGAAATCCACTGTGTAGGACAGGGAATATCCTGCTCCTCCAGGACACGTACAAATTCATTTCTTTCTGTGTGAGATTACCCATGCCGGGGCTGAGCAGCAAAGACTTTGGGGGATGTGATAACGTAGTGAAATGTTCTTGAGTCTATGACAATTTCTTACGTTTCTTTGTATAACCCCCTATTAACTGTGGGGGCTTTTCGACACTTCCAGTGGGCACTCCCCCCAAAAGACCCTCCGGACGTAAATCAGGGTAGCAGAACAGAAAGCACACTCTCCATCTTTCAGAGCAGGGTCGCTGAGGATGAACGCAGGTGCTGTATTTCTCTGCCATCGTTTGCAAACGGGCAACGTCCGAGGTCTGGATCCAGTGTGGGGCCTTCAGGCACTATATAAATACTAATTAACTGAAAGGTGTTGATAAGGTAAAGAAACTTACACTTCTCCAAATGGTGACAGCCAACACTTCAGTTTCCATTTTTTCAGGAAAAAAGACCCACAACAGAGCCCAGATCATGAGAACGGCTTTCCTCCCGCGCTGGGAGACAGCCATCACCCAGCCCTGCCCAAGGCTAATGGAACGCAGTGAGATGAGTCATCCTTTCTCGCAAGTCTGCTTTGTAAAAGCATTTTTCTAATTGCCTCTCCATGGCATATTTTCACTGTAACAAGGCGCTCAGTTCTTTCACATTCGTCGGGCACACTGCTCCCAAGAGCAAAGCAGGAAAGTGGCAGGAGGAGCCCTCGTCACACCAAGGTAAGTGCCACCTGATTCCCCAGACGGTTCGAGAACTCCAGTTCCCAAGCTCTGTCTGTGCTGACATTCTCTTCAACACCATAGGAAAGAAAAAGCTTCAACACTCCAATGCAAGAGGGGGTGAAATGCCAGCCCTCAGCCCTGGGCATCGAGAGAGAGTCTCGGGAGGACGTGGTGAGGTCAGAGTTGCCAGAGAGACTGCACACATTCCTCCCCGGGCCACCGGCCTTGACTTGGGAAACGAGCACATGTGACCAGCTGCACTGAAAAATACCACCGTGAACCTTCACAGATGGCTCCAGGCCGGGGGTAAAAATAGCTCATCCTCCAGCACGGCCCAAACTCGGAGAGGGCAGGTTTGGATTTCAGCTGGCCAAAAAGGTAAAAAACCGTTTTCACTGAGCCGTGAGAAGCTGCCATGGAAAGAGAGATTAAAAACACAAATATTTCACATTCTACCTTCTTTCGAATTCATTCAATGGTCCTCAGCAAAAGAATGAAAAATATTTGCTGGGGGGGGGGTTAGTAATTTGTCTTTCTTATTTGACCATAACAAGAAAACTGGCAGACCAGCCTAGTAACTTGGTAAATAACTTCTTCAATACATGGACTCGTAGGAAGAGCTGAAGAAAGAGAGAAATGAAAACCTGGGATTTTGGATTCATTTTCAAAGACTCAGCTTTACAGAGTTATCAGAGTCCTAATTTGTTTAATCATTTATTTTCAACAAGTTCTTTCATCCATGTCCCATTGCTCCGCTGAGGTTTCTATTTTTACCCAGGGGGGTGAATCACGCTCTGCCCATTTACAGACATGTTTAGAACATGATTTTTCAAGTCAAGACCCAAGTGAAATTTTGATTCCCAAACCAGAGCCTTGAAGCCCAGCACACTAGCGGCCATTGTGCTGTGACATTATGTTGGCCTGTGTGCACTGATTGTATCACGGAGTGGAGGTGATTGGAAGGGTTCCACGGACGAAAAATAGCTCAGATAATAACTCTTTACAAGATAAGAGGAAATAAATGGCATTTGACTTGGGGTTCCCTCAGTCCCCTGACCTGGTGAACAAGAAAATGCTTTTGTATCTTTCAGTTGTTGAAATTGATGTAATCAATTTGCATCCAATCAGCAAAAGAAGGGTTTGTCCTCCCAGACAGTGTTGTTCTGTCCTGAGCACCATGAATGCTTTTTCTTATTTGACTCAAAATTTCTAGTGCCTCATTAATATAATAGAGTCTTGGTGCCTGGTTAATAAAAATTGCAGCTCTGTTGGATTTTCTTCTGAATTTTTTAATAAAGGTAAAATTAAATCTAATTAGAACTTCTACCCAAGCACAATATAAGTAGGTTCAGTGTTCAAATTCACATCTTAAAAATTGTGGAGTAGTTGTTCTTTTAGGTCTGATTTGTAGTTTCTAAAATTTGAATCCCTTGAAATTGAACATAAATCTAAGTGTTGCCCTTTTTTCAGTGGGGCAGGATTTTAAATGGCCAGGATCGAGGTTTGTAAGTTTCTAACAGCCCTGGTAGAATTCTTAGTTTTTTCTCTCTGGGTGTCAGGCGCTTGTTCACAACCAGTTCAGAGAAAAGAAAAATAAAGAAAGCTTCCATCTTGAGCCTTTTCCTTAACCAGAGAGTGCTTTTTTGATTAAGAGTTGATTTCCATTCCAAATAGAGAAACTCATATTTTTTCTTTTCTCCTCCACTGGAAGGATTTCCACGATTATAAATATATCGACCCATGTTTTCTTATGATATCTTGCAGTTATATTTTTAGCATTTACATTTTCTATATACTGGAATTGATTTTGGTAGGAAGCTCAAATCCAGCTTTGTTAAATAGCTTTCCATTTGTCCAAATACAATACGGCACTGATTTGAAATGCTTGTATTATATACTGAATTTTTATATATATATGGGCCTCTCCTCTTTTCCATGACTACGACTGTTCTAGCTATCACAGGTTTAGCCGATATATTGTTTATGTTCCCACACTGTTTTAGCCGCTGTAGTACATCGTAATACATTTTATATTCACTATACTACTATTAAAATGTATTATAAAGATACTGCTCATCTCTGCCATTCTTTTCCAAAATGGCTATGGCTACTCCCTGAAGCTCTTACTAATCTGTAGTTTCTAGTCTTCTTGCCTCCTACCTCCTCCAACTGATTGGGGTATCTTTAGATTTCGTGATTGATTTAGATACTATGACGACTCCAAAATGTTGCTTGTTCTAAAGCATAAAAATATTCAATATTCTTTGAATACTTCCTTATTAAGTTTACTCCTAAGTATTTGATGTCTTTGGTTTGTTGTTGTGTCTGAGTAAATGCTGTCCCTCCTGCTGGATATTTTTATGTTATTTCCTTCAGTTTAGTAAAGTATTGGTTTTCCCATGTTACCTTAAAGACCAACTGCTTTAACATATTTTTTACTATTTCTAATAGTTTGTCAGCTGAGTTTTCCTTAATAATGCAAAACTGAGTTACACTTGTAAAAAAAAAAAAAAGACCCAGCAAAATGTAGTTTAAATGATTAAAATGTAAAGTCTGAGATAATAAGGTTTCACTGTAACTGAGAATATTTACATTTTTATAAATCTCATTAACTTTAATAGCTTTACAGATTTTAACCTTGTCCAACAAGAACAAAATAAATATCAGGTTTAAGGATCTATTCTCAGCTGACTAGCCAAAATTCTCTAATTATAACGACTTCCCCCCCCTTCTCTTTATTTTGGGTTGTCACTTTGTACAGTGAAAAGAGCTGTCCTTCCTCTTTTCTCCCTAATTTGAGGTGATATATGATAAATGAAACAATGAAGCAAGGTATTAATAGCTTCCCAATAGACACTGCATTGCATCTACCTAGCACACCTGCCGGGACTCAGCAATAAGATACTGCTCACAGAGTTTTGGTGTTGGTAAGAGTAGAAGTTGGGAAGCTTCTATCATACTGTCTTCACTTTTGCTTGCAACTCATTGAAATCATTTTAAAAAATGATCTGAAAGCATTGGCAAATGACTAAAAGCACGTAGAAAGTGGGTGAAAGCTTCATGTAATGTGAGGTGACCAGACCTCAAGAAGAAAGTATGCAAGATGGGGTATGGGGTTGCTTGACTGGTTCAATATTGAGGGCGGGAATCCTGGAGCAGAGGGAACCACAGAGGTGGAAGCCCCACATCGGAATATAAATTCCTCTCAAGCCCCCAGCTGACAGAAATGGTGCATACGCTGGGCAGGCTGCAAGTAGCCTAGCAGAAAGAAGAAGCTAGAAGGTTGAAAGAGCTAAGCAGAGATTCCAGCTGTGGCCCACTGTAGAGCAAAGAACGTTTAGAATTTTGAAACCTACCAAGTGAGAGGGACTTGGTAAGCATCTCAGAGTTATTCTGAAACCACCAGGGGGCCTTGACTTACAAGTAAAAATGATGTCCCAGGACTGAAGGGTTGACCCTAGGAGTAACGACAAAACCCAAATAGACCTGCCCTAAATACACATTAAACCAAGCCTCCACAAGTTAAAGTAGGTCAGTCAGGAATTTAGTTGCCTGCTAAAACAAAGATCAATACTCTTCAAGGAATCTAAGACATTCCAAAGTGTCGACAGTGTACCATGTACAATATCTTGTATATGATTTAAAAATTACTATATATTTGAAGAAACAGAGAGGTATAACCCAGAGCTAAGAGAAAAACCATAAAAATCATATTGAATGACCAAGATATTGTAATTAGCAGATATAAATTTTAAGGCAGCTATTGTAAATATGTTCCAAGAAATTAGAGGGAAAGATGGTCATAAGGGGTAAACAGATAGGGAGTGTCAGCAGAGAAATGGAAACTGTATTTTATGAATACAAAAATGGAGGAAGAGGAGGAGGAAATTCTAAAGCTGACAAGTATATGAAAGAAAACAAGTAATGAAAGAAAACCCCAATCGGGCTCCACAGCAGATGAGGAGGCAGAAGGAAAGGTCTGTGAATTTGGACACAAATCAATGGAAATTATCCAATCTGACAAAAATCAATGAAGAAACATCTGAAGAACAAAGACAAAAAAGACCTAAGAAAGTCAAGGGAAAAGGTAGAGCTGGATAGTTTTTGAAGACTTCATCCAAATGTAGGATTTCATCATTTCAGCTGGCAAAATGTCTCTCATGTCTCTCACATTCTCTCAAACAGCTCTCTTAAAACTGCTTCCAGAAGACTTCATTTCCTGGATGAATAATTCAGGCCATCTCTCACTTCCTTCCAACCCTATGAATGAGAGCATTATCCTTGTTGATCCAATTGAAACTACCCTCAATGAAGGGAAAAGTACCCAAGACGCATATACATTTCCAGAGATGGCTTCCTGGTTTTATCAATGAAACTACCCTACTTCCCCAATAAGGTAGAGCACTCTATAAAAATTTGTTGAATGGGGGGTGCGTGGGTGGCTGTCAGTTAAGCATCTGGCTCCTGAACTCAGCTCAGGTCATGATCTCAGGGTTTTGAGTTCAAGTCCTGAGTTGGGCTCCCTGCTGGGCATGGTGCCTACTTAAAAAAAAAAAAATTGTTGAATGAATATGGCATGGTCTGAAGGGGAAAAAAAGAACCATGGGAAATTGAGAGTGCTACTGAAAAACTGGCTCATTTTTTTGACTACTGATTCCTAGAAAATGGAGGTTTCAAAGAGGTCAAAGAATAGAGGTAGTTGGAATAAGGCAATAAAGGAACTGGGGGTGGGGAAGGCTCTGCTCAAAGAGAGAGCAGAAGATTTGAGAAGCAATACACTTACAGAGGATGACAAGGTGTAGGGCTTGTCTAACCAGTTCTAATCGCTTTAAATGAGCGTAGCACATCCATGCAGAGCCAGTAGGGGAGCTCATAAAATCAGCTTGCAAGCCTCACTTTTTTATCTCCAAAGCTCAACTCTTGATTTTCTCTCCAAACCTGCTCCACCCGTCTTAGCAAATGGCACCTCCAACGGCCTAGTCATGTCCTATCAGAAACCTGGAAGTAGTTTTTATTCCTCTCTCTCCTCACCCTTACATTCAGCCTTTTAGGAACTGCTGGTTCTTCTATCTCCACTGCTGTCAGCCTACTTCAGGCTGCCATCATCTTTGTCCCGAACTATTGAAATAGCTACTTATTAGATTTCTCCGTTCCCACACTCGTCCACTTTCATCTTACTCTACACACTATCAGTGACCATGGAAGCATATAAAACAGATCAATTCTTATTTTTCTTTAAGATTTTATTTATTTATTTGAGAGAGAGCAGGAGAAAGCACAAGTGGGGGGAAGGGCAGGGGGAGGGGCAAGGCGGGGCAGAAGCAGACTCCCCACTGAGCAGGGAGCCCACTGGGGCTTGATCTCGGGACCCTGGGATCACGACCTGAGTCAAAGGCAGATGCTTAACTGACTGAGCCACCCAGGCACCCCATCAATTCTTTTCTATTGAAATCAAAAGCTTCCATCCCAGCAAATATAAGATTCACATTTTTTTTACTGCACAATCAGAATCCTGCCTCTTCTCCCAATCTCACTTCTCACAACTCTTCATCTCGTTTATTGTGTTCCATCCACACCAGTATCGTATATACTAGCACTAATATGGCGAGCTATTTCTCTTCTACCCGGGCACCTTAACAGAAAATGTTTTCTCTCTTGAGGGTGCCTGGGTTGCTCAATTAAGCATCCAACTCTTGATTCTTGATTTTGCCTCAGGCCATGATGTCAGGGTCGTGAGATCAAGCCCCACATTGGGCTCCATGCTCAGCGGGGAGTCTGCTTGAGATTCTCTCTCCCTGTGCCCCTCCCCCTGCTTACACTTCCTCACTCTCAAATAAATAAATCTTTAAGAAAGAAAGAAAGAAAAAAGAAAAGAAAATGCTTTCTCTGTTGGTGGAATTCTCATCAGATGACTGACTCCTTTTCTTTTGAGTCTCACCTTAAAAGGCCCCTTCCTCAGATATACCTTCCTTGACCTCCCTGTCTGGAGTTGCTCTCCTCGGGCAACTGTTTTTCTCCAACACAGAACCCTATTCACTTTCCTGTATTTGCGCCAATTTGGAATTATGTATTTTTTTACTTGCTTGTTCACCTTCTTCCCACTAGAATGTAAATTCAGCAAAGCCAGAATCAGAGCAATGTTGTTCAGTACTGTTTACCTAGCTCCAGACCTTGCGTATAGCAGGTGCACAACAAATATTTGATAAATGACTGAATGGACGGAAACATCTTGAGAGTTCCTTTAGACCTTCTCCCACTTACTGGCTCCTCATCGAGTGGGCCTTGCCTTCAACCGAATTCCTTCTTCTCTTCCTCTGCACACTAATGTCACTAAGGACGGGGCCTCAGGAAAGCATAGCTGTAAGGGTAAATTACTACTGTCACATGCTGGAAAGGTCTTTAGAAATGATTTTAAATAACTTTAACTTAAAATCATGGCACGAATTGTAAGGCAAGGAACGACATACTCAATAACATAGTGCAACATTCAGCCCCGGTAATTGGTCTTGTGCGCCTATCTCTTAGCAAATCAGCGCGCAATGAAAATTATAATGCAGGCTAAAGATGATGTCTAACAAACTAATCTTCAGTGTGAAGTCTAAAAAAATAGTATCTTTACACAGAAAATTAGAACAATTACTATGTTCACATTTCACCTCTCAGGATTACTGAGGTCACAGACACTAATTCCAGGTTTTAGACACTTAGAAATTATATGTTCAACCCTATCTAAGGGGTCACGATGTTACTGACTCACTCTCAATGGAGCGGGTATTTGCTCTGTTTACACAGCTGTGGTCCTGGTTTGGGTTACTCCATCAGTCCTTTCTTTGAGTTCCCTTTCTAGCCACCAAAAGACACTGAGTAAATCTTAATTTCATTAGCACCATGTTTTAAACAACTTAGGTAATATTTGAGCACGTATGTCAATGTCTCGTGTGTGTGTGTGTGTGTGTGTGTGTGTGTGTGTGATTAACAAATTGCAGGTGGCTTAACTTGGTACAGTATTTCTAATTCCTATCCATTCCCTAAGTGCTATCCTAACCATATTCCACCCTCTTTTCATTTAAATGGTTTATGATGTAAAATTAAAATAGAAAGGATATCGTTTAATATTCTTTGAAGCACAGTTTTTAAGTAACTATTTTACAGTTGACAGTTTATACACATTTTATAACCTAAACAGTAATTTAGAATATGAATAGTGTAAGCCTGTCAGAAATTATTATAGCTAGAAAACCCTCTCCTAGTGTTTCTTGTGTGTGTATGAAATCAACATTTCTTGCGCACTTAAACTGTGGTACATATTTTATAATATATTATCATATTTAACTCTCAAACAACCCTGCAAAGCACGTATTACCATTGCTTTTTACAGAGGAGGAAAAAGGGACGTATAGAGGGTAAGTACCAGGCCAAATGTCCTACAGCTGATACATCCAACCAAGATGTGAGCCCATTGTGTCCGGCTGCAAAGGCTATGCTTATGGCATTGTGAGAGTTCTACTTAATTTAACTCAACGTGTTAAAATCCCAGTGCTCTGAAATGTACTAATTCCTGAGTTCTGCAATTATAGGGCCCCACTCAGCACACATTATAAATTTTCAGCTGCAGTAAATCTGCCACTCAGAAGTAACAGGAAAAGGTTACCAGTAGTTCTGTGATGTTCCATTATGTAACATTATACATTTGCGAAACTAAAATAACACAGGAAATAATGTAACGAAGCTCTGGTAAAAATTTGGCCTTGCAAACAACTTTAATCTCCTTTCTTAGAATGTCATTTTTTCAAGCACTTTCAAAGTAGTTTCCATTTGAAAAGAGACCCATGTGGACACATTTTTGAAAGAAATACATATAAAGTAGCTTGAATTCTTTTTTTTAACTCTATCTAGAAACAAAGGAAAAGCAAAGGGCTCCTCCCAAACATGTGAACTCAGCTACACAAATACAACTGGGGCTGAGAGAAACCTGCGAACATTGAGGGGCGGGGAGGATGAGAGGGTTGGGGGGGTTGGTGAGGGAGGAACGAAGACAGGAAGTGAAGGACGAATTCCTAAAACGAAGTTTTAGGACTGAAGGGGAGTCTGAGTAAAAGTTGCAGTTCAGAACACTAACCCCAAGAAAAACCTGATGGAGAGAAGACAGAAGAAGAGAAACATAGTAGGGTTTTTTTTCTCTCCCCTAAACACTCAACCAACTGTTCACCACAACAACTGAATACAGGATGAGATGGTGGTGGTGGTATCTAATTGAAACTAATGTTTTGTTTCCTTTTCTTTAGTTGCCAAGCAACACGTTCACCTCAAGGTTCCTTCCCATTACTCTCAAGCTTTATATTCAGGTCAATAGGCTGGATGTTTGTTCTAGGACATATGATTCTATACCTTAGTAGAAATACAAATGTACAGGGGTTAAAATGTTTTGTGAGGGGCACCTGGGTGGCGCAGTCCTTAAGCATCTGCCTTCGGCTCAGGGCGTGATCCCAGCGTTCTGGGATCGAGTCCCACATCAGGCTCCTCTGCTGGGAGCCTGCTTCTTCCTCTCCCACTCCCCCTGCTTGTGTTCCCTCTCTCGCTGGCTGTCCCTCTCTGTCAAATAAATAAAATCTTTAAAAAAAAAATGTTTTGTTAAATTCTAATATTCGTGTTTTCCCTTTATGAACATCTATTTCTCCCCACCTTTTTCTCTTTATGAATATAAATGTTTTGTCCAAATAAGTAAAACCTTGATAATAGGAATTATTTTAAGTTAAAGAGAAAGTGAGATTACAGTTCAAGAAGACAGACTGCACACACGCATTTATTTCTCTCCTTTCCAAAATCTTCTTGAAACAAAATAAAATGTATTTTAAAATTATATTAGTTACCTGCCGCTGTATAGTGAATTATCTCCAAACCTGGAGGCTTAAAACAACAGACGGTTTTTGAATCTCACATTTTGTGTGGGCATTAAGGAGCAGGTTAGCTGGGAGTTTCCTGCTTAGGGTCTCTCAAGAGTTTGCAACCAAGATGTCAGGGGTGGCTGGGGGCTGAAGTCATCTGAAAACTTGACGACTTAGAAGCTCCACTGTCAAGCTCCCTCATGGCTTGGGGCAGGAGGCCTCAGTCCCTCACCACGTGGGCCCCTCTCCAGGGTGGCTGAGGGTCCTCCTGACATGGCACCTGGCTTCCCTCCGTGAGAGTGACCCAAGTGATAAAGGGCAAGGTGGAAGCCACCGTATTTTTTTTTTTGACCTGGCCTTACAAGTCACGCACCATCATTTCTGCCATCTTCGGTTAGTCACACAGATTAACTTTGACATAGTTGCGTGAGGACTAGGTAGGGGTGGGAATACCAGGGCGAGGAGATCACTGGGGACTATCCTGGAGCCTGGCTTCCACAAAAAGATAAATCCCAAACAGGAAACTAAAAGGGAAATTTGAGCCATCAGAAGATTATATATACAAATGTATAGAGTCTTTTTGGGGCACCTGGGTGGCTCAGTGGGTTAAGCATCTGCCTTCAGCTCAGGTCATGATCCCAGGGTCCCATGTTGGGCTCCCTGCTCAACAGGGAGTGTGCTTCTCCCTTTCCCTTTACCCCTCCCCCCACTTGTGCGCTCGCCTTCTCTCTCTCTTCTTCCCTCGAATAAATAAATAAATTAAATCTTACCAAAAAAAGCACCAAATGTATAGATTCTTTTTGAATGATAAAAAGCAAATGAAACTAAAGAATATTTAGAGAAAAATAAAAATAAGAATCCTGGGTATAAAAACCCAGAGATGTACACAGATTAAACTCAGAGGAAAATGTATAGCACTAGGTTATTATTAGAAAACCCAGAATATGGGGAAATGTATTGACTAAACATTAGACTCAGATAATTATGAAAATTCACGTTAATTTCAGCTTTTACCTGACATAAGAGTTTTCAAAAGTACTTCTGAACAGGGGCGCCTGGGTGGCTCAGTTGGTTAAGCGTCTGCCTTTGGCTTGGGTCACGATCCCAGAGTCATCGAAATCAAGACTCACATCGGGCTCCCTGCTCAGTGGTGAGCCTGCTTCTCCCTCTGCCTGCCGCTCCCCCTGCTTGTGCTCTCTCTCTGACAAATAAATATATAAAGTCTTTTTTAAAGAAGTACTTTTGAACAAAAAAACCAAAAACTGTTTCTATAAAAAGGCCATAAAATATCAAAGTTTTTGAAAGCCTGATCAAGAACAAAAGAAATGTATTAAAACTGAAACTAAAATGAGCCAATAAGTTATCAGAAATGATAAATCAGGGGCGCCTGGGTGGCGCAGTTGTTAAGCATCTGCCTTCGTCTCAGGGCGTGATCCTGGCATTATGGGATCGAGCCCCACATCAGGCTCCTCTGCTATGAGCCTGCTTCTTTCTCTCCCACTCCCCCTGCTTGTGTTCCCTCTCTTGCCAGCTGTCTCTGTCAACTAAATAAATAAAGTCTTAAAAAAAAATGATAAATCATTGTTTTAAGCAATAATGTTTTGTGGTGGCTTCATACACAGCAATAGATAACTGAAATCCACAGCATATAAGCCTTGTCAATCTGGGAGTTGTGGTTAAGTCAGCAACATCCTGGCCAATGAGAATGACTGGCACATATTTTTTATAATGGGCACCAAATAGTAAATATTTTAGGCTTCATGGGCCAAGCAATCTCTGTGCAAATATTCAATTCTGCCATTGTAGCACAAAAACAGCTATAGACAAAATATAAATGAATTGAATGGCATTTTCCAATAAAACTTTATTTATAAAAACAGAAAGCGGACTGGATTGGCCCGTGGGCTGTAGTTGCCAATCCCTCAGTTAGAGCGTTGCATTTCTTGGCCACAGGGTTTGGTTCACAAAAGGGCACATTATACAATTAGCCTTAATGAGACTCAATTCTAAGACTTTGTGAATCTGTTGAGAAGAGAAAATCACTGTTTTTTGCTGTGACTGTCACCTCGACAAGGGAAGCTTGGGTAAGCTGGCAGCCATCTTGCTACTGTGAAAGGATCGCGGCCTGGCATCGAGGAATACATGACCAAGAGTTGGAAAGGGCAACCTGTTAACAATATTCGACATCCTGGATCCAAGTGAGCCCAAAGCTACACCCACCACCAGACTTTTCCAGTACTTGAGCCCATATATATTATTTACTTAAGTCCATTTGAGTTATCTATCACTTGTAATCAAATAAGTCATTTACTTCTTTAATCCCTCACTGATTCAACAAACGTCGATTGAGTCCTCCTACACCCCAGGCACTATGGAGCTGGGAACATACCAGTGTAGGAGGCAAATGAGTTCCTTATTTTTATGGAGCTTATAGTCCAATGGAAAAGGTCAGAGAATAAACGTGTTAATAAACACTTCAATTTCAGATACTGTTAAGTACAATGAGGGAAACGAAGCAAGATGTGATGGACAGTGGCTATTTGGATAAGGTGATTAGGAGAAACCTCTGTGAGGAGAGACCAGAATGATGCGAAAGAGCCAGATACAGGAAAACTCTAAAGAAAGAGTATTCTGTAGAGAGGAACCAGCAAGAATATGGGAGAATACCAGAATAAAGCCTAAAGGCAGGAATAAGCTCAGTATTTTTAAGAAACAGTAGGAAATCTGGTGTAGCGAAAGCATGAGTAAGGAAGAGGGTAATGCACGGTGAGATTGGAGGAGTAGATGGGAGACTCAGCAGGCCATCAGAGTTTGGATTTTTTTTTTTCCTAAGTATGATGGGTTGTCACTAGGGAATTTTTTCCTCCTGTCTTTTTTTTTTTTTAATTTGTCATATCATTTGCAAAAGAAATTATATGAAGTATATATAGTAAGTTGCTAAGACAGGAGATCTTAAAAATGTGCAGCACAAGAAAAAAATTTTAACTATGTATGGTGATGGATGGATGATAACTAGACTTAGTATGGTAATCATTTCACTAGATATATGGATATTGAATCATTACGTTGTACACCTGAAACTAATGTAATGTTCTGTGTCTACGCATATTCCGTGGCGGCTAGGGAAAGAGGAAGAATGGGAGCAGAGACTGCTGTATTCTGAGACTGTCATAGCAGTCCAGGTAAGAAGGGAAAGTGGGTTTGGGGCTAGCATGTGAAGAGATGTGAATGGTGAGCAGTGGTTGGATGTGGGATGCATTTTAAAAATAGAAAAAAGCCCACTACTTACTGATGGGTTGTGTTGTGGCAGGGAGACCAAGAGAGAAATGCATTGTGATTTTTGGGTTGTCCTAGAAACAGTGATTGGTGCCACTAGCTGAGAAAGGAATGATTATAAAAGCAGTGGATCTGGGGAAGAGGCTGAGAACTGAATGTGTGGTTTTGGTTTAAGGTTGAAATGCCTATGAAATATCCAAGTGGATATAAGCATAAGCATCTGGATACTCTAGATAGGAGTACGGCAAAGACATAAATGTGGGAATCATCACGAAATATGTTGTACTCAAAGCCATGAATGTAATAGAGAGGAAGGTTGAAAAGCGAGCTCCAGGCATGCTGGGACATTCCACATTTAGAGGCCAAAATGAGGAAGAAGAGCAAGTGAAGAAAACTAAAAAGCTATAGTTGATGACGTGGGAACAAGACCAGAAGAGCACTGTGCCCCAGATGCCAAGAAGAGGAAGGGATTCAAGAAGAGATGGTCAAGTGTAGAATAAGAACAGTGATAATACTGAGATGAAGAGACAGGATTGCCATTGGATTTGGCAAAATGGAGTTGCTAATGACTTTGGCACAAGTTGCTTCAGTGGCGCAGGTTGGGGTGGGGGACAAAAGAGGAATGGCAGGCCAGGAAGTAAAAACAATGAATCTAGGCAAGTTTTTCAAGAAGCTATAAAGAGGTGTTTTGTTGAACTGCGAGATTGTGCCAGATGTTGCAAGGACTCTGGAATCCATATGGTCATAAAATTTTGGAAAGAAAATAGAGATTTGTAGAAAATGGAAGAATATTTTAAAATAGGAAATTTTACTAAGAAAGGCTGCAGAAGTTTCCTATTAGTATGTAGGAAAGTATTCGAATGAAATTCCAGAGTTCTAACTAGTAGCTACCAGAAACCCAGAGCAAACATCATTCTTTTTTTTTTTTTTAAAGACTTACTTATTTATTTTAGAGCTTGAGGGCACGAGGAGGAGGGACAGAGGCAGAGGGAGAGAATCTCAAGCAGACTCCGTGCTGAGCACAGAGCCTGACACGGGGCTCAATCCCACAACCCTGAGATCACGACCTGAGTCAAAACCAAGAGTCAGATGCTTAACTGACTGTGCCACCCAGGTGCCCCAAGCTAATGTCATTCTTAATGATAAAATCAAAATATTAAAATAAGAATCAAATCAAGAATGCCAAGTGACACTACTGTTATTCCACATTACTCAAGAGTCTTAACCCATGCAATAGATGCAAAAAATGAGATGTAATTTTTGAAAAGAAGAGAGACTCACCATTTACATGTTTTAAGATCAGTGGTGTGATGATGCGTGCAAAACAATTAGTTCTCTGAGTATAGTTTCTAGCACGAATGTTGGCTGATGTTTCCTTTACATGAATAAGTAAAGCAAAAGTGAAACAACTTGTCCTGACTATATTTGTTGGTCCATGATGTGAGCTACTTCTTCATTAAATCAAAAATAGTCTTTAAATATTGCTGATTTTTTTGTGCTGTTCACAGCATAATGACTATGACATGATGCATTTTTCAGTTTAATCTCCATTATTAACATTTTTCTCCATTACTTTAAGTCTAGACAATGAAAAACAGTAAGTCAAGACCTGATTTGTAGCATTTCCTGATTTTCTTGGTGTAGATATTCTCATGATTGCTTACAAGCTACCAGTGTGAACACATTCCACGTGAAGTTGGAGGAGATACACAGTAGCATGCTATTATGAAGAATTTCCATTGCATAGAAACATTAGAAATAAATAACTTTAAGAGTAGAGATTAGTAAAATAATTAGGACATGATGAGTATTGAACATCTACCTTTGTTTTTAATATAATCTATTTAACTATAAAGTTACACAACTTAAAATTTAATAATGATTATGTTTAATACTCAGTCCACAAAATTCCTGAATATCTAAAGAATGGACTCTGATGAGCTGGCATAAACCAGCTCTCGCACACCATATAATTCTGTATCTAGAAAAGCAAAGAAAATCAAGTGAAAAACTAATGGAACCAAAGAAGATTCAATTAAGTTGGCTGGGTATAAGATCAATGAATGTAGAGTAAAAACCATTGACAATGTCAACAGGAACAATAAAATAATTCGGAAAAAGCCTAATACATAGTGAGGAAGGCATATGTAAAGAGACATGCAAAACTTTACAGATTCATACTTTAAAAGAGATGTCTTATTCCTACATAGACATATTTAATATCAGAAAGATATAAGTTGTCTCCCAAGTAATCTATATGCTAACACAGTCTCCATCAAACTTTGAACAAGATTTTAGATAGACATTGGCAAGCTGATTCTGAAGTTTGTTGGAAGAGAAAGTGCCCATGAATGAATTCTTGAAAAAATTTGATCTCTTAGATATAGAAACATTCTATAAAACATTAGTAATTAAAATAATGAGATCTGGTGTAGGAATTATCAAATATACGGACGAAACAGGAGAAAGAATTCAAATGTTTCATTTGTAATGGAAGTGGTGTAGTGCATGAGAAAGGAAGCAATTGAAATCAGTGCGGAAAGGAGATAGTGCGAATTATTTATCCTACGATTTACTAAAAAGTTTTAAAACTTTTTATCTCACCTAAAACAAAAAAATTAATTCCAAATGCCTTAAAGAGGTCAACATTAAAGAAGGAAATAACTTTAAAGAAATACAGGAAGTTATTTTTGTATTCCTAGCATGGAAATATTTCCTTAGGAAGACACAAAACCCAGAGGTGATAAAGGAAGAGATGGATAGATTCTTAAAAGCTTATAATTTTTGGATAACAAGAAACCCGTAATTCAAGTCAAAAATTAAGTTACAGACGGAGAACAAATATGTGCTATAATAAGCAAAGGTTATGTACTAACACTGTATCAAGACGTCCTGGTGATAAATGATAGTCTTTAACACCCCACTTACATCAATGGATGGATCGTCCAGGCAGAAAATCAACAAGGAAATAGCGTTCTTTGAATCACACATTAGACCTGGACATAACAGAGATATAGGGAACATTCCATCCAAAAACAACAGAACACACATTCTTTTCAAGTACACATGGAACATTCTCCAAAACAGACCACATCATTAGGCCACAAAACAAGTCTCAATACATTTAAGAAGACTGAAATTATACCATGCATCCTTTCTGATCATAATGGTATGAAATTAGAGATCAATCACAAGAAAAAAAAAAAACTGGAGAAAAACCCAGAAACACATGGAAGCTAAACAACCAAGGGGTCAATGAAGAAATCAAAGAAGAAATCGAAAACTACATGGAGACAAATGAAAACGAAAACACAGCAGTCCAAAATCTTTGGGATACAGTGAGAGCAGTTCAAAGAGGGACATACATAGCAATCCAGGCCTACCTCAAGAAATAAGGAAAAGCTCAAATAAACAATCTAACCTTACATCTGAAGGAGCTAGAAAAAGTAGGACAAACAAAGCTCAAAGTAAGTAGAGTGGAGGAAATAATAAAGACCAGAACAGAAATAAATGACATGAAAGCTAAAAAAAAAAAAAAAATTAGAAAAGATCAATGAAATCAAGAGCTGGTTCTTTGAAAAGATAAAATTGATAAACCCTTAGCCAGAGTCATCAAGAGAAAGAAAGGACTAAAATAAATAAAATCAGAAATGAAGGAGAAGTAACAACTGACACCCCAGAAATACAAAGGATTATAAAAGAATACTACAAAACAATTATATGCCAATGAACTGCACAACCTAGAGGAAATTGATAAATTTCTAAAAACGTACAATTTTCCAAAACTGGCCCAGGAAGAAATAGGAAATAGAAATAGAGTATCTGAACAGGGGCGCCTGGGTGGCACAGTCATTAGGCACCTGCCTTCGGCTCAGGGTGTGATCCCGGCATTCTGGGATCGAGCCCCACATCGGGCTCCTCCGCTGGGAGCCTGCTTCTTCCTCTCCCACTCCCTGCTTGTGTTCCCTCTCTCGCTGGCTGTCTGTATCTCTGTCAAATAAATAAATAAAATCTTAAAAAAAAAAAAAAAGAAAAGAAAAGAAAAAGGAATAAGAGGCTCTATATTGGTAAAGGAGTTCAACTGTCACTATTAGCACACGATGCTATACTTAGACAACCCTAAAGACTGCATCAAAAAACTAGTAGAACTAATAGGTGAATTCAGTAAAGTTGCAGGATACAAAATAAATACCTAGAAACTGGTAATGTTTCTGTCCACTAATAATGAAGTAGTGGATAGAGAAATTAAGAAAACAGTCCCATTTACAATTGCACTAAAGAGAACAAAATACCTAGGAATAAATTTAATCAAGGAGGTGAAAGACCTGTACTCTGAAAACCACAAAACACTGATGAAAGAAAGTGAAGATGACACAAACAAATGGAAAAATATTCCATGCTCCTGGGTTGGAAGAATTAATATTGCTAAAATGTCCATACTACCTAAAGCAATCTATAGATCTGATGCAATTCCTATCAGAATACCAACACATATTTATATAACTGTAACAAATAATCCTAAAATTTATATGGCACCACAAAAGACCCTAAATAGCCCAAGCAATATTGAGAAGGAAAAACAAAGCTGGAGGTACCATAATCACTGATTTCTAGCATACTACAAAGCTATAGTAATCAAAACAGTATGGTACTGGCACAGAAATAGACACTTAGGTCAATGCAACAGAATAGGGAGCCCAGACATAAGCCCACACTTATATGGTCAGTTAATTTATGATGAAGGTGGCAAGAATATAAATGGAGAAAAGAAAGTCTCTTCAACAAATGGTGTTGGGAAAACTGGAAGCTACATGTAAATGAATGAAACTGGACCACTTTCTTACACCATACACAAAAATAAATTCAAAATTGTTTAAAGACCTACATGTGAGACCTGAAACCATAAAACCCTAAAAGAGAATATAGGCAGCAATTTCTTCAACATCAGGCTTAGCAACATTTTCTAGATATGTCTCCCAAGGCAAGTGAAACAAGCAAAAATAAACTATGGGGACTTCATCAAAATAAAAAGCTTCTGCAGAGCAAAGGAAATTACCAAACAAAAGGGCAACGTACTGAATGGGAGAAGATATTTGCAAATAATATATCTAAAAGGGGGTTAATACCCAAAATATATAAATAACTTCTACAATTCAACACCAAATAAAAACAAAACAATACAATTTTAAAAAGTGCAGAACACCTGAGTAGACATTTTTCCAAAGAAGACATCCAGATGGCCAACAGACACATGAAAAGATTCTCAACATCACTCATCATCAGGGAAATGCAAATCAAAACTACAATGAGATATCACTTTACACCTGCCAGAAAGGCTAAAATCAAAAAGACAAGAAATAATAAGTGTTGGTGGGGACGTAGAGGAAAAGGAACCCTTGTGCAGTATATGTGGGAATGCGAGCTGGTGCAGCCACTGTGGAAACAGTATGGTGGTCCCTCAAAAAATTAAAAACAGAACTACCATATGATCCAATAATTCCACTGCTTGGTATTTACCCAAAGAAAACAACAAAAACACTTGCTCAAAAAGATATATGCACCCCTATGTTTATTGAAGCATTATTTATAATAGCCAAGATATGGAAGCAACCTGAGGGTCAACCAATACAAGAATAAAGAAGATGATATGTAAAATTCTATAATGGAATATTATACAGCAGAAAAAAGGATGAGCTCTTGCCATTTGTGACAATATGGATAGACATAGAGGCTATATGTTAAGAGAAATAAATCAGAGAATATCATATGATTTTAATCACATGTGGAGTCTAAAAAAACAAAACAAATGAATAAACAAACAAAAAGCAGAACCAGATCTCTCAATACGGAGAACAAACTGATGGTTGCCAGACGGGAAGGGATTGGGGGTGATGGGCAAAATGGGTAAGAGGCGTGGGAGATACAGGTTTCCAGTAATAGAATGAATAAGTCACAGGAATAAAACCAATGTCCTGTAATCGTGTTATGTGGGGACAGATGGTAGATATACTTGCGGGGAGCACAGCATATATAATACACCTGAACTAATGTAACATTGTGTGTGACCTACACTCAAATTAAATTTAAAAAAGATCATATCAAGAGGTCCTATAAACCAATTAGAAAAAGATAAGAATTCAAATAAAAGAAAAATCTAAGCCACCTGCCCAACAGAATTATCATGTGCACAACAGGTGTCATTTAAATGTTTCCAGCAGCCACACTCGAATTATTTAAAGCAGCATGTCTGTATTATCATTGAACACTTAATCAATACAAAAACGTTAACAAGAGGTTTTGCATTCTTTTCCTTAGACGAAGTCTTTGAAATCTCTTGCGTATTTTATGCTAACGACTTATCTCAGTCGAGGCTAACCACATTCTAGAGCTCTACAGCCATGCTTGGCTAGTGGCTATCACATCTGACTGCACAGATCTAAGCAATTCAGAAAAGAAATATAAATGGCCATTGACTAAAATACGCCCCACCTCATTACGATTAAGGGCATGCAAATAAAAGAAGCAAGTAGATACCACACTTCACCCATCACACTGACAAACATTGAAAGAACAGCCATTATTAGAAACTAATCCTAGGTACAAAGAAGTTTATTATACGATTGGAACAGCAACAGGAAAGGAAGGAAAGAAACAAAAGGGAGGGAGGGAAAGAAACAGCTCAGGAAGCAGATGGAGGAAAGCAGGTAAGCGTGCGTTCACACAACAGAACCTGCGTGGTGGTCACAAATAATTATTTGAACTAGAGGTACTGATACGGAAAGCACTTTAAAAAATAATAACAGAGAGGGGCGCCTGGGTGGCACAGCGGTTAAGCATCTGCCTTCGGCTCAGGGCGTGATCCCGGCATTATGGGATCGAGCCCCACATCAGGCTCCTCCGCTATGAGCCTGCTTCTTCCTCTCTCACTCCCCCTGCTTGTGTTCCCTCTCTCGCTGGCTATCTCTATCTCTGTCGAATAAATAAAAATAAAAATCTTTAATAAAAATAAATAAATAAAAATAAAAAATAATAACAGAGAGAAACCAATTTGTGGAAATTTTTATGTAATTGGATTTATATGTATAAATCATTTTTAGGCTTGTTTCTGTGTATATGCATATGTTTCTAAATGCATTGACAATGATCTGAAAGGCTATAAACCAAAGTATTAATAGCAGTGTCCTGTGGTAAGGGACATGGTGGAGAGGCTGGTTGGTAGTGGGGACAGAGAGCTTCCTTCACATAATGTGTAAACTTCTGCACTAAGCACCTGCTTGATTTGATTTTGATTCTCTTTTTAGACATGGGAGGCTCAATGAGCCACAATTAAGAATTCAAAATTCTCTAGCATCCGTGTTCCATGGCTCTGGTTCTCTCAATTATTCTAGTCCTTACGAAAGTACTGAGGCCACCCCGGGGAGCAAGAGCTAGGATATGTATTTTGATGGTTGTTGCAAATCTTGCGGGATCGGTAGTTATTTTTTATCATTCCAATCTAAACAGCTCAACATTGAGAGTATTTCAGTCCATCCAAATTTGATATGTCAACCAAGACAGGAGTCAGATGTCTCATCCCACTGAGCATTGTTTATGGAACAGAGAAGTAAACTGCAAACTTTGGTTTTCCTCACAGCAGAGTGGTGTTGGGGTCTTCATTTCAACAATCCACACTGTTAATAAAAGGTAAGATTTAGTTGGCATGTACTTTTTGCCCTTCCTTCATCCTTCCTCGTTTCTTTTTTTTTTTTTTTATGATTTTGTTTATTTATTTGAGAGAGAGAGTACGAGCAGGGGGAGAGGCAGAGGGAGAAACAGACTGCCCACTGAGCAGGGAGCCCAATGTGGGGTTCAATCGCAGGACCCTGAGATCATGACCTGAGCTGAAGTCAGACACTTAACCGACTAAGCCACCCAGGCGCCCCTTTCCTCATTTCTTTGAGCCTGGAATAAAGATACGTAATTTCTAAAAGGAGAACATAAGCCATAAACTAAGGATAGTATCGAAGTCCCCCAAATATCTCCAGACAACCTGTTTAATAAAGCAAAGCAAGATTTATTAGAACTCATTGCAGGAAGGGAGAACAGCACCTCGCCAGCATCTTAGCAGTGCTTCTCACTAAAGAAACTGTTGCTGGAAGTGAGCTGTTGGCCCAGTGACCAGACTGTTGCCTCAGGTGTATCGATGTACAGAAATTTCCTGAAGCAACGGTGAAGTCTTTTCCTCAAGCAAAGGTTCCTAGAAGCAACGACAAGGCCATGCTTAGTTGGGCATTTCCACACTGAGTCTTCGTTGTCAAATTCTCATCTTTTAACCCAGCGGTTGACCTGGGTCCCAGTTCTCAATCCTAATAGCCATACGGTTGACTATAGCCATACGGTTCCTGGTTGCAGTTCTCAATGGTGAGTGGGAGTCTAGAAGGAATCTGGGTGCATTAAAACTGAGTTGCCCCGCAAGCTCTGAACTTCCCAGATGTCTTTTTATACGAGAAAAAATATTTATTTAAGCCAAGGATGAAAGGGCTTCTCGGCCAAGCTGAGAAGGTTGGGATTTATCTGGGGAGCAAGGAGGAGCCTCTTAAGAATTAGTTAAAAAGTGACATGACCACATTTGTGTTTGGGAAAACTCTGGGGGCATTTTGGAGTATAGATCAGAGAGAGGCAAGACTGGAGTCAAGAAGACCTCCTGCGGCAACTTCCAAAAATAAATGACAAGGATCAGAGCTCTACCCTCCCCTCACTCGTGCACTCTCACTCTCTCTCTCATGAAGGAATAAATAGATCTTTTAAACGTATACATAGCACAGTGTCTACATACTCGAGGTAACCCGTACCGGAAGAATGACATATCCTAGTTCTACCTACCATAGTTCTTCAAACACACAGGCCCTCCTCTACCCTGTACCGTTCACTCTCTTCCTCAACTGAGACGACTCTGTGTAGTATCATTTTAATTTCATGGCTCTGGGATCTCCAGCAACCATTTCACATCTCAGTAATAAGAGGCGACCTTGGTCTTTGTCCTTGGCCTGCCCGCTGGCACTGCGACAAAGTTCTGCCAGCGGTCTTCCTCTTCTCTTTTAGACATTCTTTAAGCAATAGACAGTCAGTTGGTCAACTCCTTAAATTCTTTTTCTTTCACGCTGACTGACATCATGGGCCGTTGGGAAACTGCCTCTTGGAATCACCCTGTAGATCGCATGAAGATTTCTACAGCTGACCTCTTGGGAGCTCATTAGAAACAACAAATTGTCCTTTGAATTGTCCTACGGTCTGTTCCATTTTCCAGCTTTTTTTTTTTTTTTTTTTAAACATCTGTTGGATTCCTTTCAACCATTTGGAACCGTAATGGAAGCAGCAGACACCAGACTGGTACTATTTCCTCTAACCTTTTTGACTCGCTGATATGCACATCCTTCGTTCCTCTCTGCATCATTTCCCCCATGACTGGCCCCTTGCCCAGCACGGTCCCTCCCCGTCGAAAGCCTGTGCCTGTCTTCCCATACTTTACCCACCCCTGCCCTCCCCAAGCTTCCAGATCTTTCTCCTCCAGTCTCATCCCCAATTCCTCTGTCATTTGCCTCCCTGTCATCCCTAGTCCTCTCAGAACAGATGTCAGCTCTCCTCCACATCACCTCTTTCCTTTCCAAAATGAGTGGCACGTTTTACTTTTATAAAAATAGAATATGAAAGAGTAGGGGCTCCTGGGTGGTTCAGTTGGTTGAGCATTCAGCCTTGGTTTCAGCTCAGGTCGTGAGATCAAGACCTGCTCTGGCTCCTAGCTCAGCAGGGAGTCTGCTTGGGATTCTCTCCCTCTCCCTCTGCCCCTCTCCACCATGCACGCACTCCCTCTCTCTCTCTCTCAAAATAAATAAATAAATCTTTTTAAAGAGATATAAAAGAATATATATAATATATATATCATATATATATATCATACATATAATTTATACATACGGGCACCTGGGTAGCTCAGCTGGTTATGCATCAGCCTTCAGCTCTGTTAGGATGCCAGAGTCCTGGGATTGAATCCCGTGTCTTGCTCCCTGCTCAGTGGGGAACCTGTTCCTGCCGCACCCCCTGCTTGTGCTCTCTATCAAATAAATGAAGTCTTAAAAAAAAAAATATATATATATATATATACACACACACACATAAATAAACTATGAAAGAATATGGTCACTATGATTATAACATGATGTCATATTATCTCTTACATAAATGATTTAGATCATTTTTTGCTGTTATTCATCAGTCTACATAATTTAACATAGGAAAATACTCACAGAGACATATATGTCTTATATTATTATAATAAATTAGACTACATCGCCCGGACACTCACTTTTCAATCTTTACATCTATAATTCTAATTTTCTCTTGCCTTCAAAAGTCATGAAGTGGATATTAGTCTCCACCTGCCTACCTTGTTGGTGACTGGAAGAGTCAAAGTGTGAAAATAGTTGTAAAAGCTCTTCATTCATTTCTCTTAAGTAAGCGCTATGCTCATTCTGGGGCTCGAACTCACAACCCTGAGATCAGGAGTCACCTGCTCTACCCACGAGCCAGCCGGGCGCCCCTGTAAAGGCCCTTTAAAAAGAGCCGAACTGTAGACCCGTGATGCACTGCTGTGTAACCTGTCACATGACACAGCTCCCATCCTCACAAGCTGTCTCTAAGACTGGTGGACTTATTCCCTCCTTATAGATAAGAAAACAGGTGGAGATTATCCACAATCGTATGTCAGACCAATTATAGAACAGGAAAAAGAACTATTTTCAGTCATTCCTGGTTTATAAATTTCTTATGCTTGAAACATATGGAGCCGCAGCCCAAAGATACGTGGAAAACGCGTGGGGTCTAATTTTTTCCAGATTAACCTTTTTTAGTGCAACATAGACATTGCACTTTTAAACTGTTATGCACAAATTAAATAATATAAAGCACTGACCAAAATGTAAGGAGGATTTTGTTGCATATTTTTGTTCGTGATCCTTGTGTATCATTGTTGGTTGTCCGGACGCAAATACACTCCCTCTCCGCTTCATTCCGTAGAGTCAAGGGTCTGCCATTACAGGACGCGCATTCCTACAAAGCATAAAGGCATTCATTAAAATATTAACATCCACTAAAATTATACATGTAAGTGGTTTTTTTTGGTAATATGTGGAATGATATGCTTCTGTGAAATGCACATTGAAAATGTAAGGAAAAATAAGGATATTTTCCAGACCAATATATGTTTTACTGAGACACTCAATCATCAGTGTTTCAGTGTACCAGTAAGAGAAAACCATTTCCTCTAGTTAAAAAGAACAGTCAATATCTATACTATTTTGTATTATGCAGTATTTTTCTTTTCAGAATGATGAAGGTTGCTTTACTTTTCCCCAAAAAAGCTCCATTAATCTTTTTGAAACCTTTTGTAGATAGATTATTAAATATTAATCAGATTTTTAAAAAAGATTTTATTTATTTATTCGACAGAGATAGAGACAGCCAGCGAGAGAGGGAACACAAGCAGGGGGAGTGGGAGAGGAAGAAGCAGGTTCACAGCAGAGGAGCCTGATGTGGGGCTCGATCCCATAATGCCGGGATCACGCCCTGAGCCGAAGGCAGACGCTTAACCGCTGTGCCACCCAGGCACCCCAGATTATTTTTAAAGCAAACATCAATCTGGTTTAATAAAAAATCCTCCAGGGGCGCCTGGGTGGCTCAGTTGGTTAAGTGTCCAACTTTTGATTCTTGATTTCAGTTCAGGTCATGATCTCAGAGTCCTGGGATGGAGCCCTGCATCCAGCTCTATGCTCAGTGGGGAGTCTGCTTGAGTCCCTCTCTCTCCCTTCCTTGGCCCCTCCCCCTCAAATAAATGCACATTTAAAAATAATTCTCCAATAATGATGGGCTGATATCCAATAATAATTTGTTCCATAGTTGAATTGATGATACCATTTAAAAGTCCTCTATTTTCTTGTTATAGTAAAAAACAAACTCCAGTAAACTCAAGAATAAAAACAGAGCACAATCAGACAGACAATCTGACAAACAGATCAGTAGAACCAAATAGAAAGTCCAGAAATAAAGCCACACATATAGGGTTAATTGATTTTCAACAAAGTACAATAGCAAATTAGGGCAAAGGGATTTTTTTTTTCCTAAAAAAGGCATAGAAACTATTGGATAACTGTATCCAAAAAAACCCAAAAAACAAAAAAGCTTTAATTTAAACCTCTTGCCATATCCAAAAATCACCTCAAAATAGGTCATTTACCTAAATATAAAACAGAAAACTACAAAACTTCTAAAAAACAAAACCAAAAAATGGGGTGCATGGGTGGCTCTGTCCATTAAGCAGCTGCCTTCAGCTCAGGTCATGATCTCAGGGTCCTGGCATCCAGACCCACATTGAGCTCTCTGCTTAGCGGGGAGCCTACTTCTCCCTCTCCCTCTGCCTGCCATTCCCCCGGCTTGTGCATGTGTGTGCACTCTCTCACCCTCTCTCTCTGTCAAATAAATAAATAAAATATTTAAAAAAAAAAAGAAGTCTAGAAGAAAATTTTCATGACCTTGGGCTGGGCAAAGATTTCTTAGATAAAATCCATAAAAGAAAAAATTAATAAATTGGACTTCATAAAAATTAGGAACTCCTGCTCTTTGAAAGCCATTGTTACAGTAAAACCACAAACTGGAAGAAAACATTTGCAAATCACGTATCTGATCAACGTCTTGTATCCAGAAAATATAAAGAACTCTCAAAACTCAATAATAAGAAAATAAACATTCCATTTTAAAAATGGGCAAAAGAGTTGAACAGACACTTCACCAAAGGAAATATATGAATGGCAAACAAGCGCATGAAAGACATTCAAATCCTGGGTCACTGGTAAAATGGAAAGTAAACCCACAATGTGATACCTGCTTATGTGAAGGGCTGAAATTCACAACACTGATTGTACCAGGTGTTGGAACAGACGTGGAGTAAGTGGAACTCTTGCGCTCACTGCTAGCGAGAATGCAAAATGATCCCTCTGCTTTGGAAAACATCATATACAAAATGTTGATAGCTGGCTTGACTGGTAATGGCCTTAAACCGGAAGCAACTCAAATGTCCATCAACAGGCGAATAGATAAATTGTGCTTTATCTATACAACGCGACAGTGCCCAATATTCAACAGGAATGAACTTTTGATGCACGTAACAAGGACGAATCTCAAAATAATCACGCTGAATGAAAGAAGCCAAACAAAGAAAGAGTACATACTGTATGATGCCACTTACATAAAATTCTAGGGAATGCAAATTAATCTATAATGACTAAAAAGCAGATCAGTGGTTGCCTGGGGACTGAGTGGACAGGGGCTGGAAGGAGAAACCTTAAGAGGAGGTGAGAAAACTTTGGAGGGTGATGGATATATTCATTATCTTGACTGTGGTGATGGTATCACACATGTAAGCGTGTATATGTATGTGAAAAGTTATCAAATTGTGTACTCTAAAATATGTGTAATTTATTGTATATCGATTATAACTACTAGTAAGGTGTGGGGAAAAAAAAGCCAGAGCGCTTTTTAATATCATGTCACTTAATCCATCTAAGAAAAAAAGTCTGTTTTTGAACTGTGTATTTACAATTTAATTTTCTTAGTAAAGCTTGTATACTGATGATTTGTTTGACTTAATTATTTTGTTCATATGTAGCAAATGATGTCTTTTATCAGTATAAATCATTTTGATGCTGAAATGTTACTGTTTTGGCCGGTACTCTTTCTCTCTCTCTCCCCCTTCTCTTGTATTCTTGAATTCTAGAATGCTGTCGGAATCTATTTATTTTATTCATGTATTCATTCAAAATTTATGAGGGTCCTGTATATGCCAGATACACAGAGTGCCTGAGAAGACAAAGATGAGCCCGACCCTGATTCTAAGGATTTATTGCCAACATTATGTTGTCTAAGTATCTGCTAATTTCAAACACTGCTTTGTTTGGGTATTATCTTTGGAGGAGGACACCCTATATTATCTTATTTTTGCATTTTTTAGTTCACAGACCTTCCTGTGAAGACGAGGAATATATCACACTCTCCACTGCAGGCAAAAGGACAACTACACAGAGAGAATTAGGAATGCTGACCTAGACCAGTGGAATGCTGATGGGCTCTGGGACTCACCAACAGCTTACACGGTCACACGGGGTCCCACGCTGGTGGGGCCCAGCCTAGGTCACTTGGGTAACTGGGGAATAGTGGTGGCCTCTATCTCTGTTAGTTAGGATTTTCCAGAGGAACAGAACCAAGAGGATATAGATACAGAAGTTATAACACAGATAGAGATAAAAATTAAATTATATCATATATCATGTATATGGAGAGATCTGTGATAGGAACTGGCTTATGTAATTATAGAGGCCAAGAAGTCCCACCATCTATGTCTGCAACCTGGAGAACGAGAAGAGCACGTGCCGTGAGTCTGAGTCTGAAGGCCTGAGAACCAGGGAGCACCCGTGTCCGAGGGTAGGCTAAGTGAGGTCCCAACTTCAACAGGAAGAGCAAATTCATCCTTCCACCTTTTTGTTCCCCTCAGGGGATTGATGCCCACCCACACTGGGAAGGGCCACCTGCTTTATTCAGCTCATCCATTCCAATGTTAATCTCTTCTGGAAAAGCCCTCACAGACACACCCAGAAATAATGCTTTACCCGCTGTCTGGGGATCCCATAGTGCAGTCAAATTGACACATAAAATGAACCATCGCGCCATCCAAGGCAGTAATCCGGAGAGCTGTAAATAAGGCGTGGACAGCAGGCTACTCAGAGGAACCAGCTGGGTCATGGAAGATGGCAGAACTTCACAGTCAGGACCAGTTTCCTGTGGGCAAAAGAGGGGGCTGTCCTAGAATCCGTGTGAGACGGCCCTGCAAGACAATTCATAAAATAGCCCAAAAGAAGAATAAAAATGTGCTGTCTTTTAACTACTCAAATCATCAAATAATAAATATGAACAATTAGCCAATTGAATGATTATAATCAAGAAACCTTTCCTAATACAAAGATTGCTGTGATGATTTCTCATACCAATTATTTTGAAAAGCTTAAATAAAACTAATGAAAAGAACCAAAAGGCAAAACAAAATCTAAATCCACTTGCGAGTATGAACCTATCATGTATCTCAGCCTTGATTTACAAATAATACCGAAATATTTGCAAGCCAAAAACGGCCAAACCATGTTTTTAATAAATACTATTACAGTGCGATCAAAAAAAATCCCAATGTAGGAGGACACTATGGGGATATTAAAAAGGGTTTTATCCTAAGCTTTCCCGTGGGTGTCCCTGTAAATGTTTAGAAAGACTCTTGCTGAACTAACGAACTACACTGGCTTCTCAGCGTGTTCCAATTGCAGGTGGTGGGACGTGAAATCTAAAACTTTCTCTCCCTGAATGCCTACTGCAGGGGAGAGAAATTATGGAGGCAGGAGAAGTTAAAGGAGAAACTAAGGAAAGAGAGTAAGGAAGAAAAAAGATAAGCAAGGCGTTGGCAGAAGAATAAAATGAAACAGTTTGAGAAAAATAGGAGAAAGGAGAAAAGCCAGAAGAAGGAGACAGTATGATGGGAAGCATGTAGGAAGGAAACAGAAAACCCAGCCGCCTCTGCAGAATGTTTACATATGATTTGCTTTTACCTTTACAGACTGGGGGCATACAATCTGGGGTTATCAAGTTTCACTTTCATAATTGCTGTTTAAAAAGCTAGAAATTCAGGGTGTCTGGGTGACTCAGTGGGTTAAGCCTCCGACTCTGGATTTTGGCTCAGGTCATGATCTCAGTGTCGTGAGATTGAGCCCTGCATCGGGCTCCATGCTGGGTATGGAGCCTGCTTCAGAGTCTCTCTCTCTCCCTTTGTCCCTCCCCTCCCCTCCCCTCCCCTC
>NC_048232.1:25310368-25312918 GCF_002007445.2 Ailuropoda melanoleuca
TGATGGGCTCTGGGACTCACGAACAGCTTACACGGTCACACGGGGTCCCACGCTGGTGGGGCCCAGCCTAGGTCACTTGGGTAACTGGGGAATAGTGGTGGCCTCTATCTCTGTTAGTTAGGATTTTCCAGAGGAACAGAACCAAGAGGATATAGATACAGAAGTTATAACACAGATAGAGATAAAAATTAAATTATATCATATATCATGTATATGGAGAGATCTGTGATAGGAACTGGCTTATGTAATTATAGAGGCCAAGAAGTCCCACCATCTATGTCTGCAACCTGGAGAACGAGAAGAGCACGTGCCGTGAGTCTGAGTCTGAAGGCCTGAGAACCAGGGAGCACCCGTGTCCGAGGGTAGGCTAAGTGAGGTCCCAACTTCAACAGGAAGAGCAAATTCATCCTTCCACCTTTTTGTTCCCCTCAGGGGATTGATGCCCACCCACACTGGGAAGGGCCACCTGCTTTATTCAGCTCATCCATTCCAATGTTAATCTCTTCTGGAAAAGCCCTCACAGACACACCCAGAAATAATGCTTTACCCGCTGTCTGGGGATCCCATAGTGCAGTCAAATTGACACATAAAATGAACCATCGCGCCATCCAAGGCAGTAATCCGGAGAGCTGTAAATAAGGCGTGGACAGCAGGCTACTCAGAGGAACCAGCTGGGTCATGGAAGATGGCAGAACTTCACAGTCAGGACCAGTTTCCTGTGGGCAAAAGAGGGGGCTGTCCTAGAATCCGTGTGAGACGGCCCTGCAAGACAATTCATAAAATAGCCCAAAAGAAGAATAAAAATGTGCTGTCTTTTAACTACTCAAATCATCAAATAATAAATATGAACAATTAGCCAATTGAATGATTATAATCAAGAAACCTTTCCTAATACAAAGATTGCTGTGATGATTTCTCATACCAATTATTTTGAAAAGCTTAAATAAAACTAATGAAAAGAACCAAAAGGCAAAACAAAATCTAAATCCACTTGCGAGTATGAACCTATCATGTATCTCAGCCTTGATTTACAAATAATACCGAAATATTTGCAAGCCAAAAACGGCCAAACCATGTTTTTAATAAATACTATTACAGTGCGATCAAAAAAAATCCCAATGTAGGAGGACACTATGGGGATATTAAAAAGGGTTTTATCCTAAGCTTTCCCGTGGGTGTCCCTGTAAATGTTTAGAAAGACTCTTGCTGAACTAACGAACTACACTGGCTTCTCAGCGTGTTCCAATTGCAGGTGGTGGGACGTGAAATCTAAAACTTTCTCTCCCTGAATGCCTACTGCAGGGGAGAGAAATTATGGAGGCAGGAGAAGTTAAAGGAGAAACTAAGGAAAGAGAGTAAGGAAGAAAAAAGATAAGCAAGGCGTTGGCAGAAGAATAAAATGAAACAGTTTGAGAAAAATAGGAGAAAGGAGAAAAGCCAGAAGAAGGAGACAGTATGATGGGAAGCATGTAGGAAGGAAACAGAAAACCCAGCCGCCTCTGCAGAATGTTTACATATGATTTGCTTTTACCTTTACAGACTGGGGCATACAATCTGGGGTTATCAAGTTTCACTTTCATAATTGCTGTTTAAAAAGCTAGAAATTCAGGGCGTCTGGGTGACTCAGTGGGTTAAGCCTCCGACTCTGGATTTTGGCTCAGGTCACCTCCCCTCCCCTCCCCTTCATCCACTTCTGGAGCTCCCCTCCTCACTGTTCGCACATATGTCCTCTCTTGTTCACTAAAAATTTAAAAAAAAAATGCTTAAAAATAAATAAATAAAAAGCTAGAAATTCTTATCATTTTCCTTTACTTCCCTCTCTTCCTCTTCTCACCCACCCACAACATTAACCTCAAACTGGGTAGAGCAGAGAAAAGGGGAACGAGAGAATGAAGCAGTTGGGCATCTGGAAATCTGTAGCTAGTCACTAACGGGCCGTAAGTTCTTATGGAGAACACTACAAGAACATTCTTCTGGAAAAGATGAGCCTAATGGAAACCCTCTTTTGATGTAAGCAGCTGAGACCACTGCCAAGTTCAAAAGTGTAAGACAAATGGATGCGGACATGTGGCCTTCTGGCTTTCTGCGTGGTCGTAACCTATCTGGTCTCAACAGGGGTTTTCCTTTGGAGAGTCAAACTTCTTGCCAAGCCATCTTTCAGCCAAAAATCATTTTCCTCTAATTTACAGGAAAAAGAGGAAGACAGAATCCCACCCATCCTTTTCTGAGCAGATTATTTTCCATTTGGAATTAATGAGATTTCCACAATGAGGTCAAGTTGCTTTGTTCAGATAATGAAATTGTCCTTTTGCTTCACACGAGACAGTTCAAACTGATGTGGATCTCAGCTGTTTGGGGGGAAAGACTGTTTTGTGACCAAAAAGAAGGAATGGCACTGTTTTGTTGAGATAAAAATTAGACTCAAAGTTCTGTCCAAATTTATCTACCCATCACTAACAGAGGAACTCACGGTGAAAGGCTTAATATCCACTCAGGGTATTTCAAATACAAATCTATATTTTATTTTATTTTATTTTATTTTTTTTATTT
>NC_048232.1:25313154-25324008 GCF_002007445.2 Ailuropoda melanoleuca
AGGAAGAAGCAGGCTCCCAGCGGAGGAGCCTGATGTGGGGCCCGATCCCATAACACCGGGATCACGCTCTGAGCCGAAGGCAGACGTTTAACCGCTGTGCCACCCAGGTGCCCCCAAATCTATATTTTAAACATCTTCCCGTGGCTGGCCAGTGTTTCAGAATACACATTGAAAATGTTAGAGAGGAGAGTGGTGACTCTGGACCAGGTGTCCGTTACCAGCCCGTATCACACACGATGCAAACCTCCCAGGCAGCCCCACCTCCCTGTGACATGGTACCAGGGGCATCTATTGAGTGGACAGATGTGAGCCTCTGCACCGGGTCATCACTGGGGACCCCCACCTTACAGGGAGTGACTGACAGACGAGACAGAGAGAGAGAGGCTCAGGGGTATAAATTCCTCTCTAGAGCTCCTACCATCTGGGAGTCCTGAAGGTCAGAGGAGTGAAAAAGCAGAGTTCGAAGTTGTTCTTGGGCACAAATAGAAACTATTCTCAGCAGAATCAGAGAATGGAATGAGCTGTCTACTCAAGCACATATTTAACGAAAGGACCCAAGTCGTAGGCACAGTGACTTTAGCTTCTCTGGGAGGAAGGCAGATCGTGGCCTTCTGCATCCGGCCCACCTGAACAGATTCCCGGACCTGGGTCAAAGGGTAGGGGGATGGTAACGAAGGGTTTAGAGAGGAATAGGGCCCGCAAAGGAAAAATCATAGCATGGTCAAGGACAGGGACCAGAAAGGCTCTCTCCCAAAACTGGACTCGGGGTCTTGGAATAAAAATGTAGAGATTACTTTTCAAATGGTCATTATAAAGCATAAGCATTTTTCATGGTAAGCATGAGTTCCGAATCTGAAGAATTTGTAGTTTTGTAGGTGAAAATGAACGGGGCAGGAAGTAGTCATGTTACCTGGATCAATTGTAAGCAATTTTCATTTTGTTATATGTCTCATTATGTCCCAGAAGATGGCGACACCAGTAAGAAGGGGACCTGAACAAATCCTGAAGCGATGTACAGGTCACCTTCATCTTTGCCTCTGTGCAGGGCCAAGGAGTAAAATCACACACACACACACACACACACACACCCTATGAAACACCAAGGTGTCCTATTGCAGAATGCAAGTTTACCTGAGGAAAAAAGTTCATTCATTCAACAAACGTTTATTGAACACCTACTATGTGCTTAGTCCAGGGGTGCTGAGGACGTGACAGCAAACAAAACAATATTCTTGTGTTTATGGGCCTTTGTTCCAGTGGAGGAGACAAACAGTAAACAAATAAAGAAGACAGTGTTTGATGGAGGGGAGTAATATGAATAAAATTAAATGGAGTAAGGGGGGAAAGTATAAAGGATAAAGGTGATGCTATTAAATAGAATGATCAATGAAGGAAGGACTTCAAATGAATGCCTCTCCAGGAGAGACCTAAAAGAAATAAGGAAGGGAGGCATGTGCTGGGTAAGGGAGACTGTGCAAAGGCCCTGAGGTAGCAGGTATATGCTTAAGGCAAGAAGCAACATGAAGTACACATGTGCTGCAGGCAAGAAGGCAAGCAGGGCTGGAGTGGAGTTAGTGAGGGTGAGTTCACCTCATCTGACAGCTCCCTTTCAGAGTGAAGGAACTGAAGACAAAAAGGCTAATTACCTAATTATTTTGTAGCTTCTATCCCAAAGGATTACTGGTATCAAATCCAGATAGCGTAAGTGACTTACATGAGCTCACCTCATTGGTCCTTGGTAGAATCAGGATAAGTTTCCTAGGACTGCTGCTCATCTATCCAGTACCTTTGGGCCAATTAGAGAAAGGCGTCTCTTCCTCTTGGAAAATGCCGCTTCTCGCTAGTGTTCACTCCTTGGCAGACCAGGCTTGGCCTGGAGCTCGGCTCCTATTGCCTCCTCAGTCAGGTCCCCCTGGGCAAGGCCCAACCTGCACAACACACGGTGGCCCAGAATCAAGAGTTTCTTCCCTGTACCCTAATCCCTCCTCTAATGATCCGATAACTTCCCAAGACATTGGTTTGGCGTCTGAAGTCTTAGTTCTGACCTTGGAGCTCATTTTGCAACAGTTGCGCAGCCATGCTCCTTGGACTCCCTTGGTCCATGTTGGAAATGGTGGACTAATGGAAAAAGATGGCTTTGCTTGGCCACAAATGGAGGATGAGGTATCTCCTAGGTTTCTGTTGCTGCTGTCACAAATTGCCATACACGTCGTGGCTGAAAACAACATAAATATATTACCTTACAGTTCTGGACATGAGAAGTCCTCAACTCAAGGTGTCAGCAGAGTCCCATTCCCTCTGGAGGCCGCAGGGGGCAGTCCATTTCCTTGCCTTTTCCAGCATCTAGAGGCCATCTGCATTCCTTGCTTTGTAGCCCTTCCTTCCGTCTTCAGAGGCAGGAGCATAGCATCCTCGAATTTCTCTCTCTTTCTCTCCCCCCTTACTTCCACATCCATTGTCACCTCTCTTCCTCTGACTCTGACCCTCTTGCCTCCCTCTCTTAAGGACACTTGTGAAGACACTGGGTTTGTGAGGATAATCCAGGATAAACTCCCCATCTCGAGATCCTAAATTTAACCACTTCTGCAGAATTCCTTTGCCATTGCCAGTGATGTGGTAGCTTCTAGGGATTAGGATGTGGACATTTTGCAGGGGCATAATTCTGTCTACCACAGGATGTAATAAGAGAGTTCACTCACTGAGAAGGCCCCTTGCCCTATGCTGGTCCTGGCCTTAAAATTTCTTTTAGACATTTATTCTTCACCCCTTGAACGCTTTCTGAGTCTTTAAAGACTTCACTGATAAAAGATAAATGCCCGCTGGGAGAAATAACAGTGTAAGCTTTATCTGCAGAGCTTTCAGCAGGAGAATGAAGACCGTGGGAAGTAATCTAAAAATAGGAGGAGGGGTGCTTGTGAACTGTAAGCAAAAAACCATTTTTTCCCAGTTTTTGCTAAAAGCTAACTTACCCTCTAGAAAGAACGCACGGCTAGGAATCTCAAAGTCTAGTCTTTAGTTGTTAACCACAAAAACTGCCCTTACTATGTTTGTGTCTTGTTTTCGTCATCGTGAACTGAGAATAATAGCCGTCCTCCCGCAGCCGTAGCCTCGTGTGTGGATGACATTAAAAACCTGTACGTGAGGGGCACCTGGGTGGCTCAGTCCGTCAAGCCTTCGGCTCATGTCCTGATCTCGGGGGTCCTGGGATTGAGCCCCCTGTCGGGCTCTCTGCTTGGCATGGAGTGTGCTTCTCTTTCTCTCTCTGTCCCTCCCCCTGATCTCTCTTTCTTTCTCTCTCAAATAAATAAAATCTTTAAAAAAAATAAAAANGTGTGCTTCTCTTTCTCTCTCTGTCCCTCCCCCTGATCTCTCTTTCTTTCTCTCTCAAATAAATAAAATCTTAAAAAAAAATAAAAACCTGGGGCGCCTGGGAGGCACAGTGGTTAAGCGTCTGCCTTCGGCTCAGGGCGTGATCCCGGCGTTATGGGATCGAGCCCCGCATCGGGCTCTTCCTCTATGAGCCTGCTTCTTCCTCTCTCACTCCCCCTGCTTGTGTTCCCTCTCTCGCTGGCTGTCTCTATCTCTGTCAAATAAATAAATAAAATCTTTAAAAAAAAAAAAACCTGTACATGGAAGCTCTCGAACATGTGTAACAGATGAGAAGAGCGAACGTTCTTTTTGTGATAAAGCTTCGACATGCTTGTCTCCCTGAATGCTCACAAGTGCTTTTCCACGCAGGTGCTATCATTACACCCATTTAACAGGTGAAGAGACTGAGGCTTGAGTCAAATAACCTGAGGAGGGTCACACAGTGAGGAAGTAGCAGGACTGTGATGTGAACTTAATTCTGGGTCCCTGCTTTTTATCCCAATAGACGATTCTGCCTGTAAAACAGCTGTGGGAAAACTGCAAACAAGCCCAGCGTACAGCATTGGGCGTGGCACTTGGGTGAGATTATAGAAAGGAGGCAGAAAAGATAAAGCCAGGCTGTCTTTAAAATTACAAAAAGTGGTAATTTCAAGGCAAATGAGTTTTGCAAAGGGAATAATTGCCGTTGAGAAGGGTATGAGCNAAACTGCAAACAAGCCCAGCGTACAGCATTGGGCGTGGCACTTGGGTGAGATTATAGAAAGGAGGCAGAAAAAATAAAGCCAGGCTGTCTTTAAAATTACAAAAAGTGGTAATTTCAAGGCAAATGAGCTTTGCAAAGGGAATAATTGCCGTTGAGAAGGGTATGAGCCATTTTAAACCTCAGGCATCAGGAATGCAAATCAGCAGGGACCTGCCCTGCATCCCAGCCCTCTGCCCCTCCTCCACCCACCCCACCCCCACCACCCTCGGGGGCTGACACAGCAATAGCCAGTTTCAGGCGCCACACTTTGTTTTGTTTTTAAGTTATTAAACACTCAAGACTTGGGAAAAGAAGAAAAGAAAACAATAAAATCCCGACAATATCAGAAGGAAGAAAGTAATCTGATTTATGAATGAACAAATGTGAAACCAGGACGTCATTTAAATTAACACATACATTCAAATGGGGCTCCTTTCATAAGAAAACTGCCCCCTAAAATAGATGAATCCTGAAATTTTCATCAAGAAAAACACAAATGAAAGAAGAAAAATTAATCAGAAAAACCATGGAGATTAAATGAGACCATTATAAACAACGTAATAAATACTTCAATCTAGACAAATGTCATTTCAAAAAAAAAAAAAATTGACACCAGAAGAGATGCAAAACAGGAATAAACCCAGTAGGAATGTATTTCCCTGGCCTGGGTCCCATTGAATCTTCCCATGAACATTCGAGAATGCTGCTCACATCTCTGC
The DNA here is from genome assembly GCF_002007445.2 of Ailuropoda melanoleuca. Classification (NCBI taxonomy): domain Eukaryota; kingdom Metazoa; phylum Chordata; class Mammalia; order Carnivora; family Ursidae; genus Ailuropoda; species Ailuropoda melanoleuca. The sequence continues at coordinate 25,317,985 of NC_048232.1, forward strand.
AGGCTGAACTCCTACCCTCTGCTTCCTCCTTTCTTTCAACCACCCCTCCCGCTTCAGCCCTTCCTGTGTCTCCACTCCCATTCCACACACACACACACACACACACACACACGCACACACACACGCGAGCGTCTTGTGGAACTCAGGCACTCAGGCTCAATTCTGAACATGCTTCCCTACAACCTAATGCATTTTTAATTTGTAAATTACTTGTGAAATTACTGTGTTAATCAAGAACAAAACCAACCAAAATCCCTGTTCTCAGATGACTTATATTTTTAGTGGGTGGAAGGCGGGTCATTGTAACAGCTCCAGAGGCAAAGGGGGAGTGAAGAAAAATACAGCAGGAGCTGAACCTCCCGGGCGTGCGCGTTCCGCTACCTGACTCGCTGATGAACCGCGAGATGGATTTCCCCCTGCCTCCGTCGCTGGGTTTTTTTAAGATTATCGGGCAAGCTTTAGTCTGATTATGTAGGCTGAAAAGAGTTGACACACAGGCGTAGTAAAGCATTCAATCCATGTAACAAGCCTGTCAGGTAGATACTATAACGCCATCGTCACATTTTTTTTTTAACAGATGCCGACACTGAGCAGCAGAGACGAAGGGACTTTCTCAAGGCCTCAGAGCTAAGCAGGGGCTGACCTGGCGTTTGAACCAGCCCGTGTCTCCAGAGTTCAAGCACTTTATGGCTCGAAGTCTGTCTGCGCCCCCGACTGAGGTCATATTTCACCGATTCCTGCCACTCTGCTCCTTTCCGCGTCCAAATTTTGGTGTAGTGTTTTCAGTCTTCGCTATATTTGTTCAAAAACTGTCGTTCCTCTTTTCCAAGCCTCACCCCTGCATCTGTGTCTTTCTCTTGCACATACCGAGATCCTCTCATGCCTCTCTGTACACCCTTCTTTTACCTTTTAAAAATAGGGCACAGGAGACCCTGCTGTGAAATTAACACGCTTTCTCTGGGCCCTGCTCGGTGCCCGGAGCTTGGCCGCTGTTGGCCTGAGGTGTCTGCACACTGGGGAGCAATTCATCACGGGGAGGCATAACCATCTTCTGACATGCAAAACATGATCGTGGTGGCCTTAATTCCTCCCACCTCTATGGTGGCCTTTACCCAAGCAGGCTCTGAGAGATCAATTCGAATTCTATCATGTGAGGAAATCCCTTGTCAACAGCAGGTTTCTCAGGGCTCCAGGGAAGCAGAGTCACAGAGGAGGAGAGTAGGACTTAGGGGTCTTCGAGAAGAGGCAGGGGAGAAGAAAGAGAGCCGGGCACGTCTCCCTTCCCAGGCTCCATCCCACAAGAGGGCAAGGGTGTTGGAGGAACGGCCCTGGCCAACTGCCCACTGAGGACTCTGGAAGGCCACCTCTCTATGCTGTCCCAAGACACAGCTCAGCCACATCAAAGAAGATATGGCTTCCATGAAAAACACATTTTACACGACCTTCCTTCTCCCATCTTTCTTGCTTCCCCCTCTCATTCTGAGTGTGTTCTTTGCCTTTTCCCCATTTTACTTCCTTCTTTCATTCTTTATGTGTGCACCTTCTCCAAAGTTCTGTCCTCACCACTGGTTTTTTTCCCTTTAGTGATCTCATTGTTTCTTATACTATTAATTGTCACATCCAGGAAGAGGTCTTCCGATTCTCTCTGGGGCCCCTGTGTGGTATCTCCAAGCCCCCTTGCATATTCCCACCCTTCTCTTTGCCTGTAATGCCAGCTCCGTGCGTTTAGAACCACATATATCCCCTGCCATCTTCCAAACCACTCTTCCTGCCTTCCTATAAATGTTAATGGCATCACCATTCTTTGTGAATTTCCCTGCTTTCCATTTTGAGGGGAAATCCTTAGCTATCTCACACATGTTTATAATAACTGAATACAGTGCCTCACACATGTAAGAACCACCACATGCCTGATGCTGAGGGCTTTCCATGTGTTAACTCACTTACTCCTCATAACAGCCCTGTGAAATTGTGACTCTGATCGCTACCATTTTATAGCTATGGAAACTGAGGCACCGAGAGGCTGACGTCACACAGTTAGGAAAGGGCAGATGTTGGGATTCGAAACCAGGCAGCCGGTTCTTGCACCTGTGCTGTTAAACTCTATCCTATGCCACTGTCCACCACACCACAGACAAAAGACAGATCTAAAAAATAGCATAATTATGGGAAACCAACAAGCAAACCAATGACCTAAATAACTACGTATAGAAAAAGGACTGGAAGGAAGCATGATCCTGGGTGCAGGGAGAACTGAGAGCAACTTTACTTTCTACCCTCTACTGTTCTGATTTTCCAAATTTCCTATTTTGAGTATAATGTTTATCATAAAAGCATATCGTATATGTAATACATAATACATAATCCACTGTATATTTCATTTTATTTATTTGAGAGAGAGTGTGTGAGAGCAGGGGGAAGGAGCAGAGGGAGAGGAAGAGAGAGAATCTCAAGCAGAGTGCAGAGCCCAATGAGGGGCTCGATCCCACAACTTGAAGATCATGACCTNAGCAGAGGGAGAGGAAGAGAGAGAATCTCAAGCAGAGTGCAGAGCCCAATGAGGGGCTCGATCCCACAACTTCAAGATCATGACCTGANTCATGACCTGAATTGCATGGTGCACTGGGTGTTATACGCAACTAATGAATCATCGAACTTTACATCGGAAACCGGGGATGTACTGTATGGTGACTAACATAATATAATAAGAAATCATTAAAAAAATAAATAAATAAAATTTAATTAAAAAAAAAAAAAAGATCATGACCTGAGCCCAAATCAAGAGTTGGACGCTCAACCGACTGAGCCACCCAGCCACCACTTTATGGTTCATTTTTAAATGAATTTTAAAATTCGTTTTATTGCAACCCATTGAAACATGGAAAATACCATCGTGACATACTTCCCTCCTCCAAGAACAAAAAAATACCTTGTGGATCTCTAAGACACTTAAATCTTCCATTCCATTCCACACTCCCATTCTGGCTGTTGTCTCCCACTGATATAGTGACTTTTGTATGTAAAACCATCCCACATGCCAGATTAACCTTTTTAAGACAAAGTTTTCCTTATATCACTTCCCTATTCAAGAGTTTTCTGTCTTTCTGTTACTCAGAATTCAATTCAAGTTATGTAGTCCAGCATTAGATTTGGCCACAATCTAACCTTCTCTGTAGTCTCCTCTTCCATCTTTCCTGCTATGCTTCCTGTGAGTCAATCAGCCCCATGTCATTCCTCTGCCATGTTCTTCCTGAGCTCTCCCCAGGTCCCAAGGTAACCCTGACAGAAGGGAATCAGCAGCCTGAGCCCAGCTTCTGGTCTGGTTTGGATTAGCACCTGCTTCCCGGTGGCCAGTGGCCACTGATCTGGTCCTGGGCTCCTGGGCACTGTCACTCGAGTGTTGGGAGCCAGGGACCGGGAGTGGGTCTTGGCATTGCCAACTCTCCCAGATTAGCTCCGAGCCTAGTGTGCGGGCTTGTCCTGCTCTTCGTTTCCCTCTGTTCTGTGTATTTCCCTGACAGAAATGACGACCTCCTGTTCGGCACCACACTGGCCAGATTTAAGTTGGATCCTGCCCAGCCCTCTTGACTTCTAGCTTGGACCAACAACTAAATTCCCTAGCACATTACTCTGCTCACTGAATTAGACCTCCTCGAATCATCTGACCCACCTAAGACCCCTGGGTCCTGGAGATAGCATGACTTGACCTACTTAACCATTCCCACTGACCCCAGACTCTACTGCCGCACATCCTCCCTTCCAGACCTGCTCCGTCACTCCATCAGCTTTATGTTGCCAAAATTTCACATAAGGTACAGGGGCGTCTTTCTGAGATTTGACAGTTTCTGCCAAAAAAATATGTTCTTCAATCTGTTCTGCCCCCTGAGCCTTTGATTTTTGCCCAGAAATCCCTCTGAAGGCTTATAGTCTCTATCCATCATTTTCATGAGTGTGGTTAAATATGTATAATATAAAATTTACCATTTTAGCTATTTTTAAGTGTACGGTTCAGTGGCATTCACTACATTCATCCTGTTGGACAGCCATCACTCTACCCATTCCCAGAACTTTTCACCATTCCAAACACAAACTCGGTACCCATTGAATAATGTTTCCTCCCAGCCCCTGGCCACCACCATTCTACTGTCTGTCTCTGAATCTAATGTCTCTCTTCTAGGTACCTCAGATGAGTGGAATCAACATTAGAAACATTACATTGAAATGGATACAATATCCACTTCATTTTTCCTTTTTAATTTTTGAAGTATAATTGACATCTGATATTAGAGTAGTTCCATGTGTACTGCATGGTGATTCAACACTTGTATGCACTGTGAACTGATAAACGATATCCATCTTTTTTTTTTTTAAGATTTTATTTATTTGACAGAGACAGCCAGCCAGAGAAGGAACACAAGCAGGGGGAGTGGGAGAGGAAGAAGCAGGCTCCCAGCAGAGGAGCCTGATGTGGGGCTCGATCCCAGAACACTGGGATCATGCCCTGAGCCGAAGGCAGATTCTTAACGACTGTGCCACCCAGGCGCCCCCTAAACAATATCCATCTCAAATGCCCTATCCTGGGAGCACCTGGATGACTCAGTCGGTTAAGAGTCTGCCTTTGGCTCAGGTCATGATCTCAGGGTCCTGGGATCGACCCCNTAAACAATATCCATCTCAAATGCCCTATCCTGGGAGTGCCTGGATGACTCAGTCGGTTAAGAGTCTGCCTTTGGCTCAGGTCATGATCTCAGGGTCCTGGGATCGACCCCCACCTCCAGTTCTCCGCTCAGCGGGGAGTCTGCTTCTCCCTNCCACCTCCAGTTCTCCGCTCAGCGGGGAGTCTGCTTCTCCCTCTCCCTCTGACCCCCGACCCCCGCTTGTGCTCTCTCTCTCAGATAAGTAAATAAAAAATCTTTTAAAAAAATTAATAAATGCCATATCCTCTAGCAAACCCCACTACATTGTAAGCTTTGGAGAAAGGACCACCTTCCTATCCCTACGATGCCCAGCACAAAGCCTTTTACACGGTAGATACTCAGCAAATATTTAATGCACTTAATAGGAGAATGAGAAGTTAATGCAAGACCATGATAATAAACACAAAAAAGAATCCTTCACTTCTTCTACCTTTTAATTCAAGGTAACTAGTTTTTGCCAGCTAATTTCCACAATTTTGTTATTAAAAACCTTCTTTAAGGAAGCACGTGTATATTATCTGCTTATCAGTTTGCCAAAAATAATGAAACATTGAAATCATCTAATTATCTAATTGGTCTATTAAGTTGAAATAAGCCAATGCTTTTTGCCAGGAAGAAAAACGGACCCTCACGAGTGGTTATTTCAAGAGTTTTACTTAACTGCGCGATCAGATATCTGATCCTCGATATGTTGGTTTTAATTCTCAGGCATCCCTCTGAGGAGACGCACGCTCAGGAAAGTTCTTTAGTTATGGAAAATGAGGAAGCCATGGCTTTACTGCATGGAACTCAATACCTTGCCTAATGGGAATGTTGCTCAACAAAGTGTCAGATTTTGCAAAACAAGCATTCCCCCCGACATGCTCAATACACAAGTTAAACATTTTTAAAGGTTTATCAGAGAATTAACAGTATGGAAGGAGAGGAGAAAAGCAATCAATATTGATTAATAACTGGAAATGTGTATTATTGCATGTATGTTTGAATTCTATTATTTCAATGATGTAAATAGCCTTTCCGTTCAAAGAGTGCAGAACAATCCAAAAAGGAGTTCAAGAAGATCCCAAGCCGGTAGAGCAGAGGAGACAGGACTATATTGGAATACGCAACTCTTCCCGAACTACTGTCGCCACCACAGCCGTCTAATTACCTCAACGACTCCAGGTTAAGGCCAAACATCGACCATCGCCCTTCTCAGCCGACCTACGGGACTGATATTTTTAGGTACTCTTCCACGGGGCCAGCGGCTGGAACGTATTAATTGTACTAGGCTGCCATCTGCTGGTTCCCCACGGGAAAAGAAGGAGGGACCCTCAGAGACCCCTCC
>NC_048232.1:25324125-25421236 GCF_002007445.2 Ailuropoda melanoleuca
CCCCACCCCGCACCGGGACCAACCACAGTAAACTGGAAAAAGGAAGCGTGGAAGCCTTTTATCTCCGTACCCAGCAGAAAAGCTCAGCCTGTCAATACTAGAACAATTTTCGAGTAAATAAACTGCACTTTAAGATTAGAGTGGCAACAAAATCCTCTAGGACCCCGGGAATTCAGAAAACAAAGCTGGCTCCAGTTTCACAGTATTGACCTTCGAGAAATTTCCAGAGAGGCCAGAATGGCGCACAGGGAGGATGAGTCAAACCAAAGAAAATTACGTCGCCTTCCTACTCAATGGTGTTTTGTCTGCTGCTTTCCTATAAAATGGGATTAGTGGCAGGCTATGGGGAGATGTTTCTGGTGGAATCTGGAATCTGTGACTGCCGTGAAGGAGTTCTGTGCAGTGAGCCTCAGTCTGTGGGAGTCAGGGACAGCGGTTAGGCCCATACTGTCCAATAGACCAGCCAGCAGCCACAGGGGCTGTGAGGCACTGGAACCGTGGGCGCCCGGAATTGAGCTGCGTTATACCTAAACGATCCTGGATTTCAAGGGCTTAGTAGGAAAAAAGAATGTAAAACATCTTGCTAATGATCTATATTGGTTATAATTTTGTTATTAAATTTATATAAAGTGATAAGATTTTGGACAGGTTGAATTAAAATATGTTGTTAAAATGAACTGCATCGGTTTCATTTATTAAATGTGGCTTCTAGAAAAAGATTACATTACAGATGTGGCTCATTATTTTTCTTCTCAGCAGTGTTGAGTTCGACAGAGAATCGTGGCCGATGTTTACTGAGCACTTACCAGGTACTAAGGGGACTACCCCGTAAATACACTACACAAAGGGTTTTGCACACACTGGGCTTTCACTTAATCCCCACAATAGCCATATTAAAAATATGTCTTATCATCGCTCCAATGTTACATATCAGGAACGGAGACTCAGAGAATAAGGAACACAGCTTGGTGGGTCGCCACGTGTGGACTTGAACCCAGACGGGTAAGAAGCCAAATCCAGAAGGAGCTTATCCACAATGTATAGACCCTTCCAGCAGGGCTCTCTTTGGCCCTCCCTCTGTTGAGGTCCAATCCTCTCTTTCCCTGACCACGTCTGTGGCTTTTTATGTCATAGGCCTTTTTTTCCTCTGTCGGACCACCTTGCTGTAAATTCTATAGTCAGGTAAAAAGAGGTTTCTTGCCCTTGCGTATTTTCCTAGGCCCATATTAAATAACAAATTTAGAGGTGGAATAGTACATAGAGGTAGAATTCTTTCCAAGCACGCCTTCTAATTTTTGTCCATCTTGGCTTTCAGTGTCTCGAGGTATAAAATTTCTCAGACATCATAAATCCTTGAGAAAGTGCTCTAAGAGGTTTTAGACGAAAACAGATTTTCCAGCTTTGCCTGAAATTGTTTTAACTTTTTGCAAAGAAGGAAAATTCTGTTTATACAAAAGCACTAGGCAGAATTTCTATGAGCCTCAAATCCTTCCGTTATTTGTGTGCATGAAGGCTGCACGTGTCTACATGCACATATCCACCCGTCATTCTTAATCACTCTTGCAAGGAAATTAGGCTTTTGATCTTTTTAGTTTTTGTGAAGCGAATCTTAAATTTCTAAAACAACTTACACTGTTATTTCTGGAATCATTGTTCAGGAACGAATAAATGTAACCTCTCCTCTGTGTCCGATCACTTCCTGCTTTATCTCTAATTGTTTTTGGTTCTCTCCAGTCGGGAGGGGCCAAGAAATTTTTAGCAGAGGATAGCAGAGCAAACCCCCAACAAATCCTGTTAAATAACACAGTTTTGTGGTGCAAGCAGAAAAATCAAAGACTAGATTTTAGAAGATATGGCCGTCCACCCACCTGTCCAACCATCCACCCATTTACCCACCCACGCCAGGCATGGGGAATAAAGATGTCACAATCAGCTAACCCCGGCCTCAAAGAACTTACATTCTTGTGAGAAAGGCAGAAATAGGCAGTAAACAAGTGAATCAAAACCACACATTGAGATGAGTCCCGCGAAGGGAGCAAATCGGGTGCGGAGCTCCCCTTGGGATTGAGGGGCCGAGGGAAGGATCCAGCTCAGTGAGGGCTGGCGTAGGCCGCAGAGCAGCAGTCCAAGCAGAAGGAGACCCAAGTGCTGTCAAGAGACTGCAGTTATAGGAAAGGAGGGGTGAATATGGATGGGACACAGTGAGCAAAGGCGAGCGTGCAGGCAACATGCAGGGAGAAGCAGCAAGTATGGGAGAGATCATCCCGGGAACTCAGGCCGAGTCAGGAGTTTGGGTCGTATCCAAAGCAATCCATGCAAAGCTACTGAGAGTTTCTAAGCAGATGGGTGATGCATGCAGCTTTGTATTTTTTAAACACTACTCTCCCTGCTGGTGGAAAGTAGATAGAAGAGGCAGGACCCAAAATTGGAAGAGTTTCCTGACTCATTACTCCTTTACCCCTTGACATTAGCATTCTCCAGGTTCCTGCGGCTAACACTTTGTTCCACCCAGATTCCCAAATTGTTATGCTCTTTTTCCAGGTTAAAACCTTTTCATTTTCTTTCTTGTTGTTTTTCAATTGTATTTAGAGAGGGAGGGGGGAGGGAGAGAGAATCTTTTTTTTTTTTTAAAGATTTTATTTATTTATTTGACAGAGATAGAGATAGCCAGCGAGAGAGGGAACACAAGCAGGGGGAGTGGGAGAGGAAGAAGCAGGCCCATAGCGGAGGAGCCTGATGTGGGGCTCGATTCCATAACGCCAGGATCACGCCCTGAGCCGAAGGCAGACACTTAACCGCTGTGCCACCCAAGTGCCCCAGAGGGAGAGAGAATCTTAAGCAGGCTCCACACGCAGCCTAGAGCCCCGTGAGGGACTTGATCTCACAACCCCGAGATCAAGACCTAAGCCAAAAATTAAGAGTCGGTGGCTTAACCAACTGAGCCACCCAGGTGCCCCTCTTTCTTGCTATTTTTAAAATTTGGATATAGTGGACACATAGCTTTAAACTACATGGCAATTCAATATTTGCACATACTGTGAAATGAGGACCACAATAAGTCTAGTGGACATTCACCACCACAGTTAGAAATTTGTGTGCGTGTGTGTTATGAAAACTTTTAAGATCTAATCTTAGCAACCTCCAAATCAACAATACGGCATTATTAGCTATAGTCACCATGCTGGACATTACCTCTCCAGGACTTAGTTCCTTTCGAGCTGGGGGTTTGTACCTTTTAACCCACTTCACCCATTACGCCCACCCCACCCCCCTCTTCCTAGCTCTTTTTGTTTATTTGGTTTCTCTCTGCACATCTAGACCCTTCAAGCCCCGAAGAATAATGCTTCTTCCCTCAGAGCATTCTAAACATCTGCATATAAGGTAATAAAGAAGGGTGGCCCCGTCCCAGGAGTGCCTCCAGTTCGGGGACCCTGGCTCAGGCCCCAGCTTCTGCCTGGAGACCTCCGAACACACTCTGTGGGGCATTCAGTGCTTCTTCCAGAGAGCTTTTCGTAACAATGATGAGATGCTGCCTGTGCTTCTCCGACAGGAGCTGGCCTGAGGCCAGGCTCAAGGTTAAGCACCGCCCCGAGGGGGACCCTCCCTTAAGCACAGCAAAGTCACAGGGGCGCCCTCAGTGGTCCCACCCGGGTTGATCTGGCACTTCCTGCGCTTTCAAACAGTGGCTCACCTGGTTTACCGGGCTGCCTCGGGCTCTCGCTCGGATTAACCCTCCACCAGCTCCCTAGGGCGGGCGATGCAGAGAGCAGGGCAGCGACCCCTCTCTCGAGGAGTGAAAATACCTCTCCTCCTGGAGCTCCTCCATTCACCCCTACCTCCAGCCCTGCTCCCCACCTTTCTCAGCCCTGCGCTGAGCCCTGAGGGCAGCCCGCCCCGCCGGCCTCTGGCTTCCCGCTGGCTTTGGCTCTGAGGATCCCGGCAGGGAGTCAGAGGGAAGGGAATGAGGTCGGCGTTTTTCTCCCCCTACGTCCCCCCTGGGGGGAGCCCTGGGTGGGCTGCACGCTGGCCCCGAGCCCCTTCCACGCCACCAGCTGTTTCTGCTCCTTCCCCGTTCCCCTTCAGGCTCAAGGACAGTAATGGCAACCCCGCTGTTACTGGTCCGAGGACCCCCTACTCCTCGCCACCTTGGTCCCTTTCTTAAATGCGCCTAAAGTGATCCCAGTTCGGATGCGCCGCCTCTTTCCGGCTCAAACCCTGACAGATGCAACCTTCCCCTTTAAGGGTCCCTCTGGCGCTCCCGGTGACGGGATGTAATGACTCTGACCCCTGACCTTCAGTTGAGAGTGACCATGTCTCAGCCCATCCCCTTCCTCCTTCCAGCCGGAGAGTCCTTCCCTACAGGACCGTATCCTACATCCCCCAAGTCTTTACAACCACTTGATTCACTCCCTCGGAGCACCTGCCACGTGAGGCGGATCAAGTCCCGCAGAGAAAAGGGAGTAGCCCAACAACAGCCACAGGCTGCCTGCGCTATTCACTCTCTCTCCTTGACTATTCGTAGAGACAAAAATTAGTGTGGGGGGCACATACACTAACCCTAAAGCATAACACTAAATATACAGAGACGCAAACACGGTGAACCACGTTGTTACTCAAGCATAGCAACAGTAGCTAATGCGTATTGAGTGTGGGACGTAGCAGGTGCTAGTGTAAGCCCTTCCCACCTGTGAACTCATTATCAACGCTCACAACGCTCTTAAGAGACGGCGACTATTATCATCCTCATTTTGTAGGTGAGAAAATCTGGACACAGAAGTCACATGACTTACGCAAATTTAAACAGCTCATAAGTGGCAGATCTTGCATTCAAACCAAGCTATTTGGCTACAAAGCTAATTGTCTTCACCACAATATTGTAAATAATTAAAGTCTGCTGTGAAATCTTAGTGAGGAATCCTGCGTTCAATGCTGACAGCTGGCTTATTTGGGTGTCCCTTATAAAAAATGTTTGTAGGGTGAAAAGAAATACTGGAAGCCTCCAGCAGGAAGAAAAAGGAGATGCTCAGGGCGTTGAAAACAGAACAAGAAGAAGTTTTAAAACACTGTCCAATTATCTGACATTAGAACATGAGATTAGGGGGGCGCCTGGGTGGTGCAGTCGTTAAGCGTCTGCCTTTGGCTCAGGGCGTGATCCCGGCGTTCTGGGATGGAGCCCCATATCGGGCTCCTCCACTAGGAGCCTGCTTCTTCCTATCCCACTCCCCCTGCTTGTGTTCCCTCTCTCGCTGGCTGTCTCTATCTCTGTCAAATAAGTAAACAAATCTTAAAAAAAAAAAAAAAAAGAACATGAGATTAGGGCAAAAGGCACACTGTAAATTCTTTTAATTGCTAATTTTGGTAGAACACATTTAAATTTAAAATAGGTCGTTCAAGAAAATAGATGTCCTTAGGATGCTTGCCATTAGAAAGAGGGTATGAGGCCGCCTGGGCGGGCTCAGTCTGAAGAGCATGCAACTTTGGATTTTGGGGTTGTGAGTTCATTGGGAGCAGAGATTACTAAAAAAAAAAAAATCAATAAACTTAAAAAAGAGGGTATGTATTCATTTATAGCAATGGTTCTTTTTTTTTTTTTTAAGATTTTATTTATTTATTTGACAGAGATAGAGACAGCCAGTGAGAGAGGGAACACAAGCAGGGGGAGTGGGAGAGGAAGAAGCAGGCTCATAGCAGAAGAGCCTGATGTGGGGCTTGATCCCACAATGCCGGAATCACGCCCTGAGCCAAAGGCAGATGCTTAACCGCTGTGCCACCCAGGCGCCCCTATAGCAATGGTTCTTAAGCTTCAGTGTGACAACCATTAGGGGCTTGTCACATGAAGATTCCTGGGGACTGCATCCAACTCCTGCAATGTAGTAGGCAAAATAATGGCCTCCTAAAGGCAGCCACATCTTACTCCCCAACCTGTGGACATATTTGCTTATGTGGCAAAGAGACTTTGCAGACATGGTTAAATTGAGCATCATGGGATGAGAAGATGATCCTGCATTATCTGGGTGGCCCTAATGTACGCACAAAGGTCTTATGGCGGCTTCTTGAAGCTGGAAAAGGTCAGGAAACAGACTCTCCCCTAAATGGTCCTAAAGGTGTGCACCCTGCCCAAGCCTTTTTAGACTTCTGACCTCCAGAACTGTAAGGCAATAAATTTCGCTTCTTTAAAGCCACTAAGTCTGTGGTCATTTGTTACAGCAGCAAGAGGAAACCAACGTAACAGTCAATTCCGGAATCCGCAGTTGTAACAAGTTCTAAGCAATTCTGTTGCAAACCTGCGTTATTGGATCAGCCTGGGTACAGGGCTCTGGCAACAGGGTAGGAGTTATCAGTGGTTCCTCCAGCCTTTCTTATTTAAAATGAGTCCCTCACTCCCATTCTAAAAGATTTCAAATAACATTCTGGTCTTTGATTAACTTTAAAAACATGGGTCATTGGTTTACCACGTATATTAGTAACTGATGGGCATGAAAGGAAGAGTAGGCGTAGTAGAGAAAGCATGGCATTTTAGAGCCACCTGGACCCAGGACCTGGTCTGAGCTGTGTAATCTTAATTCTTTCGCCTCCACGAGCTTCCATTGCAGACCTATTTGCAAGCTCTAGGAGAATCACACCTCCAAATACGTGTATTTCAGAGGGCCAGGCACAGCAGCAGGCACATAACAGATGCTCAGGAAAACGTCAAGTCCTCTGTTTCCCATTTCTCCCCCCTCTCCTCCTTTCCCTCTTTCCGTGGGTAGAATGACAAAACTGGTATGATTCTATGTCTGTGAATCTTCAGGGACCAGTTCACGTTCAGCCTTTGTTTCTACAGAGACCCCAAAACGACAGGTGTGAACCATTTCCACTTCCCAAAGTGCGGTGCTACAGTCACCCGGCCGGAACTTGCAAAGCTGATGTTCAAAACCAGTTCTGTTACTTTAATCCAGATCCCCATCTTGAGGGTGTAAACTATTTGCAGCTGGAGCTTAGACGGGAGTCGTCTGGGGGTACAACTGATGTGCTGTGAACGGCCCAGATGGGAAGTCTGATACATGTTCCACGCTGATGGTGTCTGATGGGTGGGCTTCAAAGATGATCTCCAGACAACGACTGCGGGGCTGAAACTGCTCCCGGCTGTGGGGAGAAGCGTGTTTGGGAAGTGACTGTGTGCCCTCTAGTGGCGGACTAGAGGAGAGCGTTTTTCTATGGGTCAGCTGTGCGCCACTCTGGGGGGCCCGGCTAGGGTTAAGTCCTGTGGGACAACGTGACCTGGAAGGGCCAGGAGATCTCAGTAGAAAGAGAGCGGAACTCCTCCCAGAACCAAAGACCCAGAGGACGCATTTCTGCTTGAATCTAAGAGAATGGTTGGGCTCTGAAGTAATCCCACAAAATTGGTGAAGAGGTGGTGTGGGTCAGGAGAGTGGAGGAGAATAAACTCTCCCTAGAGGGCACCCCGTGAGTCCTGCTTCTCCAATGTAATGACTTAACAACAACAACAAAAAAAAACCAAACTGTATAAAGGGAAGGCTATACAATATCATTAAGATTTTTCAGAAAAAAAAATCATATACTGGGAAACTGTTTTTGTAATTTCTGAAAGAACATAAAGCCTAGGGGTGCCTGGGTGGCTCAGTTGGTTGAGCGACTGCCTTTGGCTCAGGTCATGATCTCAGGGTCCTGGGATCCAGTCCTGCATCAGGCTCCGTGCTCATCGGGAGTCCGCTTGATGGTTCTCCCTCTCCCTCTGCCCCTCCCCACCTCTAAAATAAAATAAAATTTAAAAATCTTTTTAAAAACCACAAAGTACAGAGAAGTTTAAATAAAAAGCAAAAACATCCTATAATCCCAGTAATCAGTTTAAGTACAGGTAACATCTCGGAACATATTCTTTCAGACTTTCAAATGCATAATTCTCAGTGTTATAAATGTATACTTAGGAAGAATGTACATCGATATCCCTCTGAAACAAAGAAGTATCTCTAAAGCCTCCTGTCGGACAGCCTTCCCGGGACTGCAAGTTCATTATCTCACAATTCCTTCCACCCAGACACGTGGACGGGGGGCTCAGTCTCTTCCCAAACTACGACGCTGCCGTGTTGTGACCTTGGGCAAGCCATCTAATCTTTCCAGTCCTCGTTTTCCTCATCTGTAAAATGGGGGGTAATAATAAGAAATCCTTTATCAGCTTGCGGAGCATTTGATGACAGGTCTAGTCAGCAGTGTGTCCGGCATCTAGTAAACTCTCAGTCAGTGTTGGCTTTCATAACACTTCTGGGCTGCTGTCCTCTGCCTGCTTTCTGGACTCGTACAAGAGAAATTCAATTCCTATTTCACACGAGGCCCTCAAGTATTGGGAGATTTCCATCTTGGCGTTTTGTGTCTCCTCTGGCTGTTCATGAATTGGTCATTGTTCTTAAAATACGGTCCCTCTGGCAGGACGCGGTACCTAAGTACTGAGCACTGAAGAGTGTGGCAAATACTAGTGACTGCCACCTTCTGAACGCCGCTTCTCACCACAGACCCCTGATTTTTCTCCTGGGATCCGATCCTATCCATTGCTCTCCCTTTTGCAGTTGATTTTGAAATCACATGCAACACTTTGCATCAGTCTCTACACATTTTCATGGTTCGACTTACTCTACTCTTCTTTGGGAACATGATTCGGTCATAAATGAGATGATAATTCTTTCCCACTCTGGGCTCTCTACAACCTTGTGATCACTCCTTCCTTTTTTTTTTTTTTAAAAGATTTTTATTTATTTATTCGACAGAGATAGAGACAGCCAGCAAGAGAGGGAACACAAGCAGGGGGAGTGGGAGAGGAAGAAGCAGGCTCATAGCGGAGGAGCCTGATGTGGGGCCCGATCCCATAATGCCGGGATCACGCCCTGAGCTGAAGGCAGATGTTTAACCGCTGTGCCACCCAGGCGCCCCATTTTTTTTTAATTGGGGTATAATGGATGTAACATGATACTGGTTTCAGGCATACAGTGTCATGATCTGGTATTTGTATATATCGGGAAATGATCACCACCATAGGTCTAGTTAGCCTCCAACACCTCACGTAGTTACATTTTTTTCCTGTGATGAGAACTTTTAAGATCTCCTGTCTCAGCCTCTTTCAAATATACAATACAGTGTTATTAGACATAGCCACCACGCGGTACGTTACATCCCCATGACTTACCTATTTTATAACTGGAATTGTGTGCCTTCTGATCCTTTCACCCATTTTGCGCCCCCCTCCCCGCCTCTGGCGTTTTTTGTGTATCTATGAGGTTGTTTTTTGTGCTTTGGTATTTTTTTTAAGATTCCACATATAAGTGAGATCATATGGCATTTGTCTTTCTCTGTCTGACTTATTTCATTTACCATAATGCCCTTAAGGTCCATCTATGTTGTCACAAATGGCAAGATTTCCTTCTTTAATGGCTGAGTAATAGTCCAGTGTGTGTCTGTGTGTCTGTCTGTGTCTGTGTGTATCTCATTGTCTTTCTCCATTCATCTGCTGATGTACGTTCAGGCTGCTTCCACGTCCTGGCTATCGTACATAATGCTGCAATGACCCAGGGGCGTGCATATGTCTTTTCCAGTTATAATTTTCATTTCCTTTGGGTAAATACCCAGAAGTGGATTTTCTGGCTCATATGGGAGTTCTGTTTTTAATTTTTGGAGGAGCCCCCACACTGTTTTCCATACCAGCTACACCACATTACTTCCTCTTCTTAGCTTTGCAGATGGACTCTTTTAACAACCTGGCACTTCATTTCCCAGGATTCGAGTGTAAGCTCACTGGCCTTACGTTTTTGGAATCCAGCTCTTCTTAAAAAAAAAATGAGGGGTGCCTGAGGCCTCAGCCAGTGAAGCGTTTGTCTTCAGCTCAGGTCATGATCCCGGGGCCCTGGGATTGAGCCCCACAGTGGGCCCTCCGCTCAGTGGGGAGTCTGCTTCTCTGTCTCCCTCTGCCCCCCCCAACTGGTGCGCTCTCTCTCTCTCTCTCAAATAAATAAATCATTTTAAAAAATTAGAGTCCTTGCCTCCATTGGGTACGTTTTGAAACCTCCAGTCATTCAGAGATTATTATTATGTGTTTGGCAATATGCCTGTGAATTCTTACGGTAGCCTAGAGTGTCGTCTGAAAAGGTCTCCTCATGAGAACTTTCTTGAAGTGTGGCTTTCTGAGCTCCATCCTCATCCAGCTGGCACCTCCATTTCTATTAATGAATTTACTTTCATTCTTCCAGATACAGACATGAGATATTTCATTCATAGTTTTCTTCTTTTCTCAAATTTGTATTTAGGTGTAAATATGTCACTTTATATACCATATTGTTAGCATATATGTGAAATAATTGAAAAAATATATATAGTGGTCTCTGTCCTCAGTTCCTGGCACAGAGCTCCTAAAACACTTGTGATTTCCAAAGTGATAAGAGCACCGGGAACATCTCTGGTCTAATATTTGGTCTTTGACCCCATCCCTGACGCGGGGCTCCTTAAACTCTTGCAGATTCTCAAGTGATAAGAGCAANCGGGGGGGGATGGTCACCACTAAGAACAAGCCATGATTAGAGGCTTGGAATCTTCAGCCCCCGTCTGTTGTCAGGAGAGGGGAGAGGGGCTGGACATGGGGTTAGTAATTGATCACGCCTACATGAGGAAGCTTCCATCAAGTCCCAATAATAATTAGGAGGTTTGGAGAGCTTCGGGTTGGCAAACGCTTCCACACACCAGGAGGGTGATGGCCCCCAACTCCACAGGGACGAAGTCTAACCTATATGTTGAAAAGGATTCATGGGGACTATGCTTTCTTCCTACTCCTTTAAGAGAAAAGTAGTATCTCTATTGCTTTCGTCTATCAGAATAGAATAAAACATATTCTCAGAATCTCTCAGATCCTGACATACATTGCTTGTAACAGATTTTTGAGGGAAAAAATCATTAAATATAGACACTTTTTCGGGTTCATTCTGTCTTTGTGTGGTGGCTTATTGACTTACTCTGTGCAAACTCTATGGCATAAAATGCCCACTCTCAGGTCTTGAGGTTATGTGATACGGCGATACAAGCCATACAGATAGATTAAACCAATCTCTCTGTTCTTTCCATCGTCTTCCTGCTTTTTCCCCTCCTCCTTTTTCCCCCCTTCTCTCTCTCTTCCTCTTTCATCCTCCCAAATCAAAGTCAACAAGCGAGACTCTGGCAGGCCCCCTCGGAGCTAAATTCAACAATTAGCCGATGATGCCTCAAGTTTCCCTTGTGAATTGGGAACAGGGAGGCAGGCGAGGGCATTCACTGGGGATGGGCCAGACGTTTCAGGAGTTGTCTGCTATGAGAGCAGAGTGACCTCCATTTTCTTAAAGCTCAGGATTTTTCATTGAATTGGACCAAGAAGGGCGCTTTCAAGAGTTTCACTAGTAATTCCTACAATGATCTAATTTCAAGGCCGATGTCTTTTTGGACAGTTATACAATAAGAATACCAAATGATCAACAGTTTTACACAGGTCATCATTTTTTAAAAAGATTTATTTATTTATTTGAGAGAGAGGGAAAGAGAGAGAGCCTGAGCTGGGCGGTGGGGGCAGACAGAGAGAGAGAGAATCTCAAGCCGACTCCCCGCTGGGTGCAGAGCCCAACACGGGGCTCAATCTCACGACCCTGAGATCATGACCTGAGCTCAAATCAAGAGGTGGCAGCTTAACTGACCGAGCCACCCAGGCACCCCTACACATGTCATCATTTTGCCACTCATCATCCCAGCTTGTAACTAAGTACATTATGCAGTGATAAGTCAAAGTCCACGTGTCTCCTTAAAAGAAAGATAATAAACCCCAGAATTTTGGATGAACAAAAGTAAATTTCTTAGTTCTTGGAAAAAACAAAAGCTTCAGCGTTTGTTGGGAAACTTACAAGATTCTTGGCATTCAAATTGCTTTTACAAAGCAATACCGGGATGAGTCAAGTATAATTGAATCAGGAACATATGGATTATATTCTCCCTTAAATATACACGGGTATAAAAATGAAGGGGAAGAGAATTTGCCAAATGTGTTACCAAAACAAAACACTTTCAAAATAACTTGAGACAGTCAACAGACCCCAAACACAGCTGTGTTCTCTTATGTCTAAAAAATGCATTTTCCCTTCAAAGTCTTGATATGTTAATCTAATTTCTGTTGAGTGTCTACGGTACACGAGGCATCTTCGCGAGCTCAGCAAGTCTGCAGAAAGGGCTTCCTATTTGGAAACACGAACTCTTAATGAAATGATTAGCACAATTCTCGTCTGGTTTTTCACATCTATTTGAATAATTGTTTTTTAAGTCTGTTCAGTGGTGGGCATCGTTACCACTCCTGTTTCTGCAATGGATTCTTATGGCTTTAACTCACTTAAAGAACAGTACGCTTCTTAGAAAGGGTTACCTTTGGTTGGTTTTTTGGTGTTTTTTTTTTTCTTTAAGCAGGCTCCACACCCAGTGTGGAGCTCAGCATGGGGCTTGAACTCATGACTGTGAGATCGAGACCTGAGCTGAGATCAAAGGTAGACGCTTAACCGACTGAGCCACCCAGGTGCCCAACTTCCGATTTCGTTTCAACCAGGGAAGTGGTAGATGGCAGGAGAGGGTGTGCCACATTAAGAGGCAGCCGCCAGAGGAAGAAGAAGTGCCCACACCAGATCTGATGAGACCGAGTTTGCTGGGCTATTTACCGCTGTGGCGCGGTGATCGGCGCTTAGCGTATTAGTGTTGCCTTTTTCTTTAATTTCTGTAACAGTAGATTTTCTCAGTTCGTCTGAGCCATTTTATGAGGTTCAGAATTTTTTCGTCATTTGCACATTTGTCTTGTAACGTAGTTATGATTTGGGTCATATCACTCAGAATGAGCTAGCTCTTCCGAGACCTACATGGGCAATATGGAGTCCACTCAAGCAGAGAGTGGCCTTATTAAAGCAGCCTTCTGGAAAGGGAGTTGCTTATTTTATTTTTACTCACCGTGGTCACCAGATTCCTGATGGCAACCAATAGTCAGAATCTGTCTAGGACTAGTATTTCAGACTGTTTGTTAACTCAAGGATTTATAAAGGCAACAAAAGATAGGTTGATTATAACTTATGTTACATTTTGTAATAACAATTGCTACAATTCTTATTCTTCAAGAAACAAGCAGAAATTCACATATCTAACCTTTTCTAGCAGGCAGTGAGACTAGGACATAAATTTCCAGTTCTGCCTCACTACGAAGCTGCTGGGAACCTTTAGTCAGTGTGGCTAGGAGAACAGTTTTTCCTCTAGACTGAAATCCTTTGCCTGATTTTTCCAAGTTCTCCTGACGCTTGTTTGCATGTTCCTGAGCGAATCTGTGGGAGGAATCAGAGTCCTTACTCCTGGAATAACAGTCCTTACTACTATTTGCATAAAAATTTCAGCCTATGCCTATGCCATTTCTGAAAAATCACAGTTGATGGAGACTATCAGTGACATTTCAGTGCTGTCCCAAGAATATTGCTCTCTTTCAAATGCTCTACCAAAATGCATTTTTTTCCTAATTTTTCAAAGATTTTACTTATTTATGTGACAGAGAGAGAGAGAGCACAAGCAGGGGGAGTGGCAGGCAGAGGGAGAAGCAGGGAGCCTGATGTGGGGCTTGATCCCAGGACCCCAAGATCATGACCTGATCTGAAGGCAGACGCTTAAGCAACCAAGCCACCCAGGCATCCCTACCAAAATGCATTTAAATAATCATCTTACTCTGGGACAGTTTTGTCTTTCCATTGGCGAGGTCCTACACGCTGCTTGCTTATAACCGGAGTGCTATTTTCTGCACAACCTGTTCTGCTCTGCTGGGTTCTCCCTTCCTAGAGCAATGAAAATGGTGATCGTAGAAGAATAACTTCTTGAAGTAAAGGCAGATTTTTTCCTCCCTCAATACTCCCCTTGCTCTGCTTGTCAGCCTGTGGGGAAGTTCAACTCAATAAATATTTACAAGACGCCTGTTATGTCCCAGGTACTGGGCTAGTTGCCAAGGATATGAAGAGAAACAATACATGGTCCGTGGCTTCCAGGAGCCTATGACTTAACTGGGAAACAAGAAATATACAATTAGTACAATGTAGTGGAAGAATGCAGTGAGTGTGATGGGTGCCGGGAGAAACGGGAGAAACGGCTCTCAGCCCCCAAGGCAAGGCAGGGGGTGGCCAGGGGAGGGTTAGGAGGGAGATACAGTTAGTTCTCCAGTTCTGGAGGTCAGACGTCTGAAACAGATCTCACTGGGTCAGAACCAAGGTCTTGAGAAGGTTGCACCCAGGAGAATCCAGTCTTTGCCTTTGCTGGCTTCTAGAGTTTTAGTTCTTGCATTCCTTGGCTCCTGGCCCCTTCCTCCACGGCCAAGGACAGCTTCATAGCATCTTCAAATCTTTCTCTGCTCCATCTTCGCATTGCCTTTTCTCCTGTGTAGTAAAACTTCCCTCTTATGTGACTGCTTTCAGTGACCACCAGATCATCCACGATAATCTCCCCATTTCAAGATCCGGGATTTATTTATTAATTTATTTATTTATTTATTTATTTATTTTTAAAAGACTTTATTTATTTATTTGACAGAGAGAGAGACAGCCAGCGAGAGAGGGAACACAAGCAGGGGGAGTGGGAGAGGAAGAAGCAGGCTTCCCGCAGAGAAGCCTGATGCGGGGCTCGATCCCAGAATTCTGGGATCACGCCCTGAGCCGAAGGCAGACGCTTAATGACTGAGCCACCCAGGAGCCCCAAGGTCCAGGATTTAACCAGAACTGCAAAGTCTTAGAACCTGGCTATGCCTGGGGGCCACCAGGAGGAGTATAAAGAAGCTAGGAAGGAGTGTTCTGATAGAAAGAGCAGCAGAAGCAGGTATAAAGGGCACGACAGAGCTCAGAGCGTGTTAGTAATTTAGTATTATTGGAACATCGAGCGTAAGGCAGGTGATGCCTGGACAGGGAGGAGGGGCCGGCATGCAGAAGATAGCCGTGCTAGGTCATTCGGGGTTTATTTTGTAGGTTCTCAGGAGTCTTTGAAGGTTTATCAATAGGGCAATGATGTGGTCATATTAGCAATTGAGAGACATCATTCTGGAAGATGGACTCAGGCAGGTCGATATGAGTGAGATAAGGAGAGTCTGAACCAGGATAGGGATTAGGATGAGAAGATTTATTGGAAAAGAAAGTTCTCTGGGTAAAATCAAGAGGAATAGTCATTAATTGGAGAGGGAGGTGGAGGACAGAGAGGAATCTGGGACAATCCCAAGCTTTTTGCCTGGGTAGACAATGGCACCATTAAAAATAATAAGTACAAGAGGACAAGCTGTGTCCACGGTAGGGAACATTGGCATTTAGCTTGAACTTGTAAAATATGACGATAACCTGCGGCCACGATCTGCTTCTCAGCTTCTTGCCCTATGCAGTCCCAGGGGACCCTCCACGGAGAGAAGCCTCACGTCTGCTTAATGTGCTGTTGTCCCGCCTTCAGCAACTCAATCACTTTTACACCAGAGGCATCACATTTTTCTTTTGCACTGGGTCCCACACATTTTTTCATCAGTTCTGCCTAAAGACCCAGTGTCAGAGCAATGATCTTCAGGGATCTCGGGTTTCCTTAGGCAGAAATGTGGATTCACAGCTTCTCCTGGGTAGCTCTGTCTTCTGTTCTCATTCCCGGTTAACCCCTGCCAGCCTGTGAGCCGTCAAAGTCCTGTATCCTATATTACAAGACTCTTGCATCAAAACTCAATGAATACAAATGTCCCTGAATTAGGCTCTCTCTTCTCTACCGGCCTCAGCTTTGAGGCTCGCTGAAGTTAAATACTGGAGCCTGAAGGCTTTCCTAGGAGTAAATTTGGGGACTAGAAGAGCTCATTCTCTTGGAGTTTGTTCATTTCTCTGGACTAGAAGAATACTTAGGGCACCTCCCCCAGATGACGGGAGAGCAGAAATTAACAGTCAGAGAAGAAGAGGCCCGGATTGCTTTTGCCGTGAACTAGAAAGCTCCTAGAATTAGGGGAAGTCCTTTCCGCCTTCTGCACCCCCGCCCTTTCCCTCCGCTGCTGGCCTCCTCAGCCCCCTCACCACTTCCTCCCATCGGTGGATCTCGTTCATCTTCCTTTGCAAATGCGGATGCTCCCACATTCTGAGTAAGTCCTGCCATGCGGGAAGCCCCCTGCCTAAGTATCTTGCCTGCTTTTTGCTTTACCTAGACGCTAAAAGCATTTCAGCCTCTTTTTTCTAGGTTTCAGATCTCAGGTTCCTGGTTTTAATTTTGATCCCACCTTCATTAGTTTTCTGGACTGAACCCTTGTCCTTCTGGATGTGCTCTGGCCCGCCTCACACTGACGCTCTATTTTGTGGTTTGTGTGAGCAGACCTGTGAGACCCCAAAGTGTTCAAGCAGCCACCTTGTGTGGTTGGGTCCCACCTACAGCCTTCTGGGTCTAGAAATGTGATTTTGAGAATAAACTCAAACTCAAAGTTTACAAATGCTTATGCATTTGGTTTCTGGTTTATACCAGAAAGAGAATTGTTCAAACAGCAGGGGCAATAGAGGAAAGTAACTAATTCCCTACTGGAGAAAGGAATTCTGGTATCATCTGACTCCTTTTGGATATCAAGACATGTAGGACACCAAACTATTTGTTAGAAAGATGTTTAGAACAACAGGAGAGAGATTTTCTTGAGGGATATTTTACATGGAGAAGCTTAAAGACCTTCCCATAAAAGGTAGGCATCTGCTGGATTCGGGAACGTTCTTCCCTGGAGTGTTGGCAGAAACAGTGCAGTGAGTTCCCTAAACCAGCTGATGTTCCTCTTGGACATACAGAAAGGTGACTTTTCCAGATGTCTTTGCAGCTGGGTGAGGCCACGGGAGGAGTTATGGCCAACGGGGCAGGAGCCAGGTCCCCGAACCCCTGATTCCCACACTGCCTCTCTATTCCCATATCATCTCTGACAGGATGCAGAAAACGCACGGTGGAACCACCGCTGGAAAGCCCGGCTCCCTCAGTGACTCTCTGGGCTCCCACCTCTCCCTCCCAACGGACACCCAAGGTGAGAGGGAAATAAATCTTCGTTGTGTTTAGTCACTGAGATTCAAGGCTGTTTATTACTGCAGGTAACCGATCTTGACTAATGCAGAAAATATCTGATAGACTCTACCAAACATTTAGTTTTGGGGATCCCCTGTGAAGAGTGTGCAAACAGTTTTCATTTTATGATTGTGCACTTAAAAAAAAGGGGGGGGAATGCAATCGAATCATTGGACACTTCAGCCAATTTTCCATTTATTTATTATTAGTACAGTTGATTCAGAGGAGGTTCCGTGCTTCTCGAGGCCACCTTCTAGTGACTCACTGGGAGTCTCTGCTCTGGATCATCTCAGCAATCTGGCCCCTTGGAGAATAGGCCGATTCGCCAGAAAGCCGATCTTATCTAGTAAATGTTTCGGTTTTTCTTTTTTTTAATTAAAAAAATGTTCCTACATAATTTATTTTTGAAATTAAACATAATACATATTTAAGGAATACAAAATAGAAAACTTTGTAGAGGGGCATCTGGGTGGCACAGTGGTTAAGCGTCTGCCTTCGGCTCAGGGCGTGATCCTGGCGTTATGGGATCGGGCCCCACATCAGGCTCCTCCGCTATGAGCCTGCTTCTTCCTCTCCCACTCCCCCTGCTTGTGTTCCCTCTCTCGCTGGCTGTCTCTATCCCTGTCGAATAAATAAATAAAATCTTAAAAAAAAAAAAAGAAAACTTTGTAGAAAAAGTTAAAATCATTCCTAACTCCACACCCTAATATTTTGGTGAATATTCTTTTTCTTCTATGTACACATATGCACATCAACAGATATATGTACATATATACGCATGCATAGTGACCATGAATTGTGTGTATAATCTTTTTTTTTTAATAAAATGGCTCTTCCTACTATTTCATAACCCGTTTCCCCATACTAGGTACCATGAACATTGCATTGTGAATATGTGGGTTCTTTCCTTGTAGTGAACATAGCTCTATATCATACTTTAAAAAAAATTATTTATTTATGTGAGAGAGAGAGCATACAAGCAGGAGGAGGGGCAGAGGGAGAAGGAGAGAATCTCAAGCAGACTCCCCGATGAGTGGGGTGCTCGACTCGGGGCTCCATCCCAGGACCCTGGGATCAAGACCTGAGCCAAAGGCAGATGCTTAATCCACTGAGCCACCCAGGTGCCCCTATATCAGACTTTTTAAAGGTTCAATACTATTTTATTATATACACCTGTCATTTATTTAACAATTTAACTTTAGGCTGGGTTTTTTGGTTTGTCTGTTTTACTACTATAAGGCAACAGTGTACTGAACATCTTTATATGTTCATCTTTGCATAATTGTGGGATTATCTTCTCATGGTAAATTCCTAAAGTGATGTATTGAAGGATATGCACACTTTATGTTTTGTAGATATTGCCAAAGTACCCAATAACGATGTAACAATCGCCGATATATTATGATTCTGTCCCCTTTACCATATATTTGCCAAGAATGAATTTAATCGGAAGTGTTTTATCATGACAAACCTGATGGGGAAATGTTATCCTGACGTTATTTGCGTTTCTTTGATCTTCAGGGAGATTGAACATATTCTCATATTTTCATTGGTGAATTTCCTATTCATGTCCTTTGCCCACATTTCTCTTGGTCTCTGTCTTAGTAGTTTGAAAGATCTCTTTGTTTGGCAGAGAGAAAAACCCTTTGTCTCATATCTGTTGCAAATGTGTTTTTCCCATTTTGTCATTTTTTTGTGAGTTTTTTCCATATTAAAGATGGTACGCGGACAAATATATCTATCTTTTTCCTTGGGCTTTGTGATATCATAGGAGTCTTTCAACCTCAGCTCTACATTTTTTAAATTTTTATGTTTTCCTATTAGTACATGTAATTTAACTTCTTCGAAATCTATTCCGGTATAGAGTCAGGATATCAGCTTGGTTTTCCCCACACTGAGTGTTGACTCTGGGCCACGCACTCTTCTAAATGCTTTGAATGAAGTCACTCATTTTATTCTTCCAACAACGCTAGGAGACTCATTATTATCTCCAGTTTAGATATGAGAAAACTGAGGCAAAGTGGGGATGGTAACTGGCTCACTTCTAGGAAGAGTAAGTCATACTTCTAGTAAAAGTAAGGTCATATATTCAGGGTCCGCTTGGTCTTAAATCCCCAACACCATCCCACCTCTCTAGTGCCAAAACCAGTTTTCTTTTACTTAAAATATATACATTTACATGTGTGTGTTACAAAAGTAACATATTTCAATTACAGAAAATTCAGGAAATGGTAGAAGAGCCCAAAGACAAACACTAAAATCATCTTTAATCTTATCCCCAGAGATAACCAGGATTAACCTTGGGTGAACGGCACGTCCTTACAGTTTTTGAGCACACGTATGTCAATGTGCTTATTTAAGCACTTATGCTTAATGCTTTATTATGAACATTTCTTCAAGGATTGTGTTCTTCTGGGGCGCCTGGGTGGCGCAGCGGTTGAGCATCTGCCTTCGGCTCAGGGCGTGATCCCGGAGTTATGGGATCGAGCCCCACATCAGGCTCTTCCGCTATGAGCCTGCTTCTTCCTCTCCCAACTCCCCCTGCTTGTGTTCCCTCTCTCGCTGGCTGTCTCTCTCTCTGTCGAATAAATAAATAAAATCTTTAAAAAAAAAGTTTTGTGTTCTTCTACAAGATTTATAAATTATAAGGCATAACTTATAAGCTTACCCATTATTGTTATAAATTGCAATGGAAACCAGTTCCTAAAGGTGAGACGTTTAGGTTTTTTCTTTTTTAATTTCTGCTGCTAATACTGTGACGAGCACACGCCCTTGCAGGTCCGTTCCCGCACATCCATCCTGGATGATGTTCAAGGGCTGAGATTGTTGGATGGAAGAGTTTGTACATTGTAAAAGCTTTTAACACAAACTTCTGAATTGCCTTCCAGAGAATGTTACTATTTTATACTCCCACTACTAGTACATGAGGTGAGGGTATGCCGATTTCCTCAACATTTTTTTAGTTGTCTCAGTGGATGGTTTTATGATTATTGATATGGTCGATCATTTTGATTTGTACTTCTTTTGTGAATTGTCTTAAATCCCAGTTTTGCTCCTGTTGGGATATATTCTCTTACTGCTTACATTTTAAAGTGCTTTAATATATGCTATATACTAATACTCGTAAGTTACTAATTATATATATATATGTACATATATGTATATAAAATCAACATTATATATCTATTCACTCTGACATACAGCAAATACATTTTTCTAGAGTGTCCACTGGGCTATTAATTTTTATATTGGGGTAATTGACAGAAGGAAGTTTAAAAATTTTATTTAGTTAAATCTATTATCTGTTTCCCTTGTCATTTCTTCTTTTCATTCCTGAATTAAAAAACAAAAACAAAAAAACCTCAAGCAAAAGTAATGAATAATACCACGAACATTTTGGGGAGAAAAAAATTAAAGCATTAACTCAAGGAATTCTACTAGAATTCTTATCAAAACACAAAAAGATAGAGGGACACCTGGGTGGTTCAGTCAGTTAAGTGTCTGACTCTTAATTTCAGCTCAGGTCATGATCTCGGGGTTGTGGGATCGAGCCCTACATCTGTCCCTGCTTGGCGCGGAGTTTTCTTGTCCCTCTCCTATTGCTTCTCCCCTGCGGGACGCCTGCTCCCTCTCTGTCTCTCTCTCTGTCTCTCTTTCTCAAATAAATAAATAAATAAATAAATAAATAAATAATAAAATCTTTAAAGAAAAAAGATTCTCTCCCTCTCCCTCTGCCCCTCCCCTGCCTAAAAACACAAACACACATACACACAAAAATATAGAAATTATCAGAGAATTATCATTGAAAAGATAAGAGTGAGAGGAGAGGCTGGGTATTCCCAGGCGAGGTGGTGGGAGGGGATCGGGGCAGACTGGAGTCAAGAGAATGAAATGAGCCGGATTCAGAGTTCAGGATGAGAACGTGGATGCGTGTGTGACCCCACATCTGTGTTCCTTAAGGAAAGAAAGGCTTGCGAGGAGCCAGGCGCAGGGGGATTATGAGCTGGGAGGAGTTGGCCAGCAGGGCCTCCTCTCTCTTTTTCCCTTTCTCTCTGCACTCTGTCGTCTCTAAAGCTGTCACTTCCTACAGCGTTCTGCTTCCAGCTAGCTGCTATACGGTGATACCCAAGAACTTCTCTGGTAATAGTGTAAGCATGTATTCTCCCCTTGGAGGTACTTTCACGGTTAAAGATATATATATTTTTAATATACACAAGGAGAAGTAATCTTTATTAAAAGATTCATGCCTGGAAATGGGGGTTTTGAATATTTAACACCTTCTAAATACGATATCCCAGTAGGAGTAAGGGAGGTTTCCCTGTTACTTTGATGGGGGAAGGGGAAATGAATTTGGGTAAAACCTAGGAGATTTGAGGGCCTGTGAATTGTGAAAAGCAGTAAGTAGAAGGTAACTGAGTTGTGAAGACCCTAGGAGGTGAATTGATGGAAATTGTGGGGACTGCTTTGTGGAAGTAAACACAGAAAGAAAAACAAGATTATGGAGAAATTTTTCTGGAGGAGGTCCAAGTGGAGGGCTGGGTTATATTTACCTGAAGCTAAAAGGTTGGGTCTTGGACTGAAAGGAGGGGAAAGGATGAATCTTGAAAAGTCAAGATCAGAGCAGGGCCTGGGAACTGGGGGGCTCCCATGCCGAAAACAGTTGAACTTACAGGAGAAGCCCAGATTTCTCACCACAGCTGGCCAGGCCCTTCCTAATCTGCTCCCTGACTGATTTTGTCTCTTTCTACTCACTGCACTGCAATGCATCTCCCTTTTCCAAGGCTGTCTGAACAACTAGGCATCCTTTAGGAGTTAACCAAATTATCACCACTTGTGAGCCTCCCTGACCCACCTCCCTGGAGGCATTCTGCCCTCTGCTGTGCTTTTGAAATACTAGGTCTGTGGGTCAATTAATACTTATCACGCTTTATGTCATTCTTCCCCCCCTTTTTTTAATTTTTAAAAAGATTTTATGTATTTATTTGAGAGAGAGAGAGAGTGAGAGAGAGAACAAGCAATGGGGAGGGGCAGAGGGAGACGGAGAAGCAGACTCCCCACTGAGCAGGGAGCCCAACGTGGGGCTCGATCCCAGGACCCTGAGATCATGACTTGAGCCAAAGGCAGATGCTTAACCGACTGAGCCACCCAGGCGCCCCTCATTCTTCCTTTGATATGAACTCAACAACAGGCACTTGTGCTCTAGATTTCAGTATCCAGTCCCGGATATCATGCCTGGACAGCAGTGGGGTGTCCAAACGTTCTCAGTAAGTGAGGAGGTGAGGGGAACATAAAGATTCTAGAAAAGGGATCTTTTGTGACATGATATGATGAAAATGATGATACATGCCCTTGCCTTCATTTTCTTTTCCTTTCCTTCAAGGTGGTGACAGTGAGAAATTACTTAAGAGAAGGACTGGCTCCCTGAGTAACTCTTGGCTTTGATGGGGAAGACACCTGTAGTCAAACTTGCTGGTCCCTGTGGTACAAACAGCACCGAGAGGCTGGGCGTGGCTTCCCCGTGAGCACCTTGCCCAGATGCCAGAGACTTTCCCAGCCTCTGCTAAAGCAGGCAGGGCACACTATTCCCCTGAGCACACCAGCTTGCACACTTCCTGAGAAGCAGCCCTGGAATATGGTCCCTAAGCTATCAATCAGTAGTTCTCCACCAGAGATTTTGCTCCTTCCCCCCAGAGATACTTGGAAAAGTCTGGAGCTGTTTTTGTTGTCATAACTAGCACGTTGGGAAGTGCTAGAGCCCAGGGATGCTTCTAGACATCCTACATGCACAGGACAGACCCCCCGCCCCCACCTGACAAAAAATGATCCAATCCCACTGTTAATCCTGAGATTGAAAAACCCTGCTTTAACTGGTGATGTCATGGGAGCGGTTACCAATTCTGAGAAACACCTTGCCTGAAACTCTCAGCCCAGAGCGCTCCACCCAGTGCCTTGGGATCGGCACACCCCGAAGCACACGTCAGCACCCTAAGCAGATCCCGGGTCAGGTGACACTACCATCCAAGCAGTCACAATGCCCATAAGTGCCCACTGCCCCCTTCACTCTTACTTCGGGGGCCTTGCCTTATGCTCCACTGACAAATCCCTGGGCATCGAGCTCAACGTCTCTCATCTTCGGCCCCCTTTTCCTTCCAGGTTATTGGCAACGGCACCCACACTGGCCTCTGCATCCTCAATCTTCACGGCTGAGATCCTCACCTTGAACTAGAACTCATCCTCTCCTTGGGCTCCGCCCAGATCTCGCTCTAACGGTCAACCCCTCTCCTTCCTTTGAACCTCTCTCAAGTCTTTGGCTCCTTCCTTTAGTCTATAAATATACATAAGATTCTGCACCCTTTTTTTTTAAAAGTGAAGAAAGTTTTCTTCGTCCAATGTCTCTCAGATTTTTACCTCCCACCCCATTACCACCTAATTTATTTCGTTTATCTGAATATATATTCTTACTGTAAAAGATTTTCAAAAATCTGGTAAAAGCTCAAGTCTGTCTCTGATTCCACCCCCCCATACCAACCAGCAACAAAGTAACCACTAGTAATTAGTTTGGGGTTTCCTTCTAGAACTCCATGCATGTATTCACTATAGAATATTAATTTATTTTGCGAAGGTTCATTCTTGCAAGAATGGCATTATTCTGTGAAGATTGTTCCACAACTGTTTCCCCACTCCAGATCGACTTGTTATCTCAGCACCATTCCTGTCCCTTTCTGTGGTTTTTTTCCCCCCTGCATTGCAGGGGCTGGAAATCTGGAAAGTGTACTTCCCAGGCTCCCTTGCCTGCATATTTCCAGTCTAGCTTCCCAGAACACCAGGCTCTTCCTTGATGTTTGGAAGGCGGAAGAGAAGCAGAGGCCATCACTTCTTTAGAAACAGGGGCAGGTTGGCAAACGTGGTTTCCCGGCATCCTCCTGGGAGTGGCCCGTTGGGTACTGCAGGCAGCTAAGATCACCACCGGCACGTTCCTGTGATCCTGGGCCACCCTGCTTTCCCAAGTGTTAGCGTAGCCTTTCCTGACTTTTGCTCCTCTGGTCCTTTCAACAGTTGTGTGAGCCCCCAGTCCCTTAAATTAAATGTTTTCCAGTTTAAGTGACCTGAATGATTTCTGTGTTCGTCACTGAACCCTGACTGCTGAAGTATTGTGTCCAGAAATGGTTTCAGGAAACAGACCCTCAGGATGGGGCTCCTGGGTGGCTCAGTTGGTTAAGCGTCTGCCTTTGGCTCAGGTCATGATCCCGGGGTCCTGGGATCGAGCCCCGCATGGGCTCCCTGCTCAGCCAGGAGTTTGCTTCTTCCTCTGCCTGCTGCCCCTTCCCCCACTTGTGCACGCACACGCGTGCTCTCGCTCTCTCATAAATAAATAAAATCTTTAATAAATAAATACATACACAAAATAAAAGGTAGGCTTTGGGAGGCCAGTGCCTGCCACAATACAACAGTACGGTGGAAACAAAGACGGAAAGTCTTGTGAGTGGACAGGTTGCTGTGACCGCTCCAGACAGTAAAAGGAAAAGAATGGCAAGCTCAGCGCTTGGGAATGTCCACTAACGTCCTGGTCAGAGGGCCAAAGAGCTTCTGTGACCGCCCCAAAGGAGCCCCTGGTCTCTTGCAGCCCTCAGGACAGTGTGTGTGAAAATCAGGCCCAACGTCGGGGCCGAGGGATCACAGAATTACACCCACAGTGATAGCACAGCTTCTCCGGGTCTTGTTCACGCTGAAGTTAAGGAACTGCTCTGGAAAGAGGAGGAGCCTAGTGCTTACAAAGAATCTGAACAGGGTGGGCCCCCTCGTGGAAAGCAGCGCCTTTTCTCGGAGGGGAAATGTCTTGCCGAATAGCCTGCAGTGTCCTCGTCTGAGAGTTTTCTTACCGGGAGATGCCACGGTACCCTCGACACCCACCCTTCCACCTCCTGGGACCTCTAGACCCATTACTAGAACCTTGGGAACTCTGGAAGACAAGGCAAGGGCTTGTCATGAAGAGAGATGACGTTCTGAAGGATTCACAGCTGTGTCCGTGGAAAGCAGAGGTAAATGTGTGGGGACAAATCCTGACAGTGTCTGTGGGACAGACTCCTCACCACATTCGTTCTTTCTGCTTCTTCACAACTAGACCACGTTTCCCAGCTACCTGGGGGTTAGATGTGGCCATGTGACCGAATTTTGTCCAGTGACTTATGGGCGGAAATAATGGGAATCGCTTCCAGGACTGTGCCATAAGAATGCCCCTCAGAAGATTCCTCTGTTTTCCTTCATCTGTTGGCTGGATGCTGAAGCCCAGGGTGAGCTCAGAAACCGTGGGTGAAAGATGAGAGGGTCTCTGTCAGCCTGAAGCCCCGAATGACTGTGTGGAACGGATCTACCCTCTCTTTTGCGGCTCACTGTATTGTATATGAAGAAAAAATAAACTTGCATTGTTAAGCCACTGAGATTTTGGTGCTTACCTGTAACAGAAATAATCATTTCCTTAACTAATATATTCACTTAAGAATATATCTTGGAGGGACGCCTGGGTGGCTCAGTTGGTTAAGCGTCCAACTCTTGATTTTGGCTTAGGTCATGATTGTGAGGTCATGAGATCAAGCCACGGGTCGGGCTCCATGCTCAGTGGGGAGTCGGCTTCTCTTCTTCTCCCTCTGCCCCTCCCCCATGCACATGCCTGTACGCTCTCTCGCTCTCTCTCTCTCTCTAAAATAAATAAATAAATCTTTAAAAAAAATATATATATATATATCGGAAATCTTTCCTAGCCAGTACATAGATTGACCTCATTCCTCTTAGCTACTACATAATGTTTCACAATATAGACATATTACCATTTGCATTACTATTTTTCTGTTTTCAGTTTTTTGCTATTAAAATGCTGGAATTAACACCTTTGTGAATGCCTCTTTGTATACAGAATTTCTTCATATCTAGACCTGATACAAAGAGATGGAATTGCTTAGACAAACAGTAGGTTCATGTTAATTTTTTGTTAAATTTTTGTTCATGTTAATTTTTGCCATTTGCCTTCCAAAATGTCTGTATAATCTGTTCTATCACCAGCAGGACATGAGAGCAACTGTTTCTCTGGCTTCTTGCCAACTTCAGTAATAGGAATAATATTTTGAAAATATTAAGCTAATGTGTTTTTCCTTTGAATTCCTTCCTTAAATCATATTCCCTTGCAGACTTCCCCCTCTAAGGCTGATGCATGGGGCTTAATGCCCAAAGAAAGGAAGGCGGATATGTGGAAGGAAGTCATTAATCAATTCTGAATCTCACCCTTGAATTTTCGGAATCAGAAACAAGTCTGGGAAGCCAGTTTGGCAATCTATTCATCTATTAATAGATTAAGGGCAAAGCCTAGAAAGCTCTGTTATCAGTTAGCTTTTGCTGCACGACAAGCCACCCCGATGCTTAGTGCTTTCAAACACTAAGCATGTATTTGCTCTTGATTTGACAGATTGGTGATTTGAGTGGGCCTTGGCTAGATGGCTTGTCTCTGCCCTGTGTCATGTCAACGAGGCTCACTCA
This sequence comes from Ailuropoda melanoleuca, assembly GCF_002007445.2. Lineage (NCBI taxonomy): Eukaryota > Metazoa > Chordata > Mammalia > Carnivora > Ursidae > Ailuropoda > Ailuropoda melanoleuca. The sequence continues at coordinate 25,350,751 of NC_048232.1, forward strand.
TGCATTTGGACCTTGGCTGGGAAGCTAGGATGGCAGAACCTCTCTCCATGTGCTCTCATCCTCCAGAAGGCTAAGGCAGGTTTTGCACATAGTGGAAAAAGAGTTTCTAGAAGCAGGAGAGGGCAATCCCCAATGTTCAGGCACTTTTGAAGCCTATGCTTTCACTACTGTTGCGTTGGACAAAGTTGTGTGACCCACTCGTGATTTAAGAGGTGGAGAGATAGACCCCATCTCTCCTGCAAGGACACATTCAAAAATCACCATGCCCACCTCGAATGCCTTCTCATAGGCCTCTACTCCAGACCTCCTTGTCTTCATTCTTTCAATGCTTTCCCTTCAGGTTCTTGACCAGCCAACCAGGCTATTCAGTGCTACTATGAGCTCATATAAATTCTCCTCCTGGGCTACTTTTCTTTCTGTGTAAAGTGGGTGATCAGGCAATTACTAAAAGCTCAACCCACTGGAAAGATTTTTCTCTCAAAACCCTTTTTTAAAATTACCATTGGAAGTGACTGTGAGGCATCTGCTGTCCATTTCATCCATTTGCTGTTGGCACACAGCAAGCCAATTCAATCCATCCATAAACCAAGTTCAGGCTTTTCCTCCTCTTTCAGCATCTCTTCCTTTGCCCTGGATGGCCAAACATGTGAGTTGAGGGAGACATGTTGGTGCAACTATCACCTGGAAAAGGAGAGTCTGGGCTAACTTCTCGTGCATCTTAGTGGTACTGCTTAGACTCAATCACTGATACAACGTTTCCATCCTATTACGGATGCCGTTGGGCCCCCCTGTCTTTATGATCTGTGGGTTCAAGAGAACTCAGCTCATAAGGAACATTTTCAGACACATGGCCACTTGATGCTTCATGGTAAAGAATTCTGCCTTTACTGGGGCCCAGTAACACACCAAAAATTATTTTTAGAAAGACAAAAGTGTTGGGGCATCTGGGTGGCTCAGTTGGTTAAGCTTCTGCCTTTGGCTCAGGTCATGTTCCCAGGGTCCTGGGATCGAGCCCTGCATTGGGCTCCTTGCTCGGAGGGGAGCCTGCTTCTCCCTCTCCTTCTGTCCACCACCATCCTCCTTCCCCCCAACTTATGCTCTCTGGCTCTCTCTATCTCTCTGTTAAATAAATAAATGGAATCTTTTTAAAAATCTTAAAAAAGGAAGAAAGGAAGAAAAAAAAGAAGAAAAAAGAAAGAAAGAAGAAAGAAAGAAAGAAAGAAAGAAAGAAAGAAAGAAAGAAAGAAAGAAAAGAAAGACAAAAGAGCTATTCCTATGGAGCTTGCCATAAACTCCACATAGTGTCTTTCCCACCACTGACCCTTCCAACATCATAAAGTATGCCATATTGAATGGCTCAAATGGCAAGACTGCTTGTAGCGCACCCTGGACTTGCTGCAGAACCCTTTTCTACTAAAGGGTTCACTCCAAGCTACCTGTTTTTTAGATCAGTCAGTACATGACCTGGAGCCATGGAATGTGAAGAGGTCTACCAGGGAGAGTACTTTCCTCTTTGTGGTAAGAGATGCAAGATCCACTCTTTTTATTAAGGGATGTCCTGGTATACCCCAACCCTTGGACACCCGAAATCTTTACCAATGTGGCAGGTCCATAAACTTTCCTAGAAATTCTCTCCTGCCCTGTGGTGCGTGTGTGTCTTAGCAAGGCATCCTGCTGCTAGCACCTCTTGTTTGTCCTGCCCAAGCAGATGTCATCAATGTGATAGATTAGCTTCGTGCTCTCAGGCTGTCCATGTGATCCAGATCTCTTCTGATTACATGATGACAGCCAGTGGGTGCATTCAATTAGCCCTCGGAGAAAGCTGTAAATGTATATTGCCTATGTAGTGGATAAGTGTATTATAAACCCATGTGATTACAAACTGTTTCAGATCCTCTTTTCTGATTGGGATAAAAAAAGAGGTCCTTTGCCAAATCAATGGCTCCATAACAGGTACCTGACCCCGTACTAATCTCCTTTAGCAAAGATACCATGCTCGGCATGGCAGCTACACTTGTGGTTACTGGCTGCTTTAGCTTGTCACAGTCTACCGTAGCTCCCCAGGATCCAGGTTCCGCAGGGCCCGGTGTGATAGAGTAACTAGAGATCTGGTAGGAGCCACCACAGTTATATGCTCAAGATCCTTAAAGTGGCACTAAGCTCTGCCATTCTCCCCAGAAAGCTGTGGGTCTTGTTTCCCATCTTGACCAGGGAGTTACGGTCTACTTCAGAGACTTGCATATGACCTTCCCCACTGTGGTGGCTATCACCGCACAGGCCAAGGAGGCGATATGGGGCTTACCCCAACTGCCGAGTATGTCTGTCCTACCTGTAGGTCAAGCACCCTACATTTTCTTTGTAGATCTCATCACACGTGATGTTACTAAACTCAAATTTTTGTCAATCTGATGGAGAAGAATGGTTTCTTTTTGTTTGCACTTCCTCATCGTAAGGTTGATGATGTTTTTACGCAACTATTGGCCTCTTTACGTCCTTTTCTGTGAATTGCATATACATATTCTTTGTCCCTTCTTGATTGAGTAGTATCCCTTTTTCTTATTAATTGGTAATATTAATTTTGATTACATCAAACAATATAATGAGCTAAATGATTATAATTATAACTAATACATTAACATATATTTATATTACTTGATATATTGATTGTGTCAGTAATATGTCGATATAGAGTAGCCCTCCCTTATACGTGGTTTCTCTTTCCTGCTTTCCATGGCTTCAATTACCCATGGTCCAAGGTGACCCTCCTTTTGATATACTGATAATTCCTTTGATATATCTGTCAAAAGGTCAATAGCAGCCTAATACTATGATGCAATGCCTCCATCACTCACCTCACTTCATCTCATAAAGTAGACATCACATCATCTCATATCATCACAAAAAGAAAGGTTAGTACAGTACAGTATTTTTAGAAAGACAGAGGAGGTCCACATTCACACAACTTCGATTATAGTATATTGTTATGATTGCTCCAGTCTATTATTAGTGATTGTTGTTAATCCCTTACTGTACCTAACTTATAAATTAAACTTTATCATAGAAAAAAACAGTATATATAGAGTTCAGTACTAGCCACAGTTTCAGGCATCCCAGGCTGGGAGTCTTGGAATGTATCCCTGCACATAGGAGGGATCACTGTAATGCAATGAATAATGTAATAGAATGTATAAGTAATCTATATGTTGTTAAAGAATAACATAGATTATTTAATGTGGATTATGTATAGTTTATTTTAATTATATTAATATTAACACAGATATAAATTAATACTTAGTATAATTAAATAGTTTTACTTAATTTAACTAATAATCACCTTAATAGATGTTTTTAGAATAGAATTATATTGATATGGTATTAATGTATTAATATTACAAATATTTATTGTTTTCCATTATATATGTTGCTAAATTTCTTTCACTAGAGTCAATGTTCATTGCTTTTACTTACCTAACTTCTCAATATTTTTTAAAAGATTTTATTTATTTATTTGAGAGAGAGACTGAGCACAAGTTGGGTGGGAGGAGCAGAGGAAAAGGGAGAAGCAGACTCCCTGCTGAGTGGGGAGCCCAACATGGGACTCGATCCCAGGACCCTGAGATCAGGACCTGAGCTGAAAGCAGATGCTTAACCGACTAAGCCACCCAGCCACCCCCTTAACTTCTCCATATTTTAATGAACCCCTTATGATCTGGCTTCTTCTTCTTCTTCTTTTTTTTAATGTTTTTTTATTATATTATGTTAGTCACCATACAGTACATCCCTGGTTTCCGACGTAAAGTTCGATGATTCATTAGTTGCGTATAACACCCAGTGCACCATGCAATACGTGCCCTCCTTACTACCCATCACCAGTCTATCCCATTCCCCCACCCCCTCCCCTCTGAAGTCTTCAGTTTGTTTCTCATAGTCCATAGTCTCTCATGTTTCATTCCCCCTTCTGATTACCCCCCTTTTCTTTATCCCTTTCTTCCCCTACCGATCCTCCTAGTTCTTATGTTCCATAGATGAGAGAAATCATATGATAATTGTCTTTCTCTGCTTGACTTATTTCACTTAGCATTATCTCCTCCAGTGCCGTCCATGTTGCAGCAAATGTTGAGAATTCGTTCTTTCTGATAGCTGAGTAATATTCCATTGTATATATGGACCACAGCTTCTTAATCCAGTCATCTGTTGAAGGGCATCTCGGCTCCTTCCATGATTTGGCTATTGTGGACAATGCTGCTATGAACATTGGGGTGCATATGGCCCTTCTCTTCACTACGTTTGTATCTTTGGGGTAAATACTCAGTAGTGCAATGGCTGGGTCATAGGGTAGCTCAATTTTTAACTTTTCAAGGGACCTCCACACTGTTTTTCAGAGTGGCTGTACCAACTTGCATTCCCACCAACAATGTAGGAGGGATCCCCTTTCTCCACATCCTCTCCAACAATTGTTGTTTCTTGCCTTGTCTATCTTTGCCATTCTAACTGGCGTAAGGTGGTATCTCAGTGTGGTTTTGATTTGAATTTCCCTGATGGCTAATGATTTTGAACATTTTTTCATGTGTCTGTTAGCCATTTGTATGTCTTCATTGGAAAAGTGTCTGTTCATATCTTCTGCCCATTTTATGATTTGTTTATTTGTTTCTCGTGTATTGAGTTTGAGAAGTTCTTTGTAGATCTTGGATACCAGTCCTTTATCTGTAGTGTCCTTTGCAAATATATTCTCCCATTCCGTGGGCTGTCTCTTAGTTTTTTTGACTGTTTCCTTGGCTGTGCAGAAGCTTTTTATCCTGATAAAGTCCCATAAGTTCATTTTATCTTTTGTTTCTCTTGCCTTTGGAGATGTGTCGTGAAAAAGGTTGCTCTGGCCGATGTCATAGAAGTTGTTGCCTATGTTCTCCTCTAGGATTTTGATGCATTCCTGTCTCACATCAAGGTCTTTCATCCATTTGGAGTTTATTTTTGTGTATGGCATGAGAGGGTGGTCAAGTTTCATTCTTTTGCATGTAGCTGTCCAATTTTCCCAGCACCATTTATTGAAGATAAATGTCTTTTTTCCACCGGATGTTTTTTCCTGCTTTATTAAAGATTAGTTGCCCAAAGATCGAGGGTCCATTTCTGGGTTCTCTATTCTGTTCCATTGGTCGATGTGTCTGTTTTTGTGCCAGTACCATGCTGTCTTTGTGATCACAGCTTTGTAGTACAGCTCGAAATCCGGCATTGTGATGCCCCCAGCTTTGTTTCTCCTTTTCAACAGTTCCTTGGAGATTCGGGGCTTTTTCTGGTTCCATACAAATTTAAGGACTATTTGTTCCAGTTCTTTGAAAAATGTCCTCGGTATTTTGATCGGGATAGCATTGAAAGTGTAGATTGCTCTGGGTAGCATGGACATTTTAACTATGTTAATTCTTCCAATCCATGAGCATGGAATATTTTTCCATCTTTTTATGTCTTCCTCAATGTCTTTGAAGAGTGATCTATAGTTTCTAGAATATAGGTCCTTTACGTCTCTGGTTAAGTTAATTCCAAGGTAACGTATGGTTTTTGGTGCTATTGTAAATGGGATGGATTCCCTAATTTCTCTTTCTTCAGTCTCATTATTCATGTATAGAAATGCAACTGATTTCTGAGCATTGATTTTGTATCCCGCCGCATTACTGAATTGTTCTATAACTTCTAATAGTTTGGGAGTGGCTTCTTTTGGGTTTTCTATATAGAGTATCTTGTCATCTGTAAAGAGAGACATTTTATGATCTGGCTTCTAACTGTAAAACACAACTGAAATTCATCTTGGTAAAGTCTTAAATGACCTTCAAAAGTTAAATCCAGAGATTTGTTTTTGATCTTGCTCTGACTTATTTGCAGCATTTTGCTCTTCCTGAAACTCCCTGCTTTCCAGCCTTCAAACTCATGCTCTCCTGCTTTTCTTCCTGCCTGTCTGCCAATTACTTATCACTCTGTTCCCAGGCTCTGCTTCTTCTGGCTTCCCCTTTCAGCGTTTGCTTTCCTTGGTCTTTGTTTCTGTCTTGCGCCTCATGCTCTTTTTGGTAATTTCATCGAACCTCAGGCTTCAACACCACTTATACACTCTTGCACATCTATTTTTGCATGTAAGACATGTCCATCAGCGGTAGTTTTTTTTCCTATCTGGCTCTTTCTGGACTTCTCCACTTCAACACCATATGAGCATATCCAGTTCAATATGTCCAAAATGGAAATCTCACCCCTTCGCAGCCAACCTTCTTGAATTGCCTTCCACTGGCTGCCCTTCTCGCCTCCTGTCACCTGCTATTCATTCTTCAACCCCCTGCAATCTGGCATCTGCCCCCACCACTCCTAAATACATGCTTTTGGTTGAGTTACTAATGATCTTCTTGTTATTAAATCCAATGTACACTTTGAGTAATTTTCTTGTTGGTTTCTTATGGTTAATTTCCTCCTTCATGAAGAACGGTTTTCCTTGCCTCTTTGATACCATGCTGTTCTACTTTGGTTCTTAAATATCTGGTTGCCCTCTCTTGGTATCACTTGTCAGCATGACCTCCTTGACCTAACCTTATATGTTGAAATGCATCAAAGTGTATTCTTCAGCTTTTTTCTCACGCTTCATTTCTCCCTCTGCAACATAATCCCTTTCCTTGGCTCAGATTACTTACCTATGATGTCTCAAGTTATATTTCCAGCCCAGACCCACTCATCTAAGCTCCAGAATTGAATATCTAATGGGACATTTCTACTTGGACGTTTCACAGGTATCTCCAAATCCACGAACATGTAACTGGACTTCTGATCTCCGCCACCCCCCCTCCTCCCCCCCGCCCCCGCTGTCGCCAGCAAACCTATTTGGTACTCATGCCATGCTCAGCACGCCAGTTTGTCTGCTCCACGTTCCACTCCAGCGCCCTGCTAGTCAGTCTGGACCCTGTTCTCCTGGCTGGTGTCACCTTGTTACATTCTTGACCTCTTCTAATCCATTCTTCACAATTCAGCTGCAGAATTTTATATAAATGAAAATTCTTTTATGTTCTCTCCTAAAAACACTTTGATGATTTCTTATTACCTTTAGATTAGGACCTTGCTTGCCATCAACGTAACTTAAAATGCTATGTCTGACCCCTTACACCTGCTCAATGCTCCAGCCTCTTATAAATGGCTCCTCTTCCTTTCTCACTGAGCTCCCTTCAGTTTATCTCACCAAATTCCCTTCAGCTTTGTAGCTTCTCCTAGGCCTGAAATGCTCTCCACTCTGTCACTGTTTGTGCAGAAAAATCTCTACTCCTTATTGAGAGCTCACTTCAGAAGTCTCTTTCTCAAGGTTGACTCCCTCAATCAGGCTGGGTCTCACTCATACACAGTCTCCTGGCTCTGCTGAGCTTTTCCTTTATGACATTTGTCACAAGTATGATTAACTGTCGTAGTTTTCACAACCACAATGAGTTAATTATGCGGTAATATTTGCTTAATATTCATAGTCCACACTAGACTGTAAACTTCACGAGGGCAGAGACTGTGCCCAGTTCTGGTTTGCTCATGCTTGGCAGAGAGCCCCGCCCCCCATTGCTCCCTGGCGTATGCAATAAAGATGATTGCGGTGGGAAGGGCCAAGTGAAAGCCCTTTGAGTTCATCCTCCCTGCTACAACCATACACAAAAGCAATAGCGCATCCCTGAGGAATTGTAGGAATTGGTGCCTTCTTCAACGTTTTGAAAACTCAAGGGGTGTTATTTCTATTAAATCCCATTAAGTTCAGCGATGGGGCCTTTGCAGAAGAGAGAGAGGTCTTGGAAGAGGGCAGTGGATTATCCAAACCCTAATTAGTTAGTATCTCTATTTAGAATTGGTTTTCTGCATATGATCTTTCACAGTAGCAAGTTGGCACAGGCCCCGGTACCTGGTATGCTGCTGTTAATCTAGAAAATGGTTTCTTGTTTTTGTTTGTTTGTTTTCCCTCTGTCTCAATAAGTAGAGAAAATTAGCAGGAACAGTAGTAACCTCACTTCCTCCCTGCCCTTATTCAAGGGAGTCCCCTGGGATCTTGATATTCCTATTATCTATACAACATCCTTCTTCTCCACTATTTTGATGACATCTATGTGGATAGGACCTGATGAGCTAGAATTAGGAAGTTCCTCAGATGCCCAACTAAGATAAATGTCCGCTAAAGGGCGGGAGATAAACCCCATAAAAATATGGACTACCAACCAGTAAGAAAGAGGCACAACCCTTGATGGGACGTTGTAGATTTTAGAGGCTACTGCTTTCATCTATTTAGGTTGCTGTAACAAAATACCAGAGCCTGGGAGGCTTATAAACAACAAAAATCTATTTTTCATGGTTCTGGTTGCAGGAAGTCCAAGATCAAGGCATCAACATGGTTGCATTCTGGTGAGAGCCCTCTTCCTGGTTCTTAGCCTGCACCTTCTCCTTGTGCCTTATCATAATGGAAGAGGCATGGGAGCTCTCTGGGATCTCTTTAATAAGGGCACTAATCTCATTCATGAGGTCTCTGCATCTCATGAGGCCCCACCTCTCAAAGACCCTACCTCCTAACACCATCATCTTTGAGGGTTAGGGTTTCAACATACGAATCTGGGGGGGACACAAACATTCAGACCATAACAAATACCTATATCACATGTAGTGTCTTTCATGCAGCTCATACACTGTATAAAGTTAAAGAGTGCCATCTTTGAGTGTGACCCAGAACAAGAGAAGTCTATACGGAGTCTGAGGTTAACCATGATTGCGTAATTAGTTATAGATCAAAGTTATGGTCTGTTATGTTAGTTACGATTTCCGTTTTGAGAAAACATCTCTTGGCCTGCTATAGAACCCTGGTAGGTACTGAACACCTGACCATGGATCGTGAGGTGATCATGTGTACACAACTACCCATGACAAATGGTTATTTCCAATGCACTTCTCCATACAGTTGAGGTGCCGGGAAGCACTCCGTTATCAAGTGCAAGTAGCAGATACTTAACCCAAACCAAGCATGTCCTATAGACACAAATGAATTGTGTGTATCGGTAGTTTATATTTCCAGCAGACCTATTCCAGGCCACTGCCACTTCAATCTCCAAACACAGATGGCCTCATGGGCAGTTTGTTATATCCCGTTGACTTTTTTTTTTTTTAAAGATTTTATTTATTTATTTGACAGAGAGAGACAGCCAGCGAGAGAGGGAACACAAGCAGGGGGAGTGGGAGAGGAAGAAGCAGGCTCCCAGCAGGGGAACCTGATGTGGGGCTCGATCCCAGAACTCCAGGATCACGCCCTGAGCCGAAGGCAGATGCTTAACGACTGCACCACCTAGGCGCCCCTATATCCCGTTGACTGATGGGAAATTTTTGAACCTGGATTACAGCTGGGTCTGCATAGTCCGCTCGCACCAGCTCAAAGACAGTTGGTGTAATGTTACAGCCTCACTATGGGGTTTTGGCATGGACTTAGAATAACAATATATGGTGTTGATTTCCATACACAGAAGTTTGTGTCCCAGCAAAATTCATTTTATTGAAACCTAACCCCCACTCTGATGGCATTTAGAGGTGGGGCCTTTGGGAAGTGATTAGGTCATGAGGGTGGGGCCCTCAGGGATGGATTAGTACTCTTATAGAAGAGAACCCAGAGCGCTTCCTCACGCCCTTCACCATATGAGGTTACAATGAAAAGATGGGCATCTGTGAACCAGAATGCAGGACTCACCAGACACTAAATTTGTCTAATTCCTTGACCTTAGACTCCCCAGTGCCCAGAACTGTGTTTAAGCCACCCAGTATACGACATGCTGTTACAGCAGCCTGAATGGACTAACACAATGGTCTTCCTAAAGCCTGAGTAAAGGCAATCTTCATCGTTAGTGGATTCCATACTGGCACATTTGCCTACTTGCTATGATTTATTTGTAACCCTGACATTGATGCTGACAGTACTTTTGCAGATTTGAGAACATGCACAGAGCGGTGAAACATCTGAGTCGCCCCGTGTGCATGTTGCCAGATGAAACTGAACGAGGCAACACTGTCTTCTTGTTTCAGCTCTCACAGTGAACAAACGTCCCTTTTGTGGCCTAAGTAGAGCCATGTTTTTCACATTCTGTGCCTTTTGTTGGGATTTCACTGTTAGAAACGGTCGCCAAGCACAGAGCTGAAGTGCTGGCTAGTGTCCCGCAGCTCAAGAAGGCTGGGCTGTGCCGTGGGGAGAAAATGTGTGTGTTCAACAAGCTTTGTTCAGGCGTGCCTTACCACGCAATGTCTGTGCGTTCAGTGTTGAGGAATCAACACTATGGCACATCCAAGAAAAGGACAAGGAAATTCTCTGATCTGTATGTCAGGCCTCTCCAGAAAAGGTAGCATCTATAGTGTGCGGTGAAAGCTATGGCAAAGGGGCTCCACCTGTGGACTTGAAGGTGACAAGTGATTTAAAAAAAAAAAAAAAAAAGCATAGTAGAAACCATTGTTGTGAGGCTGAAAGCCAAAGAAATTTACAATCACATTGCCCGGGGTCGAGAAAATGTTACTCTTCTAGGCTACCACTGACTCCCGTAGTTTCAAAAACAATACAGCATGGAAACTGTTAAACTCACAGGAGGGGCAGGCTCCGCAGATCAAGAGGCCGGGGAAGAATTTTTTAAATGCCTGCTAAGTGTTATGCAGGAGAAGGATTATATGTAGGAGAACAGGTTTCCAGGGCTGATGGAGCCGGCTTGTTTTACAAGGATGTTGGCAAGTGAATGTACAGAGTGGAGTTTTGGTTGGTGAAAATGCTGTGAGCAGAAGCTCGCAGGAACCTAGCTTAGTACTGACTAATTCAGGATTAGCGGTGACTTTACAGAAGGTAACTACCCTAAATACTGTGTGCCCCAAATGACTGTGTATGGATCGGCGAATCAAGAGGCGGAAGTGAGAGTATCACCTCCACTTGTATGCTCAAGGACTCCCTCCAACACTTTTGTTAACAGTCTTCATGATCCTGGGCTCTGATGGCTTCAGAGTCAAATACCCAAGGGATGAGTTTTTCTGCCAGGGGGATACAATGATACTCTCTCAAATATTTTTAAGAGACTTTATCGGTCACTGTTATGTGTTTGTACTGTGGTGTGTCTGTGTGCGAGTAGGTGTATAGGGCTAAACAGCACACAATGCCATCTACACTGCGGGTCACTGCCATTCGTCTCTCACCTACTCTGAACTAGTTTCCATGCCCATTACTCGACTGCACTAAAAGTGCTCGTCAATTCCACCAATGCCCTCTGCATTGCCAAACCCAATGAGGTCTTGACCTCAAATTTCTCTCTCAGTTGCTTTTAACTTAGTTGACCCCTATCCTCTTTTTCCAATTCTTCTCTCCAATTCTCTGATACCCTATCTTCGTTCTACTTTTTCTCCTATGTTACTAGCCTCCCTTTTTAAGTGCCCTTTACTAAGTTTTCCTTCCCTGCACGATTATTAACAATTGACATCCAATCCTCCTCCAAATTTGGTCCTGGGTCTTCTTCTCTTCACTATCTTCTGTATTTAAATTTTCTCATTGCCTCTGATATCTTCACGTACACTTTATATGCCACAACTCCCTTTAATAGCTTCAGCTCAAATCTCTCCCCTAACTCCAAAGTCGCATATCCAGCTGCACACCTAACATCCCCACTTGCCTACCTCATAGACATCTTTTAAAGGCCGCATGAACCCCTGCTCAACACCCCAAAGGGCTGGTTTCATCTCCTGTTCTATTGCTGGTTCTCTCCTTATATTAAGAAACAGTGACACACTCATGCAGGAACCAAAATTAGAAACCTAGAAATTACTCTTGACTCTTCCATTTTGCTCATCTCTTGCCTCCAATTCAATCCTTCAGCAGGTTCTATTTCCAAATATGTCCCAATTCCATCTGCTTCTCTCCATAGCTGCTACCCTGGGTGTCTACCACGAATGAGGTGGGGGAAAAAGAGCATCATGGACAGTTTCAGGATTCCACAGGCCCAGGTCGTGACCCTGGAGAAAAGAGCATTAACATATAAAATCCCAAAGAGGGAGTGACCAGCTTTGGGTCCTTCTCCAATAATTTTGACCAGGGAGGTGTGATATTGCAATTTTTCAGGCCTTGCTTCTATGTCCAACCCTCGCCAAGGATCCAAAGTGTGTGATTAACACCCCCCCCCCCAGAATCACATGGAGGAGAAAGGGCAGTTTCCCAAGTATGGTGGTGCGATTGGCAAAAGAAGAGCAAGAGGATGCCAGGCAGAGAAAAACAAGATCTATAAAGAGCGAAGGCTGTTGTCGGGGAGTATCACCTCCCTTGTTTGTGCTTTGCTGTCTTAAGTACGTTTTTCAGGCAGAAAATTACTTGAAGTAATTGGCTCTCAAATGAATATTGTTATCATTATAATGCCTACACGCTTTGAGGATTTCCTAGAATAATACTGTATAGAATTTGGATAAACTGGAGTGTTTTAGGGTTCTGAAAACACTCTATTACATTTCGTTGAATTAATGAGTCTGGTAATAAGTAGAAGGTGTCTAGTTCTGTGTTCTTTTTCATTCTCTCAGGGTGCTTTCAGCTCTGGGTTCCCCAGATTGGCAGGGTTCCAGGATGTGTGTGTGTGTTTATATTCTCCTCCGGGAATTTAAGATGTGAGTGCAGTTCTGCACATGAGAAAACGCGTAGCTAAAGACTCAACATCAAGAAGTACATAAAAAGAAGTTAAGGAAGGTTTTCTTCCACCCTATGTCTTATCTCGGAAAACTCACGGTAATTCAAATTAATCTAATCAATCTATATAATCCATTAAAATGCATGTGTCTTCTTTCAACACCATTTTTTAAGGATTTTATTTATTTGATAGAGAGAGAAAACAAGAGAGAGCGGAGAGAGAGAGGCGGCGGGGGGTTGGGGCAGGGAGAATCAGGTTGCCCACTGAGCTGGAAGCCTGACGCGGGACTCCATCGCATAACCCTGGGGTCACGGCCTGAGCTGAAGGCAGACGCTCAACCAACCGAGCCACCCAGAAGCACCTCTTTCGACATCTTTTATAACTTGTGTGTGTGCGATGGGGGCGGAGATGGGGGTCAACTGGAATTTTGCCTTCCCAAAACAAAAACAAACAAGAAAAATCTCGCAGGGGCAGAGAACATAGTTCTTACCATTCATGTTCTTCTTCAGAAAAACCAGCAGAGGGCGAAAAAGATGGAAAATAAAGCACTGTAAATGACAAAGCTGACAAGAGATGTTTTTCATACATTTGTCCAAGTTCACACAGAACCTAAGTGGCAAAAATCATTTCTAAGTTGAGGACTCAGGAGTAAATGTGGCCTTTAACACTAATTTGACTTAACTCTGGCCTTTCAAGTTGTTTCTATAAGATTTTAGTCTGTAGAGATTAAAGCCTTTGCAACCAGGACCCATTTCCTAGTAGAATTTCCTAGAGACCAGTTTTGGAAAGGTAGGCACTCAGAAGATGTGTAAGGAGGGTAGAGAATACCAACACATCTCTTATTCTAATGATGGAATCTCACATGCTCCTAACAGTTAGAACATAACTTTCCCTGAACGCTTCAGTATTCACCATGTCTGCAGAGTTTAAAAGGAAGAAAATCAAAAGAAGTAAAATGTACTTTATTTCATTGACCCTAGGTTCAAAATGAAGACACATAGAAGCATTATGGAAAGAAAAGATAAGAATTTCATAAATCTTGATGTTAGGTAAGTGTGAGAATGCTCTATTAAAAATTTAAAATATGTAATGTATGGCTTCTACCCAATTTGGTTGCCTTATGGGTCTTTTGGGGTAACACTCTTTCTATATTGGACCTCAGTGTGGCAAAGATCAGTTACAGTAGTCTCCCCTTATCCATGGAGGATATGTTCCAAGACCCCAGTCAGATGCCTGAAACCATGGATAGTATCAAACCCTATATACACATGTTTTTTCCTATACATACATACCTATGATCAAATATAATTTATAAATTAGGCAAACTAAGAGATTAACAACTATAATAAAATAGAATAACTATTACAATATTCAGCAAGGAAAGTTAGATGACTGTCATCTCACTCTTGCTCTCTTTCTCTTAAAATATCTTGCTGTATGATACTCACCCTTCTTGTTGTGATGATGTGAGATGATAAAATGCCTACGTGATGAGATGAAGAGAGATGAGTGACGTGGGCATGGCGACATAGTGTTAGGTCACTACTGACCCCCGATGAGATATCTGACAATACATTAGAGAGAGGGTCCTCTGCGTCTGAACCGAGGTTGACCTCAGGTCACTGAAATGGGAGAAAGTGAAATTATGGATAAGGGGAGACTAATGCATATTTACATATTAGATGGAATATTTGCTTTCAATTATAAAATCCAGTTTGAGCAAAAGTCTGAGGAAATGGACTGTTGGCTGGAGTGTAAAATGGTACAACTTTTGGAGAACAATTAGGCAAACCATAACTCTGTGTGAACATCCTACATGAGCATTCTTATATACATTTTTTGCACATTTTTTTGCTAGAGTTTTTATAAGAGAGGAGTGTATATAAGAATGCTCATCATAGCATTCTTTGTATTACTTAAACTTCAGAAAGAACTCCAAACCCTACCAAGGACATGATTGAGTCGGTTACGGGCACAGCGCACTTGCTAAGCACCGGTACTGTTCTTCATGCTTTCTCTGCTTCGACTCATTTAATCCTTACAAAAAAGCATTTTGTTACAACACATTTTACAGATGAAGGAAGTAAGACACAGAGAGGTGAAGTAATCTGGCCACGTGCATACAGAAGCTGTGTGGCAAACATGAATTGCAAACCCAAGAGGTCTACGCTCTTAATCCCTGCGCTCTACTGCTTCTCGTCAACTGTGCTGTTGTCAGACTAATGACAGTTTGTATTAGAGAGCTCCCCCCAGGGAGCTACAACGTTACATAGAATGATCTCAAAGATGAAATGTAGGCAGAAGCTAGTTTTCCATGGAACTGCAATTGACTGCCCAAAATTCTTAGGTAGTGACTCTTCAGACCCGGATTTGAATCAGCAATCCAGAGTCTCTTATTGACCTAACAACCCCTTGAATCAACAAATTTTGTATCAAGCGCTGATTTCAAACCAGATAGGTGGAGGCGAATCCACATGTAAGTGCTGAAAAATGCAAATAACATAATGCCGATCTGATTGGGTAAACGATAGAACCCATGGAGCTTGATTCCTAAGTGGTACTGGAGTTCCTTAATTAATGTAAATAGGAAATGAATATGCTACATTCATAAACAGTCTTTTCTTTTTTTCTTTTCTCCCCCGTGAATGTGGTCATTGTGATGTTGGCAGTTGCCATTTGGAAAAACTCCATTTGCCACAGCATGGAAGATGGTGGCTCTAGTAAGCTGACCAGTCATGGCCCATGTGTGACGTGAGAAAGAGGCCATTTTCGGAGTCTGGTCGCTCTGCCAGGTGAAAGTCTAATCTGCCTTTTTGTTGGGCAGCCTTCTCAATAGCGCTCCTGTGTGTTTATGGGATATGCTTTGCAGTACAATTGTTCTTCTTTCACATTTTATAAATTCTTCCCTTGCTTTTCAGCCTTATCCTTGTTTTCACCCAACATGTTCCTCCAACCTGGTTTTATTTTCTCTTAGCTTCTCCCCAAACCTAATCTAACGACAACTCCTGGAGTGTGGGAAAGAACCAACACTAATGGGCGTCTACTGAGTACCAGCTACTGTGTGAGGTGTTTTTCATTCATTTGTGACTTACGTCTCCTAACAATACTTCAAGATGGATCCCATGACCTTCATTTTCCCAGTGAAAGAATAAATTCTGAGACGCTAAAGGCTAGCCTCAGCTCACACGACATGCAAGTGACAGAGCTGGGGTTGGACCCTGTGTCTGTTGGGCTCCAAAGTCTACACCCGTTCCAATAAGCCAGGCTTCCTCACAAAATGTACTTATATTTCTCGTGTTTATACCACTTGCTGTCTGGATCTCTTCATAGTTAATGCTTAGAATTTACAGAGCAACGAAGTCCAGCAGGCAAATGTTAATCTAATCCCATGCCTTTTTCTAAGATCATGTTTAGGGTCTAAACAGAACACTGGAAAGTTTTCCAGACTTGAAGGCTTTCTTAGTACAAGGACTACAGCTTTCTTCTTTTCCGGTAAAGGAACACTGATGTTACAGGATGGATTCTAAAACAAGAACATTAAAGAAAGAGTGGAGGCGGAAATAGTGGCTCCAGGCAGAGGGAGGGGCTGCTGAAATCTCAGTTCCCTGTGTGGTACTTAATGCTTCAGAAATTTTTGTTTTGATCAATCTTCCCTTCCCTTGGAATGTGAATGATTTTTAACCTGCTGGTGGAATTCTGTTGATCTCAGGAAGGGAAGATCCACTAACACATTCTTAACCAGGATGTGATAATATAAGCAGAAGGAAAACAGGGCTCTGGTTTCACATGGCCATGTTTGCCCGAGCTCAGCACTTAAGACCAGGAAAGGAGCAGTATGTCTCCCACATGTAACAGAAGTGTAGAGACGTGTCTATTGGAAAGCAATGAATAGTTCTTTAAAATACAAAACTCTCAGGGAAATCTAACTTTTCAAGTTCTAAATGAAATACTCATGACCAATCAATCACAGGCGGGAGAGTGTTGCTTGCAGCTTTTACATTATCGATGGACTGATGGATCCCTATGTCTCTGCTGGGATATGAGCTTGACCAAAAACTCACAGTAATGGTGGCTAAACAGACCGGATTTTTTCAATTTCAAGACCACATTTTTTTTCTCTCTCTTCTCCTTAAAAACAACTTCTATTGCTTTTGTTGTTGTTAATGGAGGTGATGAATGTCCACTGAGAAGAGTGAAAAATACCAAATAGACTAAAGACAAATACAAAAATTGCACTTAACACGGCTACCATCAAATGAGTGCTCAACATTTTGGTGTCATCTCTCTAGATCAACGTGTCTATAAATATACTTGGAGTCTTTTGCCTTACTTTGAAAAATTGGGATTATGTCAAGCGCCCTATATTATTAGTAGCCTTTTTCACTTAATTTGTTTTGAACATTTTCCTAGGTTAAGTACTCTCCTCCAATGTTAAAATAATTTATAATGGAAAAAAATGACAAAATAAAACCAAATGTTTCGTTTTTATGATGTGAACATCATCCAGAAACAAACCTTGTCTGAGCACCATAATCTTGACCATATGACTCAAGCTAACTGAGCTAGGTCCCATGTCGCCAGCCTCAGGTACAGGACGAAGTCAAATAACTCTTAATCATCTAATTAAATTTCTCTGAAACCGCATCTCACCAGTTGAAGAATTTTTCTGCTCTTCAAGAGTCTTTTCTCCCATTATAACTCAAAGAACCCCAAGAACGCTTTGGGCAAGAGATTAGTCCTGGCTAGCACTGACTCAGGTAATAAAAAGCAGAAAGCTTAGAATTAGCTAAGGATTGAAACCCCCAAATTTCAGTGGCTTAATACAAAATAAGGCTATTTCTCATTCCCTTAGAAGTTCAATGTATGTTCTTTGTTGGGAGGTATAAGGTGGGGAGTAGCTTTTTTTAAGTCATCTTGGGCGTTGACATCCAGACAACAGGAAGGAAAATGCATGGAGGCGCACACAAAAGATCCCCATGGGTCTACCACCACAACCCATTGGCCGGAAGTCATGACATGGTTATAGCTCACTGCCAGGCCGGCTAGGAAATGCGGTCCCACTTGTACCCAGAAAGAAGAGAACACGAATCAGTATCTGTCACCTTCTGCTCTTGGCACCAAATACCCATTCTCAGTCTTTTTCCTACACCATTGAACACACCCACCCATCTCCCTAAGGGTCCTGCATGCAGCTCATACTCCAGAACTTTGCTCTGATTTACAGTTTTCCCTTTGGGTGGGGCTCTTTGAGGTCTGGCGAGCTATGAACTAAAATATAAATTATCTCACCTCCTTTTCTCCCATATACACACTCAACATACCATGGTGGAACAGGGGTGTGTCAACCACAATGAAAGCTCCCATTTGGAAATGTGAAGAATGGCAGACAGCTATCAACTACTGACTCATGGCAGTGATGATATTCCGCGGGCAGGCCTTGTATCAACACCTGTCCTGGCAGCAGAAGAGGTTCCATGATTAGACCTGAGTCTGCTAAATGGGAGGAACTTCCTTGTTCCTTGTTCTCACCTGGACTGGGCATCGAGGAGAATATTGTCTTCAGAGGATCACTTGCTGCCTTTGCAATTTTGGCCAGCCAAGGGACGTCTTGAAGTACCAGGCTCCTTTTAGGTGAGGTTCTTGGTGTGTTTGGACATGTAATTCCCTCAAAAAATGTAGCAAACTTCTGGTCTATTTCTTTCTCAAGACCTAATTCTCAAGATTCTTATTTATTGGCTTTCTTGCTTCCATATCTCTCTAACCCCTTCCCTCATCGATCTTTGCAACCAGGTTCAGCCTCTTCGTTCAATTAAAAAGCCATGGGCCTTTCTCTCTCAAATTTGTTTTCCATCTTTTTTGCTACTGGGGTCCCAAGGCAGTAGGCTTTTCAACCTATGTCTCCCTTATGTCGTCATCAAAGCTTTATTGACCTTGTCAATGCTCAGATGACCTGGACTGTGGTGTCTTTTTTATTCTTGTCTCATATAGACGAGCCCACTGGAATGGGGCATCTTTCTATAAGGATGTTTTCATTTATTTGGCCAAAATACTTGAAGTGCCCACCATGTGCCAAGCACTGGACGCAAAGATAAATATGGCACAGTGTCTGATTCTGAGAGATCCAAAACCACATTGTTAAACTGAAAGCATGCATAAGGAAGGAATGGGAGCACAGTGAAGGAAACACAAGTGCCTGGGAGAATCAGGAAAGGTCTTTCAGAGGAAGTGACATTGGAATTAAGCTTGAAAATTGAGTCAGGGTTTCCCAGAAGTTCACAGGGGCAAAGGATTTTCCAGTCTGAATAAACAGTATGTACAAGGTAGTTAACAGCTAATTACAGGCAGCGTTTATCTTTCTTTTGGCAATTGCTCAAAGCTCAGGTTTTAAGTACTGAGTGCTCATAAATTATTTTTTTTGACAGGCAGTCTACCTCAATTCACTGTCTCCATTGGTTGTGTCTAGTATCTTGGAAGCTTTCCTTATACTCTTCTGCATAGGCACTTCTAGAATTTGCTTAAGGGTTCTAAGAGGGACATATATTTATGCACCCTTGACTGAAGAAGTGTCTTCCTGTGTCTGGGAGGGTCAGCCTCCTCCATCAAGCAGGCCGTTTTAAGAAGGAAGCATGTACAGTAGTGACATGGAAAGGTCCCTAACCTGGGGCGCCTGGGTGGCTCAGTCGTTAAGCATCTGCCTTCGGCTCAGGGTGTGATCCCAGCGTTATGGGATCGAGCCCCGCGTCAGGCTCTTCTGCTGGGAACCTGCTTCTTCCTCTCCCACTCCCCCTGCTTGTGTTCCCTCTCTCTCTGGCTGTCTCTCTCTGTCAAATAAATAAATAAAATCTTTAAAAAAAAAAAAAAGGAAAGGTTCCTATCCAGATCAGTAGAAGCAGCCTGGACAATCATGGGGGGTAACTGATGTTAAGACCACATCACCTTTCCATCCAGCATCCTGCTTTGGCTTTACCTATCTCCACTCTCTCTCTCTTTTTTCTTTTAAGTTTGTTTGTGTATTGTAGTAATCTCTACTTCCAACATGGGGCTGGAACACACAACCCCGCAATCCAGAGTCACGTACCCCTCCAACTAAGCCAGCCAGGCGCCCTTACCTATCTCCATTCTTAATGGTACAAATTCGAGGAGATCTCTTTTCCAGAATATTCTGTAAAATGCCTACTGCCTGGTAAAGCATGTCTCACTTCCAGTTATCTACATCTCCCCTTCAGTGGAAGATATTTTGTCATGTCTCTGCTCCCTTTCCTGTTACAGCAGCAAGAACGGTGCTTTACAGCTCTTTTGAAAGAGAAAGAGTTTGAAAGGGAAACGGGTGAAGGAGGTCAAAAGGTACAGACTTCCAGCTGTAAAATAAGGCCTGGGGATGTAATATACAATATGGTTACTAAAGTTAAGAATACTGTATCGCACATTTGGAAGTTGTTAAGAGGGTACATTTTAAAAGTCTTCAATACAAGGAAAAAACCCTGGTAATTACGTATGGTGGTAGACCTTAATTAGACTTATTGTAGTGATCATTTCACAATATATACAAATATTGAATCTCTATGTTGTACACCTGAAACTAATACAATATATATGTCAATTGTACCTCCATCAAAAAAAAAATGCTTTTAAAGAAAGAAAGAATCCTGTAGATTGAGGACCATTTGTAATTTTTGCCAGAAACACATTTTTCTCCCAAACACCCTCTCTGGCTAGTGTAGGCTCAGGTTTGACTACTAAGCTTTCACGTTTGAATGTTGCAAATACAATTACCCCACATATTTTTTTTAAAGATTTTATTTATTTATTTGACAGAGATAGAGACAGCCAGTGAGAGAGGGAACACAAGCAGGGGGAGTGGGAAAGGAAGAAGCAGGCTCATAGCAGAGGAGCCCGATGTGGGGCTCGATCCCACAACACCGGGATCACGCCCTGAGCCGAAGGCAGACGCTTAACCGCTGTGCCACCCAGGCGCCCCCCCCACATATTTTTATCTATTTTTTTAAGTTTATTTATTTTCTTGTAGTAATCTCTATCCCCAAGGTGGGGCTTGAACTCACAACCCCGATATCAATAGCCCCCTGCTTTTCTGAGTGAGCAAGCCAGGTGCCCCTATTTTTTTTACCTATTTTTAAGTTGACAGAGGGAAACTAGAGGGTCCATCCTTCACTAGCATTACTTAGGTATTTTATTCGCTTTTCAACAGACTGGATAAACTCTTAGAAGGAAATAAATTACTGAGCTGAAGTCAGGATCATTTGGGTACAAAGGACAGAGATTAAGTTGTGCCAGGAAAACGGAAACTTAGTGAGAGGCCCCAGATCCCAGGGGCACAGGGAGAGTCTCAGGCAGGGCAGGGACCAGAGCTTTCTTTTCCTTCTTTTATCTTCCAAAATCTATCTGCTTCCCTATTCCAAATTTCCAAGAGAGGAAATTCACTTTTCCCACCAGGTCACCAGATTTTAGGTTTCAGGCCATCCTGTGGGTGGCCCATCCAGTCAGGTCTCCTCCCCTGGACAACTAGCTATGGCCAGGTCTGGGGGAAGCCCTGTGGTTCCTGACCCACAAGAGAAATAATTGAGGGAGGCATCCCCAAATATATCTAATGAGTATGAGGAGAAGGGCAACAATTCGGTGTTGTATTCTGGACCCAAAATGCCTGCTTCCGGTGTTGGCTCCACCCCCTACTAGCTGTGCGACCTTGAGCAAGTTACTTACTTGCTCTGTTCCTCGGTTTTTTAATTCTTAAAATGGGGCATATAAAGGGTATCTCCTCACAGGACTGTGGTAAGGATTAAATGAGACAAACCAAAAAAGCACTCAAAGCTACAAATGGCATCCAGTGAGTACTGCTATTATATTTTCCCCAGAAAAAAAGGGTACCCTTCCTGTTTTCTATTATTAATGCCATCGATATTCTCCCATATATCAACACTACCGTCCTATGTCGACCTCATCGGCTTGGTCAGCCTTCCTTTGTCAGTTTTTTACTTTATCATGGATTCATTTATTTATCCGATTTACAGTTCTTGAGCACCCATTTGCTACATAAAAATAATTTTTTTCCACCCCAATCCTGCTGGCATTTCTCCATCCTAAGCCCTTAATACTTCTCACTTGGATTGTTATGATTAGCTCTCTGGTCTCCTTGGCTCCTGCACGCTATTGCCAGATTAATTTTACTAACACCCTTTCTGATCATGCTATTCCCCTGCTCGGAAGTGTTCAGTGTTCCCCTATTGCTAGTATAAAGTCCACAGTTTGAAACTTGACACTTAGAACTTTCTACAGCTCAGAACTGATCTGCTATTGTAGGTTTATTTCCCACAGCTTCCTCATAGACAGATGAAACTCTGTTTAACGGGACCGTTCTTATTTCTGGCTCCATTGTAGCTCGTATTAAACTCTCCTACCTCTGGGCCTTTGCTCATGCTGTCCCATCCACCCGATAAGCCTCACCCCTTGCTCCGCGGACCAGCAGCATCAGGAACACCTAGGACCTTGTTAAAAACCTCATATCCAGGGGCGCCTGAGTGGCTCAGTCGGTTAAGTGTCTGCCTTCAGCTCAGGTATGATCTCAGGGTCCTGGGATGGAGCCCCGTGTCAGGCTCCCTGCTCAGCGGGGAGTCTGCTTCTCCCACTCCCTCTGCTGCCCCTCCTCGCTCCTGCACTCTCTCTCTCAAATAAATAAATAAATCTTAAAACACACACACACACACAAAAGTCATATCCAATGCCTACCCAATCAGAATCCTCATTTTAATAAGATCCCCAGATGATTCATATACACCCATTTTTCTTCTATATTATGAGATAAAATATCTTGCAAATTTATTACTAGCTTGTAAATGATAGATTAACCCACTTCATCCCCTTTCCTGTTAAAGTTCTACCCTTGCCCCAGAGCCCAGCTCAGATAATGTTGCCTCATCCTGATGTCCTTGATTACTGGAGCTGAAAATAATCTCTTTAATATCTGCATTCCCATAGCTGCTTTCTGAATTCTTTGAATTTCCCATGACTAAATTCTTTATGCCTGCTTATGGTAATTAGCACATACTTTTTTTTTTTAGTATGAGCTAAGAATTTTGTAATTACTTTGTTGTTGAGACATAATTAACATGCTACATATTATTTTCAACACACAGCATAACGATTCATTATTTATATATTATGTCAAATGATCACCATCATAAGTCTAGTTAAAAACCATCACCTCATTTAGTTACAGATTTTTTCTTGTGATGAGAACTTTTAAGATCTACTCCTTAAACAATGTTCAAATATACAGTATCATTAACTATGGTCTCCATGCTGCACACTACATCCCCAAGGATTATTTGTTTTATTACTGGAAATTTATACCTTTTGATCCACTTCCCCCATGTTGATCACCACTCCCATCCCTTGCCTTAGGTCATTGCCAGTCTGTTCTCTGTATCTTTCAGTCAATTTTTTTCTTATTTCTTTTTTTTGGATTCCACAAACAAGTGAGATCATATAGTATTTGTCTTTCTTTGTCTGACTTATCTCCATTAGCATAATGTTCTCATGGTCCAGGCATGTTGTCACAAATGGCAAGAGTTCAGTTTTTTTATGGCTGAATAATATTCCATTGTGTGTGTGCATTTGTATGTGCATATACACCCACAACAGAATATTTTATATATACAATCTTTTCCTATCTCATAGTTATATATAAATAATCTTTTCTTTATCTGTTTATCCCCAATGAACACAGATTGATTCCATGTCTTGGCTGTTGTAAATAATGCTGCAATAAATATGGGTTGCATATATCTTTTTTAGTTGATGTATTTTTTCCCTTGGATAAATACTCAGAAATGGAATTGCTGGATCATATGGTAGTTCCATTTTTAATTTTTCAAGGAACCTCCATACTGTTTTCCACAATGGCTGCACCAATTTACATTCCCATCAACAGTGCACAAGGATTCCATCTTCTCCACACTCTTGCCAACGTTTATTTCTTCTCTTTTTGATAACAGCCGTTCTAACATGTGTGAAGTGATATCTCATTGTGTTTTTGAACAATCTCTACACCCAACATGGGTCTTGAACTCATAACCCCCAAATTAAGAGGCACATACTCTACCGACCGAGCCAGCTAGGCGCCCCTCATTGTGTTTTTGACTTGCATTTCCCTGATGATTCACGGTGTCAAGCTCCTTTTCATGTACTTGTTGCTCACATGTATGTCTTCTTTGGAAAAATGTCTATTCAGATTCTCTGCCTATTTTTTTTTTTTTTAAAGATTTTATTTATTTATTTGACAGAGATAGAGACAGCCAGCGAGAAAGGGAACACAAGCAGGGGGAGTGGGAGAGGAAGAAGCAGGCTCATAGCAGAGGAGCCTGATGTGGGGCTCGATCCCATAACGCCGGGATCACGCCCTGAGCCGAAGGCAGACGCTTAACCGCTGTGCCACCCAGGCGCCCCTGCCTATTTTTTAAATGGATTGTTTTGTTTTTGTTTTGCTATCGAGTTGTGTAAATTCTTTATATATTTTGGATGTTAACCCCTTATCAGATATATGAATTGCAAATGTTTTCTCCTATTCAGTAGGCTGCCTTTTCATGTTTTTGATGATTTCCTTTGCTGTGCAGAAGATTTTTAGTGTGATGTAGCCCTGCCTGTTTATTTTGCTTTTGCTGCCTTTGCTTTTGATGTCAGATCCAAAAAATCATTGCCAACCCCAATGTCAAAGAACTTACTACCTTTAATTTCTTCCCGGAGTTTTATGGTTTCAGGACTTGCATTCAAGTGTTTAATTCACTTTGAGTTAGTTTTGTTTATGGTATAAGATAGTGGTCCACTTTCATTCTTTTGCATGTGGCTGTCCAGTTTTTCCAATGTTATTTACTGAAAAGACAGCCCTTTTCCCTTGTATATTCTTGGCTTCTTTGCGATAAATTAATTGACCATATATGCATGATTTATTTCTGGGCTCTCTGTTCTGCTCCACTGATCTATGTGTCTGTTTTTATGCTGATACCATACTGTTTTGAACACTATAGCTTTGCAGTATAGTTTGAGATCAGGGAGAGTGATGCCTCCAGCTTTGTTCTTTTTTCTCAAGATTACTTTGACTAATCAGAGCCTTTTGCAGTTTCATACAAAATTTAGGACTATTTATTCTATTTCTGTGAAAAATGCCATTGGAATTTTGATAGGGATTGCATGGAATCTGTAGTGTGGACATTTTAACAATATTAATTCTTCCAGTTCATGAGCATGAATATCTTTCCATGTATTTGTGTCTTCTGCCATTTCTTTCATCAATGTTTTATAGTTTTCAGTGTACAGGTCTTTCACCTCCTTGGTTAAATTTATTTCTAGGTATTTTATTCCTTTTGATGCAATTGTAAGTGTGATTGTTTTCTTAATTTATCATTATGATAGTTTGTTATTAGTGTGTAGAAATGAAACTGATTTTTTTCAATCTTTTTTTTTTAGATTTTATTTATTTGACAGAGAGAGAGAACAAGCAGGGAGAGCAGAGGGAGAGGGAGAGGCAGAAGCAGACTCTCCACCGAGCAGGGAGCCCGATGAGGGGCTGGATCCCAGGACCCAGGGATCATGACCTGAGCTGAAGGCAGATGCCTAACCAACTGAGCCACCCAGGTGCCCTGAAACTGATTTTTTAAAAAATATTGAATTTGTATCCTGCAATGATACTGAATTTCTTTATTCTAACAGTTGTTTGGTGGAATCTTAAGGGTGACAGAATATTTCATCTGCAAATAGTGCAAGCTTTACTTCTTCCTTTCTAATTTGAATAACTTTTATTTCCTTTTCTTGCCTAATTGCTATGGCTAGGACTTCCAATGCTATATTGAATAAAAGTGTCAAGAGTGGGCATTGAGTATGATAGACTTGTTATATATGGCCTTTATTATATTGAGGTAATTTCCCTCTACACTCACTTTGTTGAAAGTTTTTATCATAAATGGAATTTTGTCAAATGTTTTTTCCTGCAACTATTGAGATGATCATATAATTTTTATCTTTCATTTTGTTAATCTGGTGTATCACATTGACTGATTTGTGGATGTTGAACCATCTTTGCATCCCTGGAATAAATCCCACTTGATCATGGCTAATGATCTTTTTAATGCATTGTTGAATTCAGTTTGCTAATATTTTATTGAGAATTTTTGCTCTATGTTCATTAGAGATATCTCCCTATAATCTTCTTTCCTTATGGAATCCTTGTCTGGATGCCTTATTTGGTATCAGGATAATGCTGACCTCATAAAATAAGTTTGGAAATGTTCCTTCCTTTTCTATTATTTTGGGGTTGGGGTGGGAAGAAGAGTTTGAAGAGGATTGGTATTAAATCTTCTTTGAGTGTTTGGTAGAATTCACAGTGAAGCTGTCTGGTTCTGGACTTTTGTTTGGAGGTGATTGATTACTGATTCAATCTACTTAATAGTAATCAGTCTATTCAGATTTTCTATTTCTTCATGATTCGATCTTGGTAGCTTGTATGTTTCTAGAAATTTATCCATTTCTTCTAGATTGTTAAATTCATTGCCATATAATTGTTCATAATAATCTCTTATGATCCTTTGTATTCCTGTGATAACAGTAGAAACGTCTAGTTTTGATTCCAGATTTTATTTGTGTCCTCTCTTTTTTTCTTGGTGAGTCTAGTTAAAGCTTTGTCAGTTTTACCTTTTTAGATAACCAGCTGCTCTTAGCTTCATTGATCTTTTATATTTTCTTCTTAGTTTGTCTTTCACTTATTACCACTCTGCTTTTTGTTACTGTCTTTCATCTACTAACTTTGGGCTTCATTTGTTCTCCTTTTTCTAGTTTTTTGAGGTGTAAAGTTTGGTTTTTATTTGAGATTTTTCTTAGGTATTGATGTAGGCATTTATCACTATGAACTTCTCTGCTTTTTCTGTGTCCCATACAGTTTGATATGTTGTATTTCCATTTTCATTTATCTCAAGGTATTTTTTTATTTCTCTTGATTTCTTCTTTGACCTGTTGGTTGCTTGATAACATGCTGTTTAATCTCCACAGATTCCTGAGTTTTCTAGTTTTTTTCTTGTAATTAATTTCTAATTTCATATGATTGTGTCCAAAGAAGATGCTTGATATGATTTCAGTTTTCTTTAATTTATTAAGATTTGTTTTGTGGCCTGACATACAATCTATCTTGAAGAATGTTTTATGTGCACTTGAGAATATGTATTCTGGTACTTTTGGATAGGAAGTTCTGTAAATACCTGTTAGGTCCATCTGGTCTAGTTTGTCTTTTAAGGCCAACGTTTTCTTATTGATTTTCTCTCTGGATGACTATCCATTGATGTAAGTGGGATTTTAAAGTTCCCTGCTCTTATTGTATTGGTGTCAATTTCCCTCTTTAGGTTTGTTAATACATAAATAGACAACAATACAATAATAGCAGGTGACTTTAAGGACATTTTAATGGGCATTTTCAAATATATGCAAAAGTAGACAGAAAAATACAATAAGCCTCCTTTTATGTATCATTTAATGTCAACAATGATTAACAATTTGCCTACCTCATTTCACCTATTTTTCTACTACACACACACATTTTTTTTCTGTCGTACTTAATTAAATCCCATAGTAAAGCATCTTACTTATTGATACTTTATTAGTATCTCTAGAAGATATGAAGTTTTTTAAAACCTAGCCACAATACCCTTATTACACACAAAAAATGATAATTAAAAAAAAATCCTTCCTTAGTAAAATTCTGTTTCTTGTTCAAATTTCCCCATTGTCTCAGAAACATCTTTTATAGTTGTTTAATTCAAATCAGTATGCAAGCAACATCCACCCATTAAAATTGGTTTTGTCTATTTCCCGTACCATTTATTTGTTTGTTGAACAAACTGACCAAGTGTGTGTGTATATATATATATGTGTGTGTGTGTGTGTGTGTGTGTGTGTTTTAGATATATGTTTTTAATATATTTTTTAAAAAATCACTCTGGCTAGGGGCACCTGGGTGGCTCCACTGGTTAGGCATCTGACTTCATCTCAGGTCATGATCCCAGGGTCCTGGAATCAAGCCCCGCATCGAGCTCCCTGCTCTGTGGGAAGTCTGCTTGTCTCTCTCCCTCTGCCCCCCCCGCTTGTGCACCCTCTCTCTCTGTTTCAAATAAATAAATACAATCTTTAAAAATAAACAAACAAATAAAAATCTCTCTGGCTAAACAAAATGTGGCATATACCTGCAATGGAGTATTATTCGGCCCTAAAAAAGAAGGAAATTCTGTCACATGCTATGACACGGATGAACTTTGGCAACATTAGGCTAAGTGAAATAAGCCAGCCAAGAAAGGACAAATACCTCTGTGATTCCACTTACATGAGGTACATTGAATCATCAGATTTACAGAGAAAGTAGAATGGTGGTTGCCAGGGAGTTGGGGGAGGGAGGAAGGAGATGTTGTTAATGGGTATAAAGTTTCAGCTCTGCAAGATAGAAGTGTGGTGCCTGGTCGCACAAAGATGTGAATGTACTTAACGCTGCTGAAATGCACACCTAAAAATGGTTACGATGGTACATTTTTATGTTATGTGTATTTTATCACACTTTAAAAACATTTTTAAATCACTGCCGTGTGGAGAACAGTTTGTAGCCAAGACAAAGTAGAAGCAGGCTGACCAGCTGGGAGGATAGTGCAATGCGCCAGGGGAGGTGACAGTGGCTTGGAATTGGTGATAACCGTGGAGGCAGTTAAAAAAAAAATCAGATTTGGGGTCCATTTATAGAGGAGAAACAGGGGTGACTTGGTGGCTCAGTCAGTTGAGCGTCCAACTCTCGGTTTCAGCTCAGGTCATGATCTCATGGGTCGTGGGATAGAGCCCCACGTCAGGCTCAGTGCTCAGCGGGGAGTCTGCTTGAGGATTCTCCCCCTCTACCCCTCCCTGCCACCCCCCACTCTCTCTTTCTCTAAAGTAAACAGATAAATCTTTTAAAAAATAAATCAGTAAAAAGGAGAAACAGTAGTACCCACTGGCAGATTGGATGTTGAGTGAGAAGGAAGGGAAAAGTGACGGAGGACTCCTAGGATTTGGGTCTGATGAACTGAGCTCCTGGCAATGCCATTTAGTGCAGTGAGGAACCCTGAGGGGGGAGCCAGGTACCAGGTGGCAGGTTGATGACTTTGGACCTTTTCCATGGGGGAAGGGAGCCTGGTTGTTCTCTTTGGAACAGGCACTTATTCTGGATTTGGATCTGGTTTCCCTGACTGTCGTCATGCTGCTGCCAGCGCTCTCTCTCTGGACCTGCTGAATGGTTCACATGCGATATTACTTCTGACCGGGGAACTCATGTTACTGGCAAAAAGTAAGCCATGGGCAAATGCCCGTGAGAGTCCCTGATCTTAGTCGGTGTGGGAACACCAGCAGCAGGAGGCTTGGTAGAGGAGGGACGGTCTACTGGCAGCCGGTGCCTGTACCAGCTGGGGAAGCACCTCGCCGAGGGGCAGCATATGGTCTCACTAGCACTGCTGTGTCTCCCCAGCTGGGATACACTTGGCCAGAACTCCAAGGGTGGTCGCGCTGTTGGAGGGGACTTCTCAAGATCCTACCTACCGACGTGACCAAAGCCATGTGCCTCCTTTACTCAAGTTTCTGTTTGGGAGGGTTAGGCATCTGGAGAGACATGTTTTCACCTAGAGACACAGCCTCCCAAAAAGGACGGGCTGGAATATTCTGCTGCCAAGTCAGTGAACATTAAACCGGATCTGATTCTACAGTAGTTCCCCATGATCCATGGGAGAGACGTTCCAAAACACCCGGGGTGCCTGAAACTGCAGAGAGTACCAAACCCTGTGTAGACTTGTTTTTTTCTACACATACACACCTATGATAAGGTTTGTAAGGAGAAGGGCCATATGCACTCCAATGTTCATAGCTGCATTGTCCACAATAGCCAAATCATGGAGCCGAGATGCCCTTCAACAGATGACTGGATTAAGAAGCTGTGGTCCATATATACAATGGAATATTACTCAGCTATCAGAAAGAACGAATTCTCAACATTTGCTGCAACATGGACGGCACTGGAGGAGATAATGCTAAGTGAAACAAGTCAAGCAGAGAAAGACAATTATCATATGATTTCTCTCATCTATGGAACATAAGAACTAGGATGATCTGTAGGGGAAGAAAGGGATAAAGAAAAGGGGGGTAATCAGAAGGGGGAATGAAACATGAGAGACTATGAACTATGAGAAACAAACTGAAGACCTCAGAGGGGAGGGGGTGGGGGAAGGGGATAGACTGGTGATGGGTAGTAAGGAGGGCATGTATTGCATGGTGCACTGGGTGTTATACGACTAATGAAGCATCAAACTTTACATCGGAATCTGGGGATGTACTGTATGGTGATTAACACAATATAATAAAAAAAAAAAGGTTTGACTTATAAATTAGGCACAGTAAGCGATCAACAATTAAAAATAAAATAGAACAATATGCTGTAATAAAAGTTATGTGAATGCAGTCTCTCTCTTGCTCTCAAAACATTTTTTTTAATTGAAGTATAGTTGACATATATTCGTTCCAGGTGTACAACATAGTGATTTGAGAGTCATACACATTACAAATGCTCGCCGTACGTGTAGTTACCATCTGTCACCGTACGTTATTACAATAGTATTACTATATTCCCTATGCTGTACTTTTCATCCCTGTGACTTATTTATTTGCTAACTGGAAGCTTGTTCCTCTTCATCCCCTTCATCTGTGCCATCTATCCCCCAACACCCCTCCCCTCCAGCAACCACCAGTTTTCTCTCTGCATTTAGGGGTCTGTTTCTGATGTTTACTGTTGTTTTGGTTTTTCGTATTATGCGTGTAAGTGAAATCATACAGTATTTGTCTTTCTCTGTCTGACTTACTTCACTTAGCAACATCCTCTCGTCCATCCATGTTGTTGCACATGGCGAGATTCCAATCTCTTTCTCTCAGAATATCTTATTGTACTGTACTCACCCTTCTTCTTGTGACGACGTGAGATGATAACACGCCTATGTGCTGAGACGAAGTGAGGTGAGTGACGTAGGCACTGTGATGTAGCGTGAGGCTGCTACTGACCGACCTCCTGATGACACCTCAGAAGGATGATCGTCTGCTTCCGGGCCACAACGGTCACCGAAACAACAGAAATAATTCCAGATAAGGGGGCTAGTGTTTGTTGAAAAGCAATGTGGTGTTGCTATCCCTGAATGTCATGGAGCTCTTCACACCTGTCATGTGTCACCCTCACTTCCGGGTCTCAGCATCTTCCACTGGATCAGAACTCCTCGGAGCCCGACCTTCCATGATCGCCATGGGCAAGTCTTCTTGCTGCCATGTTCTTCCTCCCCAACCCCTTGCTCCAGTTTCATGTCTACTGCCCACGAGGCTGCCTGAGGGAGATTGTCTGCTTCCCTTGCACAAGATCACCAGCATCTCTGCCAAAAGCCTTTAACACAATACCCCTTGGGCAGCAGAGAGATGCTGGGGTCCACCCTCACACTGTCACTTGGGCCCCGGAATCTGTGCATCCGTGCGGGTCTCCCAAAGTCTCAAAAACAGACAGTTTTGTTTTTTCTTTTGTTTTTTACCTGCAAACAACAACCAAAACTTTTTTTAAAATTTTTTAATTTATTTTTTGAGAGAGAGTGAGCAAGAGAGAGCACAAGCTGGGGGAGAGGCAGAGGGAGAAGAAGGAGCAGACTCCCCACTGAGCAGGGAGCCCGATGTGGGACTCGATCCCAGGACCCTGAGATCATGACCTGAGCTGAAGGCAGACGCTTAACTGACTGAGCCAGCCAGGTACCCCAACAACCAAAACTTTAATAAATGCCTTTTTCTTTAGGAATTAGCACCGTCTTCATTCATGTAAAGCCAAGACTTTCCCACCATTCACACCCCAAACCAAGCAAAATGCCACTCACCTGAATGCACAGTGCACGAAGCCACAACACTTCTCATCTGCCTTCTAGTTAATGGTGACGCCCCACATTCTTGGAGAGTAACAGGTACTCCTATTGTAACAAGAAAGGGTCTATTCTAGCAAACTTCCTAAAATAAACAGAACGGGTACCAATTACTCAGATCTTAGACTCAAGTGCACAAGAAACGTAACTTTATTTTTTTATAACAATAATTTTTGGTCTGAGATGGTCACCGCTCACCACCACTCCTCATTCTGCAGGATGGCAGAAGTGAGAGCTTAGCTAATTCGCGTCATGAGTTCTCAACAATTCAGGTTTACCACCCCCCAACCCGCCCTAGGGCTGCATTTAACCTCTGGGGATCGGGGTCAGGGAAGACTTGCAACGTCATAGGAAGAGAAAACTGAACTCCCTGCCTCCTCTGAGAGTCCCTGGCTCTGTGGGAGGCACCGTCTTGCTTCTCTGGGTTCTCTGGGTTGCATGCTCCCTGCTCGGGGACACACAGGGAAATGCTTGGCTGCCCTGCTGCCCCCACGCCTCACAGGGGACCCCCGGATACTGAGGTGGCCCCAGACGCCTGGGCCCAGGCACCCTTTGGGGTTTCTGCCCTCTACTGCTCCCTAGCCACGCGTCATGGGAGCTCTCAAGGCCCTCATTCCCCAGCCCCACGGCCTCGCTCTCAGATCTTACTTACCTGGGGGTTACTGATAGCCAGCTGGCCGCGCAGAGCTGAGCAGCTGCCCTTCCTTAAAGGGAGCATGTGATCCGGGTCCACGGCTCAACCTGCCTGCCGGGCCAAGCCTTCCTTCCCTCCTCATTTCCCTCTGGGCCTCAGCCAGGGAAGGCGGGCAGGCGGAGCCTAGACTCTTGCTATTTTCGGGGTCCCTTCCAGTTTGCAGAAGTCCCATACCCCTTTGAGCTTCTGTGTGCCAAATGTTCCATTTCCCACAGACAGAATCAGGAGAAGCAGGAAGGCATTTGTTCTTCTGGAAACTTTGAAGGGTTGTCTCAAAGGCAACACAAAACAAAAATCGCATCCCTTTTAGGACGGGAGATGCTTTTCCCCTTCGGCATTAGAAACTGGGATCCTTCTCCAAAGCGTAGCTGGTCTGCAGGGGCTTGGCTTCGGGAACCCCGAGGCAGGGAAGGGGATGCCGTGTGCCTGCAGCATGGGGCCCTCTCCCTGGGTGGTCAGAGCTGGGGTCCGCAATGCCATTATGTGGAGCGAGAAGCCACAGGCTACAAAAGGAGCCCAAGCTACAAAATAGGAAAAGGTCTTTAAAGGGTTTTAAATTCTCCTTTTCTTATCCCTACATTTCTTCCTTTGCTGGCTGTTCTGCATAGACTCAGATGCTATTTTTTTTTTCAAATGTAGTCTCATCTTGGCCCATGGATACTTCTAGAACCACAGCGATTTCTGAGAAGCTTGCCTCAGCTCTACACACTGGTTTTCTAGTGTCCCGGAGTGACCTGCCCCCAGATTCCTTTCTACAGTTTGTTATCTGTCTGTAGGGCCAATATATACTACGATGTTGGGCAATAATTTAATCTCTCTGTGACTCCATTTTCTTCCATAAAATGGGACAAATAAGAATATCTACGTCATAGTAACATGTGAAGTCCTTAGAACAAAGCATGGCACATAGTAAACAGTCAATAAATATTACTCTCATCATTATTATGAGTATCTTCATTACTATGACAAAGCCCATATGAATCCCTACACCAGTGGGGGTAAGTCTTAGGCCACAGCTCAAATAGACAAAAAATGTAACTTGCTTTATTTTTCTGGAAGTCTGTTTAGTTTCTGTTTTGTACGCCCCTTCCCCTGGATAACAGGAACTTCATTCCAGTTAATTCAGGGTCTCCTTCTCTCTAGGGTTGTGTCTAACTTTCGGGCCTGGGTCCTAGGCTTGTGGTGCACCCAGGTGCCTACAGTGAAACTGACTTCCCCAAGCATCCAGCTTAGATCCTGTTCCCACTTCCTGGGGAGTGTGGGAGCACAGAACACCTCCAGAAGAAGACAACTTTCTTTGTAAGTTTGGGGGGAATTACAGGAAGGAGGGGGGATGTGGTAGTGTAAATTTTTAGAATCCTAGACAATGGTTTTTTTCATTACTGCTACTTTATTTTTTACTCGCTTGCTCTTTACCAGTCAAAGCAGACTGTGAGGCATCCCTTGTACATCCAGGGAAGGGTTATTACATGAGAGAAGCAGAGGAAATGCTTTTTGGAGGTTCGAACATCTGGATTTTTCAGTGTCAAAAGCCTGGCCTTGAAAAAGTTGCAGCATTAATTTTAGGCCATAAACACCAGATTGGAAAGAATACGAGGTGATGGCAAAAGTCAGGTCTTGTAAGCCAAAATGAGATACAGCTTCTCTCGGTTGGAAGAGAGGAGAGTTAGAAAGGAAACAGGTAAATGAGATTCCGTGTGGGTAGGGAGAGCAGAAAGTTTAGCATCCAAACTGGTTCACTTTTGAAAGTGAAAGGCAGTGCTATTACTACAGTCCCTCCCCCCATCCACCGGGACGGTTCCAAGACCCTCAGCGGACAGCTGGGACTGCAGATAGTACCAAAACTTATATATGCTACACTTTTTCCTATACATACATACCTATGATGAAGCTTAATTTATAAAGTAATATAGTAAGAAATCAACAATAGCTAATAATAAAATAGAATATTATAACAACATACTATAATAAAAGGTACACGAATGTGGTCTTCATGTCTCTCTCTCTCGCTCTCAAAATATCTTCTTGTACTGTACTTACCTTTCTTCTTCTTGTGATGATGTGATGTCACATAGCATTAGGCTGCTATTGACCTTCTGATGATAGGTCAGGAGAAGGATCATCAGCTTCTGGACCACCGTGGACCATGAGTAACTGAAACCAGAGAAAGCAAAGCCACAGATAATGGGCAACTACTGGATTATGCTGGTATCACAGACACAAACCAGGACTATCCTAGGCCAACCAGCCCGGTCATGTGGGTCCCACTCCCTATCCCCATAGCTAGCCCAGGACCAAGTGGAAGTGAGCGTTTCTAGAAACTGTCGATTTGCTTGAAGAATCTGAAAGGAGAGCTCCTATTCTTCTTTGCTTCTGAGAAACCTCCCTGGGGTCTAATTTACCACGCTGTGGCAGCATGATGACAAAGCATGGCTGCACAGACAGGGTGGACAAAGCCCGGTGAGCTTCTGCACGCACCAACGTGGCTAGGAAGCATGGCGACTTGTTTTCTCTGCCCTGAAGAGGTCAGTGGTAGCTGAAAAAGAGCCAGGCCTGGCAAGGGCAAGGGGCAGAGACACAAGGGTCAGATGGCAAGGGAGTGCCCCAGCAAGGGCGGAGATTAAAGATAGTGAGACAGTAGCAACCTGCCCTCAAGCCACTCCCACTAGTGCTCGCAGTCTGCCACCAGAACCAAGCAAACAATCCTGGGAAATGAGAGGGGACGTCACACTAATGAGGTAACACGTGGATTGGACAGAGATCCTCTGATTTGACTGAGACTTCATTGCAGGAGCTGGTCAGAACAGGGACTTGATACGGAAATGACATGGTTGTGAATATGGTGACATATCTTGCACATCTGAGTTGTGGCCTGAGATTCATGCTCACTTTACAATGACACAGAGAACCCAAAAGTTAGAATGTCAAGTCCTGGGACCCTGGATGACTCAGTCTGTTAAGCATCTGCCTTTGGCTCAGGTCATGATCCTGGAGTCCCAGGATCAAGTCCACATCAGGCTCTCCTCTCAGCAGGGAGTCTGTGTCTCCTTCTGACCCTCCCCCCTCTCGTGTTCTCTCTCACTTTCTCTCTCAAATAAATAAAGAATGTCAAGTCCTAAAAGCAGAAGTCTTGCAACTTTTAAATAAAAGTCCCTCTTTTAAAAAATATTGCCTTAGAGTCTGGTCTTCTAGGACATTCTGTTATACAGACATGCGTATCTATACCCAGGAAAGGTCTGGCCTTTGGGGGAGGCACTTTGATAGAATATACAAACAAAACAAAACAAAATATGCACTTAACCTTCAGCCCAAGGTTTTATTTCTCAGTATCTGCCTTAGAAAAATAATTGCCCACATAGTACACTGTAAGGAATGTGAAAGGATTTTCAAGAATTGTGTTGTTTATAATAGTGAAAAATTGGAAATACCCTTAATGTCAGTCAATAGGGGAGTGGTTAAATAAACAACTCCATCTTCACACTACTGAGCAGTAAGTATTCAAAATGTGTTGGGTTTTGTATTGTTCTGAAGTGGAAAAATCCTCAAGACAGAAATTTGAAAAAGCAAGATATGGAACAATACAGACAGTCTGATATTATTTACGCAAACACATATGTAACACACCTCAGCCACATATACATAAAAACCTGTATTGTCTATAAATTTGTTGATATAGGTAAATGTGAGAAATAAAGATCTGGAAAGATAGTCACCAAACTGAAAACAATGATTAACTCTGAGTCAGGGACTAACTGGGAGATTGAAGGTTAAGGTAGATGTGTTCACTTCATGGGGATGGATCAAATTTTTTACAGCAAGAATATATTCAGGTAGTGTTACCCATTTTTTTTTTAATTGCTGTCTTGTAGCAGCCAGGAAGCACAAATGAGCATAATTTGAGGAAAGTTTCATTAAAGGACAATTTGTAAAGTTACAGGTAGGGTTCAAGAGAATTACTTGGGAGAGCGATGTGGAAACAAGAAGGAGAAATTTATGTAGTGACATTTCCTGGAGGAGAACCGTGACCTGTGTTCCAAGGATACAGCCAATCAGAGGAGTTAGGTAATAAATTCCCTGACGTCATTCTCCTTCCCTCCAATCACCTGTGGGAGCTGCCCACAGGCCAAATCCAATGGGAAGCCAGAGAATAAGGGAACTTGTTGGTATAGTCCATAGAGTGAGACTCCTGGGGCAGAAAGCAGAGGGCAACGTGGTAGACAGTTATCATACCTACTATACAAAGGGCTGCCATAATTGATGAAAAAGGACAAACAACTCACCAAATGTTGGGATGTTTGACTAAATGTCACCCCACCCCTTTCCTGAATTCTGAACAAATCGAGATCTATGACAAAGAGTAAGGCAGATGGGAGCCAAGTATCACCTTCAGTATGGAATAGGGACTGGGATGGAAGACCATCCAGTGTGAGGAACGGATGTCTTCCCAATACTGAATGTGACTCATGCATCATGCCCACCGGTCACAGCGTGTGCTGCAATAGAGCAGACCTCCCCCGCCCCACGACAGAGAGGGAGAGG
The DNA here is from genome assembly GCF_002007445.2 of Ailuropoda melanoleuca. NCBI lineage: Eukaryota > Metazoa > Chordata > Mammalia > Carnivora > Ursidae > Ailuropoda > Ailuropoda melanoleuca. Next base: position 25,387,641 of record NC_048232.1, read on the forward strand.
ATGAGCTGAGCATGACCACCGGACGTTTCTTCTTGTCACCATTACACAGGTCACGTGCCTCTTCTGGGGTAGAGTAAGGGAGGGGAAAAGAGTCCGGAATGTCCTCGCCCTCATACGGATTGAATGATAGGGAGAGGGAAGGGTGTGTTCTCTGCTAACAACTAACAGAAAAACTGGGCAAAGAATACGAACAGTAAGGTTACATCAAGTGAGAGGCAGATAACAAAGGAAGGGAGGGGGAAGGAAAGGGAAAGGAAGTCAGAGGGGAGGAAGGAGGACAGACCCCTCTCCCTGACGGTGTGTATGGGGTGGAGATAGCAATGTAGAAGATATCTCATGGGGAAGGTTGAAAACAAGGAGGAAGAGGGTTCTCATTTTATTCTTCATAGATTTCTATTGTTTCATTGTTATGTGAAGAGTCTGTAGTTAAAAACAAAATCTCAATAAGTGGAAAAGCCATAAGTTCCTTTTCTAGAAAGAAGAGATGAAATAAACATGGTACCAAGAGATGAAATGTGGATTTTTGGATTGGACCGTGAACCAGGAGGTTCCTACAGACACCAACAAGGGCAGCTGGGGGCATTGTTGTAACCCCGAGTTTGGTTCTGGGGGGGTGAGGAAGTGGAGGTAATGAGTGAACATGATGCTTTCCAAGGACTGGCAATGGCAAAAAGATGTCGTGGTATCTGGAGGGGAACAAAGGGTTATGGGCAGACTTTGTTTTATGATTGGGGAGATGTGAGCCTGTTTATATGCAGCGGGAGAAGGTGACAACACTGACGAAGAGAGAAGACAGGCCATGAGCAAGGTCACAGAGGAGACAGATGGTGGGAAATCTTGGCCTCTAAAATAGGTGGGAAGGAAGCAAGGGGAGTGCACTAAGCCTGTGGGTGTGAGAGGAAGAGAGTTTCTGGTCAGAGAGAAGGCAAGGGCACCTCCCGATCGAGAGGTGTGGGGGATCTGAGAAGACAGTTCCAGTTCAGAATAGGAGGTGGCAATCTGGTTAAGGTGAAGACTAGTCTTGTCTCCAGTCTGTTAGCATCCACGGTAAGGTTAGCACAGTTTAGTCTAATTTTGGTGGATTGTAAGGAACATGTGTAAGACAAAAAGAAAGTTGTGGGAGCTAAGAACCCTTGGAAGAAGTTGATTCAATTGGAGGCTACTGTGGACAAAAAAAAAAAAAAAAGTCCCCTTCATTTGTAATGAGCACTGTATACTTCCCATACTATTGCAGTAATCGCCTCTTCCTTTGCTGCCACCAGCCCCTATTAAAGCATAATCATCTCCATCCTCTGTCTAATTCTTTTTCCGAGAATAGACACTATGTGCCATATGGTAATTATTTGGTAATTAACTGTCCACTGAATAACTTAGGGGAAAAAAGGGGACAGTGTGAGGGAACGGATCCCTTAATGAGCTAGAGAAGAAAGTAGAGTGGGATTCCATTTAGTTAAATTCAACCAATTTGGGCATCTTTCCCACACTTCAGGTACTAGGCGAACTATAGCCAGGAGCAGATGCCGCCCTGCATCTACAGAGCCTGGGCTGGAGCAAAACGTGGAGGCTGTGATCAGAGATCGACATGATGAAATTTACGATTTGGAGGTGGAGGTGCTCTAGGTGACAACTGTGTACAACTATCTTTTGATTACCGATCAGAATTGCCTAAGCCAGATGCGGAAAGGAGGAAAGTTCCAGGCTGCCTGCGTTATGGCAGGGTGAAAGTGCAGTGTGCCTGAGGGCAGAGAGAAAGAATGCAGAAGGTAAAGGTAGGCAAAACAATGCTGTGCATAATGATTAAAAGCATACTTTGATTCAGACCTGGATTCAAAAATCTGACTTCCAACTCTGCTATGAGACACCTCCCGGAGAGTGATTCTTAACTGGTGATTTTACCTCCTGCCCCAGGAAATATTTGGCAATATCTAGGGGCATTTTTGGTTGTCCCAGCTCCATGGGAGAGTGGGGTCCTACTGCATCAATTGGGTTGAGGCCAGGGATGCCGCTAAACAGGACTGCCCCCTAAAAAAGGGATTATCACGCCCCAAGTGCCAACAGTACCAAAGTTGAGAAATTCTGCCTCAAGACTTATCTGTAAAATAGTTTTTTGGTTTTTTTTTTTAAAGATTTTATTTATTTATTTGACGGAGATAGAGATAGCCAGCGAGAGAGGGAACACAAGCAGGGGGAGTGGGAGAAGAAGAAGCAGGCTCATAGCGGAGGAGCCTGATGTGGGGGCTCGATCCCAGAACGCCGGGATCACGCCCTGAGCCAAAGGCAGACGCTTAACCGCTGTGCCATCCAGGCGCCCCTGTAAAATAGTTTTAATAATGCCAACCTATTAGAAGTTTTATGAGAATTAAACCTTTTAATGTATACAAAGATCTTGCCATATGATAAGAATGAGACTAAGAAAAACAACGAAGAGGAACATGAAGATGGAGGGAGTAAGATGCTGAAGACAGATCTCTTGTTGCCGTTGTGAATTGAGCATTTATTTGCAGGACACAGTAAACCATCTTTTGTTAGGATTGCTGGTCTGTAAAGTATAACATTGTAATATGACCAGGCACTGGAGTTGCTGTAGACCCTCTCGGGGACAAACCAGGATCAGCCCAGATCTTCACGCCACCAATTCTGAGTTCACCCCTGTGAGAAGAGAGAGGAAATGTTTTCAGGGTTCCATGGGAAAAACTGTGGGGTTTCAGGGAGGCCAGCTGTGCCCAAATCCAACAATATGGTTGAGCCTGCTGTGCTTACCGCTGGGGCTGGAGGGAAGAGCAGGTTCCGCCAGCTCTTCTTCTTTCTCCTTTAATGTAATGGTTGCAAAATACGAAAAACTCAAATCTGGCAGGGAAAAAAATGGAAGTATTTATTGGCCAAATCAAAGTAACTCAATTTTTATTTAAATTTTCATTTATCTTTTCAATCTCTACGTAAGTCATTATACGTTCATCATAGAGGGGAGGAAAAACCTGACAAAAAGAAAAAAAGAAAAAGAACACACATAGTCCTACCATTATTTTGGCATGCATTCCTTCAGGTTTCTTTCCTGTGCATACAGGGCATTATATATACCTTATAAAATAAAATTGTTGGGGCGCCTGGGTGGCTCAGTCAGTTAAGCATCTGCCTTCACCTCAGGTCATGATCCCAGGGTCCTGAGACTGAGCCCCCACATCAGGCTCCCTGCTCAGCGGGGAGCCTTCTTCTCCCTCTGCCCCTCCCCCTACTCATGCTCTCTCTCTCTGTTAAATAAATAAATAAAAGTCTTTAAAAAATAATAAAAAAAAATTGTTATCGTGTCATTTAAAAACTTTGTAACCTGCTTTTTAATTTAATAATACATTTTAAATAGTTTTAATGTATTTAAGCATTCTTCTATATTAACTTGTCAAAATATTAATATCTTTTTTTTTTCCTAATTACAAAAGGAATAACCACTAAATGTGAAAGAAATACCAACAGTGTCTAGAAAAGAAAGGGAGAGGGGAACCCACAGTATTTGGGTTAGGAAACTGTGACTTCAGTTGGCACAAGCGACTAAGCAACAGAAAGTTCAGAGGCAGGACGGGCTCAACAGCATCATTGGGATGCCAGGTGCTTTCTCTCTCTCTCCTCTGCTGTCTTCGGGGCCTCATCTTCAAGCCTGTCCTCCTCATCATCACAAGATGGCTTCCAGTGGCAATCAAGGCTGCATAGTCCCTTCTTACAACCCTCTCCCTGGGAATAGCAATTTGTTCTTCAAGTCTAATGGCATCTACTTGTATCATATGCCCTCCCTGACCAACAACAGTCACCTGGGCAAACCTAATCACTCATGAACGAGGCCTGGTCGGATACAGAGCCCAGGGGTGGGGTCTGCGGGTTCTGAAGGGCATGGCTACGTGAGGAGGGGTGGACACCTAAACCCAGTGGGAATTCTGTCAGGAAAGATGGAAGGAGAATGTGTGGTTAGCTAAGCAGTCAACGGTGTTCACTTCAATACTCCCCTCTGACTAGTCAATGTGCCTACACCCTTTCCCACCTATCATTTAAAAAAAAAAAAAGATGTATTTATTTATTTTAGAGGGAGAGTGTGAGCAGGGGGAGGGGCAGAGGGTGAGAGAGAATCCTCAGGGAGACTCCTCGCTGAACAGGGAAGCCAATGATTCCACCACCCTGAGATCATGACCTGAGCTGAAATCAAGAATCAGCCACTTAACCAACTGAGCCTCCCAGGATCCCCTCCCATCTATCGGTTTTATACAATAACCACAGCTTCATAAAATGTCTGCAGCCCTTTTCTGAAGGGAGGCAAGGAGGGGTCTTCAGACTCCTGCCTACAATGTAAGTCCTGGGGCTCTGGGGCTCTGCAGGTCTCTTCATTCTGTTAGTTTCATTTTACCTGGTTGCTGTTGTTGAATTTATGTAGGAATAGAAGGAATGTTCTGTGATTTTCTTCCAACAGCAGCGCTTCCTTTTCTGATGTGTTTTGAGCTCCTTTCACATCCGCTCTTCCTTTTTTTTTTTCTTTTGGGGGGGCAGAATTATCACAGAGACACCCAGATGGGTTTCTTCTCACTTAGTCATTCTGAGGTCATCGCAGTTGTACATGGGCCTGCCCTTCACTCCCAAAACAATACCCACATAGTCTTTTGCTTATCTCCCTGCTTACCTGAGCTGGGTTTGCTTCTCCCCTGAGACACGTGGGTGGGCTGACGCTTGGATCTACAGCATTTATACGTATGGGTCCCAAAGCTGCCTGAGGAGAGTGGGGAGAGCAGTGCTTCCATGAGCCATCGAAGCTGGGAACAATTTCCACATTCATTTTTTTTTTTTCCTTGTGTTGAAAGCCTTGACTAGAGGCCGGGTCCAAGGAATAGTCTACCTTGTCCCGTGGATGGTGGTGGGTCTGGAAGTTTGGGTCTGTCTCCCTTCTCTCACTGATCAAAGCTGGAGGCAGGGCCCTGCCGGGTGGTGTGAAAGTCGTGTCTTGTGTGGCTGCAAACACGTTCCCCCACCCAGCTCGCTCTGTCCAGAGCTGCCAGCCCCTCAGAGACAACTGCTGCTAAGAGCTTATTTCTGGACTCTCTCCCACCACTGTGGCCTTCAACTGATGTTTGGGTTTACAAGGAGGAAAAAGGGCCCCAAGTGGAACATTCCAGATCTTTTCTCTTGCCAACCCAAGCCCCTATTTCCTGTCCTTCCAAAGTGAGAATTATTTTTAGCGGGCTTTTCAGAAATTCTGCCTCTTCTCACCACTTTGTGCAGTTCACTCCAAAAAGGGAGTTGATTCCCAGAATTTTATATCAATTTAGGCTTAATTGTTGTGTATTTCTTGAAGTCTGTGATATGAGGTTGAGAAAATCCCCTAGATTCTTTGTTGGATGGTGCTTTCTTTGGTGTATCTTTTTACTCATTCCAGTGAGCCTTGGAAGGAGATTTTTATAAACCCACTAATACATTGCTTTTTCCTGGATGCCCCCCAAATACTTTTAATGGTTACATAGCATCCCAATAACATGGATAAAGCTAAATGTACTTCACCAATTTCCAACTGGCAAATGGTTAGGTGATTTCCAATTTTTCCCTCACTATAAAAAAGTTGCAAAAACATTGTATGTGCTATCTGTGCATGTCTCTGATTATTTCGTTAGTAAATTACCACAGTTTCAAATAATGACAGTGAACTGAGCTCTACTTTGGCCCTTCTCAGCATTGCCTTTGTTTTTCGCTTAAGTGGTTCTAAATAAAAACCATCACAACAATCCTTGGCCATATTGTAGGTGCCTTTCAGCACCTTCTCTTCCCACCAGACCATATGTTGACCCAGATAAACTAATCCCTGTATCCAGGAACACGTTTGGTCTTCTGGGGATGCTCATTCTCCTCATTTCTACTCTCCTTCTGCAACCTCTCCTGGTCCTTTATCATCCGCAGCTTCTCTCCGCGAACTTTCTACTTACTCCCTGGCATTTTCAGCGTTTTTCTCCACACCCCTCTGAAGTTCTCGGGTCCCTTTCTACCAAGGCTTTATCCTGTGAAAATCAATGAGATAGAAGAACCGCCCACTGCTTCTTAACACTCTGCTCCACGAAATAAAATATCACATACACACACGCTCCCACACGTGCTGGAATCCTGATGTATCCATGTCAATAAGGCAGAAACCAATAATCTGTGTCTATCAAACCGGGAAGGCCACCAGCAAGGGAGGTGCTTGTTAGAATCCAAATTCCTGGACTGTGCCTCAGGTTAACTGGATTAAAAATCTCTAGGGATAAGGGACTAGGAATTTGTGTTTTACTGATTTTTCTAATGATTCAGTACTCACTAAAATATGTAAACTTACCTAACTTATGAGGATTCTTATATCAAATCTTAACTCTGCATAAGCTGACACAGCAACTCCCTTTCTGTCTTGCCTTTTAAATAAAAATTCTATTAATCATGTGTCTAAATTGGTGGTAATACTGGGGCGCCTGGGTGGCTCAGTTGGTTGGACTTCTGACTCTTTTTGGGCTTGGGCCATGATGTCAGGGTCTCGGGATGGAGCCCCATATAGGGCTCTGTACTGCATGTGGAACCTGCTTGGGATTCTCTCCCTCTCTCTCTGCCCCTCCCTGCCCCCCCCTTGCTTTCTCTCTCTCTCTCAAAAATTAATTAATTAATTAACGAATTAATTGATGCTAATACTGACACAATCTCCACAAATCCCAAGAACATCGGGTGGTAGAGCTTACAAGAATCACCGTATCTTGCACTGCTCTCCTTCCTACTTCCTTGCTCCTCAGTTGGGGTCATGTGACCGGTTCTGGCCACTGGGTTGCGAACAGGATTTAGTTGAGTTCACACTGTGCCTTTGCTATGGTACCCGTGTAGCCACGAGCTGAGATGGAAGTGTCATAAAAGAGTGGAGCCAGTGTCACCTTGAGTCTCTGACAGTCTGTGTAGCAAAACCGCTGTCAACCTTCAATGCAACGTGAGCTACAAATAAGTTATAGAGATTTTTAAAGTTATCTGTCATGCAGTATCACCTTGTCTTATTCTGAATAATACAAATAAAATAATACAAATACAAATCCTGAGCCACCCAGGCGTCCTCCATCAGTGTATTTGAGTGTCTTCCGATCACTTAAAATGTGGTTATAATAAGAAATCTCCAGTTCTATAAATCTGAGCTTTATTCAAATATTGACCTCCAAAAATCAGTTTCTATCTTTATAACTAATTTTACCATATTTGAATTTGTGCAAATGAGAGAAAACTTCCTGTGGGTGATAGAACGATATTAGGAAACTTGATGACCTGGAAAAAGGAAGTGAGGTAAAGGGGCACCTGGGTGGCTCAGTCGGTTAAACATCTGCCTGTGGCTCAGGTCGTGATCCCGGAGTCCTGGGATCGAGCCCTGCATTGGGCTTCCTATTCAGTGGGGAGTCTGCTTTTCACTTTGCCCTTCCCCCTGCTCATGCTCTCTCTCTCTCTTGCTCGCTCACTCTCTCTCTCGAATAAAGAAATAAAATCTTAAAAAAAAAAAAAAGGAAGTGAGGTAAAAATGAGTCGGTCAGTGGTTCACCCTGAGAGAAAACTCAGAACTTCAGAGAGAAAACTCAGAACTTGCTCTGTTACCTGGTTTGACAACAATTCATTTTTTTTTCTTTTTCTTCCACTTTTTTCTTACCACTAACTATGGTAGGAAACCTCAAATGTCTTTTCAGTTCAAAATGCATATGTATTATGATACCTCTATTTTATACAATATGCTATAATTTTATATATAACATGCTATAATATATATGTAGCTTGCTACACTATTAACTGTTGATGCCTTTGTGACTTCTGATTAACTTCCTCAACTCTGGTTGTGGCTCAGTTCGGCCATATCTGCTGATATCTCAGCTCAGGGCCAGTCTTAAAAATGGTGCCCCTCTGGGGGTAGAAGTCCTATCCCTAGGTCTGTAAGACAGAGGAAATGGACCTTGAATCCCTTTGCACCTGTTGATATGAGTTCTGTGAGTCTCGAGGCCATCATCTGTTCTTCAGCAGCTGACAAACATACCAGGCAACAGAAAGTGGGGACAGAGGGAGGAAGAGGTGGTAAGAATTTCTTCGCTCTAGCCATTCCCTTTTCATCCTTCTTTACTTTCTTTTCCTTCTATTTGCCTTCTTTCTTTTCTGCTAGCATAATCTCTGGTGTCTACTTTCTGTTTTTCTTTGTCCTACTTCTCTGATAGTTTAGCATGTAAATTATTTAAACGCCACGGGCATCATTTAGAATCTGATATGGTCTGTGAATGCTCTCCTGGGAAAACTGCACATAAACTATATTTAGAACCTCAAATTAAGTAAACTCTATAAGAACCAGATATTCTGCCCTCAACTAAAAGTCTCTAAGTTCTCTCTTTCCACAGTATTCATCTGCAATCTATTTGCATTGTAAGACTCCGCCCCTGGCATTTTCTTGGAATCTTTCAGTTCCATTTTCTGGGTCACGGATTCTTGATGGTTACTCAGAAAGCTTCTCTCAGGAGTCAGGCTGGGGTGGTGGAAGGAGCATGAACTTCGGAACAGCCCATGCCTGGATTAAATAGTGGCTTTACTGCTTGTTAGCTGTAGGACGATGGAAAACATATGGAATTCCTTGCAGGTCCCTTACTTCATCTCTCATGGCTTCTCTTTTACAGGCAAGGAAAAATACGGAGTGAGGGTTATAGAACTTGATGGGCCTGTGGCTGTATCTTGCATTCTTTCTGGAATGAATGGCCCTTAGCACTCACTGTCATCAGCATGAAAGTCAGTGGGAACCCAAAGACAACAAAAAAATTAAAAAGCAGTATTTTCTCTCATAGGCAAGACACAAATCATGCGCATTATGAGTGAGACTTAAGAGATTCTCTGATGCCTCCAAAGGATTATTTCTTCTTTACCTTCTTAATCTTTGAGAGATCCCTTTGGAGAACTGATTTCTGTTTCTTCAGAATTCCTCGTATCATGCAAAACCTGCTCTTTAGGATTTTTCTCGTTACTTAAAAATTCTTTTTAAATAGAAGAAAACTTCCTGATTTCAACATGCTAGGCTTCATTTCATCAAAGGCTTATCAGCTCCTCTAAATTTCCTCTCTAACAAGTTATAAAGGGATCTGAGTTCACACTCATCTCTTCCTTACACACTAGTGCCAAGTGCTTTCGCATTATATACACATAAAGCCCTATTTGATTCTAGTCAGACTATAGTCGGTGATTTTTTTATTATTCTGTATTCAAAACCAAAAAATTTAAATAAGATATAGAATCAAAAATTCTTCTGCAAACATAAACAAGTCACAGAACCTGTGATACGTTCTAATGTGCCTCTTTACAAAGCTCATTTCCAAAAGAAAACTTTGAAGGGAAATAGGAGTACATTCTCTTTTCCTAACATAAAAGAGTGATTTCTCCTAGGTTTCAAATGATTTTGTCTTATTCCTCCATTTACCTCTGTGGGTTTAACACAAATCATTTCAGAATGCCAGAAGGTAGTACCAAGCTTGATATCCTTCCTCCAAAATGGCGTTAGAAAGTTCCTGCAGGGGTTCCCGCTGAGGGTGGAGAGGAAGCTTGAGAGCTGTACCCCATTCAAAGAGTGCCGAGCTCAGGGTTCACTGAACAGAGGAGGGAGGAAAAAGAGAAGCAAAGGCAATTATAGTTCCAGAAAAGTTGCCCCTTCCTCACCTTGGGCCACATTTTCAGGTTATCACAAAAGGATAGGAAGCAGGACTTAATTTAAGTATGAGAACAGCAAAGGATTTGTTTGGTTGAAGTTTTAAGGCAGGTATAACACTGGAGAAAGAGTAAATGCAGGCGTGAGGTCTGCCTTGGTCCCAGCTAGAAAACCAACTCTTCCCCTGTCCTGGGGTGGGGCCGGGGGCGGGGGCGGGGGGTCATCTAAGTTGACTTCCAGAGATGTGTGAACAGTGGATGAGACTCGGTGGGGAAGGGGGGAGGAAGGTTTAGCATAAACTTGCTTCTCTACTCTTCTTTGTCTGACAGCTATGGTCAGGGCTTGCCTGGTAGCCATGGACCAGCCCTGAGGAACAGAGGCTTCTGTCTACACCACAGAGACAACCTTACCATAGGTTTTTGTGAATTCAACCTTTCAGACTCACAATGGGTGTTCTTGCAAAAGGGCATCCTGATGGTAGTGAACACTTTAGTGCACCACCCAAACCCCTTTAGGTGATGTCTCTCAGCTGTGGGAGGCTGCCAGAACACAGCTCTCAGCTATTGGCCTTCTTGGAAGTTGCCTCATCTGGAAAGAAGGGTCTACACCCTTCCCAGAGTGGCCCACATCCAGTGACTAATTGACCTAGACTTTGACACAAATGGGGCAGCCCTGAGAGGCCATCCCAAGTTCAGACCTCTCTGTGGGGCCCACGGGAGCTTCTGTTGAGACTTCATTCACCGCAGCCCAGTTTTGCATGGGCCCAATCCCGGATTCCTTCCCTTCCTCTCCCTCCCTCAGGTGAGATTCGGGAACCATTCCTTGGTAAATGTCCTGCACACTCGTCCGCACCTCAGAGTCGGTTTCCTGGAGGAACCCGGACCTGAACGTCGATATCTGCTTCACTACACTGAAAACAGTAGAGCACATGTTCAGAATTTTACAGAAAGCTCTGTCTTAAATATGGTGCCATTTCTTGAGAGACTTCTGATTGTGGACTGACCGTTAATAATGAGCCAACCTTATAAAAGAAATGATTCAACTGGTGATAACTGTTTACTTTCACGCTGAGAATGATGACCTTTAAGATTCGAAGGTTTAGCAATAGAAAAGTGAACTTGGAGTCTGAGGGGGTATGTCGGCTGTCCATCACAACGTCTCTCATGCACTAAACAAGATGGGATGTCAGGGAACAGCCCTGGTCATGTGAGCCCTGATTCGTTGCCAGCTGTTTAAAAAATTTTCAGTTGTCAATTAGTCTGACTCCCGTCTCCTCCTCCGCGAGCAGGGGAGTGGAAAAGCACATATTAGCACACTTCCCTCAAATAAAACAACACCTCCCAGCTGTCCCCGGCTCCCCTACAAAGACAAAAGAAAAAAACCTCCCAGCCCACAGACACCTCTGCTTGTATAGGAAGGAGGGGGAGGGAGGGAGATTGGGTAATTCCTGAGCAGTGGAGGTGACCTTTGGGAATAGCACTGTTGGTGAGCACCGAAAATGGAAATAGAATGGGCAACCCCTTTACCCGCAATACAGAAAGCGAGATGGAGGGGGAGGGGAAGGAATAAGGTGAGGAAGAGGGAAGGAATTTGAAAAAGCAATGAGCTGGGGGAAACATGCAATGTAGGAAGCCCCCAATACACGGAAATCTCAGTTTTGTTAAAAACTGGCTATACTTTATGTATGACTCTTTTGATAAAGTCCCGTTGTCTCCTGAAGGAAGTGTGACCACAGGCATGTCAAATAACAAAAAGCAAAAGGGAAGGTGCTGATACGCTTTTTTAAGCTTATTTTCTTGCTGATTGATTCCCTTCCCCAGAAAGCAACTGCTTAATATTGAGAAATACTGAAACTCTTCTGTAATATGCTCTGGAGAAAGAAAAAAGAAGAGGAAGGAAAGCAGATACAGTATTACAAAAAAGCCGGTGCGGTGTTAGCTTAAATTGGAAACGGTTTGGTTTCTCAGAAGGGGAAAGAAGTTAGAGGTTTCCATGGCTCTCCAAAAGTAAAGGGTCCCTAGGAAAACTTCTGGAAGCCGAAAGGGCATAAAGCAAAGAAGCAGCTACTATCAATGTGTATGGAAATTTTGGGCGTGTTACAGACCGCCAAAAATCACCTCTCAGGCTTTTCCGATGTGATCTTGGACACATCTTGCTAACGGAGGCACACAATAAATCAAGATGCAGCACAGATGCTCGCAGACAGTTCAAAGCTTTGGCTGCTTGATGCCCAGATGCTGAGTGGAGTTCCCCTGCAAGGGGCACGCCCGTGCTGGGGCTCCGCAGCGCCTCTCTCCGGGCTTGCTGCAAAACAGATGCTCCGTGCTGGTTTGGCTTTTCACCTTTTCTGGGAAAAGCGAAAATCCTCTTTGGATTCCTTTCAGTTAGAGAGAGCACGTACTAGCCAGCTTTCCCAAAGCGGAAGATACCTGTACAGGAAGAAATAGACGGCTAAATCAGAAAGAAAAAATAAATAAATCAAACTCGTTATACACAGGAAAAATTAAGCTACATAAGAAAATGTCTTGGGACGCCTAGGTGGCTCAGTCGGTTAAGCAGCTGACTCTTGATTTCGGCTCAGGTCCTGATCTCAGGGTCGTGGGATCCAGCCCCGTGTTGGGCTCTGCTGTGATCTGCAGAGAGTGGGCTTCTCTCTTTCTCTCCCACTCCCTCTGCCCCTCCTAGCACTCTCTCTCTGTCATAAATAAATAAATCTTAGAGAGAGAGAGAGAGAGAGAGAGAGAACTTACTAAGAGCGTGTATGTTAGCACATTACTTTGGAAAGAAGTGGAAAATGTTATCACGTGGGTTTTCTCTATTTGCTTATGATCGGGGCTTTAGTAACTGGAGGGCATTGTGAGGGCTTTAGTGAACCAGCAGACAGATGCTTCTGCTTATCCTTGGCCCCAACCCGCTCTGCCTAGGCCTAGGACCACCCCCGTTCCATTCTGTGACTGAGAGGCCCACGGTGTTAAATGCATGGAGGTCACAGGGGAATTCATTAAGAGCCCCTTCAGAATACGGTCTCTAGCTACATCTGGCAATTCAACAAAAGTGAATCACAATTGAGTTACGATTTATACAGACTTCAATCTTTGTTCATTGTGCACCTACAACTCCAAATACAGTCCTGAGGTACTTTGATTTGAAATCATTAAAGGTAGAATCTTCTTTCTAAAAGAATCTTAACTCACTGAGTTTGGATGAAATATCTTATCTCTTTGGATGAAATATCTTATCTCTTTAAAAATCTTAAAGATTTTTTTAAATTTTTTTTAAGAGAGAGCGAGCACGAGTGAGGCTGAGTGGAGGGACAGAGTGAGAGAGAGAATGTTAAGCAGGCTCCACACCCAGCACAAAGCCCAACACGGGGCTCGGTCTCACAACCCTGAGATCACGACCTGAGCTGAAATCAAGAGTCAGACACTTAACCGGCTGAACCACCCAGGCCCCCCCTCTTCATCAGTATTTTATTCTTTGTAGCAAATCAATTCAGATTTCAAGTCCCACATGTGTGAACAGATGAATGCTGAGCGTAACTGACAACATAGGAATAAAGACTTACCCTTGACTTCTAGATCAGTCTCCTCATAAAAGTCCATCCATTAAAGCAGTTTGTGACAAGTACTTCGTGCAAGTGGTTCATGTATTTTTCTATCTTTACATGAATTATGTCTATTTTGGATTGGAAGCCTTTGAAAAGTGTGGCGGTTTGAAAAATATATCCACAAATACTTTTTGGTCCTTATCTCAAGAGGTAGAGCTTAATTCTCTCCTTGAGTGTGGGCTGGATCAACTCACTGACTTCTAGCCGATAGATTTTGGTAGAAATGATGTCACCTCTTTATTTTTATTAGTTGTTTAATATTCTGGTTAAATATATGTAATAAAATATTGACTAACCATTTTTCAGTGCATGGTTCAGTGTATGGTTTAGCCTTGAGAGAGACCCCAACCCAGAATCACCCAGCTAAGCTGTTCCCAGATGTGTGGTGTGAGTGGCATCTTCCAGTGTGTAGCTCAGTGTAATGACATTCGCAGTGTTGTGCAACCAACACCACCGTCCACCGCCAGAATTTTTTCATCATCTCAGACTGAAACTCTGTCCTCATTAAACTACTCCCCGCTCCCTGTCCGCCCCCAGCCTCTAGTGACCACCGTTCTTTCTTTCTCCGGGAGTTTGACTATTCTAGGTACCTCATATAAGTGGAATCATACTGTATGTGTCCTTTTGTGACTGTCTTATGCCCCTTCGCATAATGTCCTCAAGGTTCATCCATGTTGCAGCCTGTGCCAGAATTTTCTTTCCGTTGTACTATACATCATATGACACATTTGCTTGTCAGTGGACACTTGGACGGCTTCCACATCGGGGCTCTTGTAAATAATGCTGCATGAACATGGGCGTACAAACCCCTGCTTTCCATTCTTCTGGGTACACATCTATGAGGGGAATTGCTTGATCGCACGGTAATTCAATGCTTACTTTTTTGATGGACTGCCAGACTGTTACACAGCGGCTACACCATTTTACAGTCTTCTTCTTCTTTTTTTTTTTTTTTTGGCATCTTTTTAAATATTTTATTTTTCATTGCAGTAATAGATACACCATTTTACATTCTTACTAGCTGTGCACAAGGGTTCCATTTTTTCCACATTCTCACCAATACTTGCTACTTACTGGCTTTTGATAATAGCCGTCTTAATGAGTGTGACTTTGAGACGTCACTTCTCAGACTAGGTTATACAAGGACTTTTGTCTCGTTTGTGTGTGGCTCTCTGTCCGTCTTCCATCACTCACGCTGGGGAAAGTCATCTGCTCCCTTGTGGGGAAGCCCTGGGGAGAGAGAAGCAGGCTGCCATATTGTGAGTACCCTCAGGAAGCCCGTGGAGAGGTCCACATGGTGAAGAACTGAAGCCCCCCGTCCACCGCCCCTGAGTGAGCTTGGCAGGGGATCCTCCCCCAGAGGGTCTTGAGATGACTGCGGCCTCATGAGAGACCTCAACCCAAATTCTCTCACCAAGCTCTTCCCAGGTTCCTGACTACAGAAACCGTGAGATAACAAATGCGTGAGTCGGGGGTAATTTTTATGCAGCCACAAATAACTCTTCAGGGAGTCAGAATTTCACGACCAATTAGTCGACAGCTCCACAAATAATTCCCTGAGCAGCTCTGCGGGCACTGTTGCAGGCACTGGAAGGAAGCAGTCCTGAGCCCATGGAACTGAGCGCTAACGCACCGCGCAGCCGTACGTCTGAGTCTTCGAGCCAGGCTCAGCTTCAGACACGAACGACTCCAGCAGAAAGGCATTAGAAGGGAATCGCGAGGCTTGGAGGCGCAGACTCTGGCGGAGCTTTCAGCCCAGACTTGTAGTGAGGCCAATGCCGCAGCACTAGCCCCGCAAGGGAAGGTCCTCCTCCGCTGTAGTCACGAAGCCAGACGTCCCAGGAGCACCTGCGATGCCGTGGGCTCTGCGTGGCGCCGCTCTTGCTGTGGTCCACACCACGGAACACACGCCCTCGCCCTGCCCCTCTGCTACTCCCGCCCCAGAAAAATCAACTCTCGGCCGCTGCAGGGGCACGTGCCCACCTCGGTCCCCACCTCGGTCTCCACCTTGCTGGTCTCTAGAGGAAGGTCCACTCAAAGAGGTGGCATGGGACAGAGGGAGCCGAAGTAGAGTATCTCCTACAATGCGACTGAGAGGGGTCGACAAATAATCAGGAACGAGAGCGCTGTTGGAGCCAAGTAGCTAGGCTAGACCCCCTGAATTGTGCCCATCATTTGACGAGAACTCAAAGCGGGGAGCTAAGGTAGACTGAGTAGCTACTGTGTGGCTGGTACCAGATGATGAATCTTGTATTGTTATTTTGCTTAATACAACAACCCTATGAAATAGGTATTATTATCCCATTTGCAGATGGGGAAACTGAGGTTCAGCCACAGTAAGTAACTTGGGCAAGTTCCCATGATAGAGATAATACATATATATATTCTAATTTTAATATATTTTATATATTAATTTTAATATAATTTTATATTTTTATATTTAATATAATTCTCTCTATATATTTCTAATTTTAAAAATATATTTGAAGCAGGGATCTCCTTCAAAGCCTGGGCAAAAGACACTGCATTGTTGGTGCCACACAAAATAATGATAATAGGTGAGATTATTTGTTGGTGTTAATTTGGTCTCTGTTGTGGACTGAATGTTTGAATCCCCTAAAATTCTTTTGTGGAAGCCCTAACCCCCAATGTGACTTTATTTGGAAATGGGGACTTTATGGAAGTAATTAAGATTCCATGAGGGGGTGGAGGGTGGAGGAATTAGAGAAGGGGGTCAAAAGGCACAAACTTCTAGTTATAAGATAAATAAATACTAGGGATGTGATGTACACCATAATGACTAAAGCTAACACTGCTGTGTGATATGCAGGAAAGCTGTTATCCTAAGAATTCTCACCACAAAAACATGAAAAATACATTTCTCTCTCTCTCTTTCTTTCTTTCTTTCTTTCTTTCTTTCTTTCTTTCTTTCGTTCTTTCTTTCTTTTTATACGAGATAATGAATGCTAACTAAATTTATTGTGGTGATCGTTTCACAGTGTATGTAAGTTGAATCATCATGCTGTACACCTTAAACTTCTATAATGCTGTATGTCTCTTATATCTCAATAAAACTAGAAGGAAAAAAAATGAAANATCATGCTGTACACCTTAAACTTCTATAATGCTGTATGTCTCTTATATCTCAATAAAACTAGAAGGAAAAAAAATGAAATGATGGG
Source organism: Ailuropoda melanoleuca (assembly GCF_002007445.2). Taxonomy (NCBI): domain Eukaryota; kingdom Metazoa; phylum Chordata; class Mammalia; order Carnivora; family Ursidae; genus Ailuropoda; species Ailuropoda melanoleuca. Next base: position 25,404,112 of record NC_048232.1, read on the forward strand.
GCGCCTGGGTGGCACAGCGGTTAAGCGTCTGCTTTCGGCTCAGGGCGTGATCCCGGCGTTATGGGATCGAGCCCCACATCAGGCTCCTCCGCTATGAGCCTGCTTCTTCCTCTCCCACTCCCCCTGCTTGTGTTCCCTCTCTCTATCTCTGTTGAATAAATGAATAAAATCTTTAAAAAAAAAAAAGATGAAATGAGGTCATAAGGTTGGGGCTTGGATCTGATAGGATTAGTGTCCTTATAAGAAGGGATACCACCCACGTCCACTACTTACTGGCTCTGTTACTTAGGCAAGTTGCCTCTGTGCCTATCAGGGAAAAATTGTAGTGCCTACTTCATAGGGTTATTATGAGGATCAGACAAGTTGATATTTGGGAAACAGAGTGCCCGGCTCACGGCAAATGTACAAGTGTATGACAAATAAATAAGAAACTGATAAGTCACATTCTATTAGGCGAACAGGAGCCACCTAAATAGTTTGAGTATGAAGTTTATTACTGGGAACGAGGGACTTAAACAACCTCTGGAGATAAGGAAGACGGGGACGATAGGAGGCACGGAGCATGGATCAAGACAAGCTCCTTTTCTCCAGTCCCTCAGCCACACAGGGGGCGATTCCCAGAGTACAACTGAAAACCACAGGCAAACACCCATGTCAGCTGTCTGCATCTGCAGATGTTCCCGCTGGCTTTGGGGAAGAAGAGCCCCTGCTTATCTCCTGCCCCCAGGGCCTCTCAGATGCTTCCCTGTGCGCAGTTGAGACTGGAAAGTGTGGGTTTCAGGCTGTCCACAGTGCCTGGGAGAACTCAGGAAGGCGGGGCTGGCACCAGGTCAAATTGATTTGGTTTCCCTTGCAATTCAGTAGAAGTAGGAGTTTTTTACAATGAGATACCACCTCACACCAGTCAGAATGGCTAAAATTAACAAGTCAGGAAACAACAGAGATTGGCGAGGATGCAGAGAAAGGGGAACCTTCTACACTGTTGGTGGGAATGCAAACTGGTGCGGCCCCTCTGGGAAACAGTATGGAGGTTCCTCAAGAAGTTGAAAATAGAGCTACCCTACAACCCAGCAACTGCTCTACTAGGTACTTATCCAAAGGATACAAACATAGTGATTTGAAGGGGCGCACGTGCCCCAATGTTTATAGCAGCAAGTCCACAATAGCCGAGCTATAGAAAGAGCCAGATGTCCACCAACAGATGAATGGATAAAGAAGATGTGTATATATACAATGGAATATTACTCAGCCATCAAAAAATGAAACCTTGCCATTTGCAATGACATGGATGCAACTAGAAAGTGTCATGCTAAGTGAAATAACTCAGTCAGAGAAAGACAAAAATCATATGATCTCACTCATATGTGGAATTTAAGGAACACAACAAAATAAAACAGGGGAAGGGGAGGAAAAATAAAATAAGATGAAATTAGAGAGGGAGACAAGCCATAAGAGATTCTTGACTATAGGAAACAAACTGAGGGTTGCTGGAGGGGAGTTGGGGGGGGATGGGGTAACTGAGTGATGGACATTAAGGAGGGCACTTCATGTAATTAATGAGTATTGAGTGTTACATGCAACTGATGAATCACTAAACTCTACCTCTGAAACGAATAATACACTATGTTAATTAATTGATTTTAAATTTTTAAAAAAGAAGGAGGTGGTTTTACTTAACTTCTGACTGTCTTTGTATGTGCTTTGCCTTCATTTGTTATTCAACATTCAAAGAGCCCTCAGAGATCTTCTGTCTAAAGCTACGTTATCAATTCCTTAATGTAAGGAAGACCATAGTTTATACTTCTTTTACCTTTCCTTTGTGCCTTAATAGAATTTTGCACATGGGATGCACTATGTATGCTCAAGAAATTTTTATTTATTGAAGAAAAAAAACTTTATAACCAAAAGGACTATAAACAATACCATTCAAGCAACAACAAAGCAGCCTGAAATTCTTTCAGATAAAATTTGCATTTTTAAAAAATCTGCTTTTACTTTTTCTTTTTTTTTCAGTAATAGAATTTATTATTAAAAATACAGTCATTAAAAAAAAAAACAAAAACCGTGGCATGTCACAAAGACACAGGAGCCAGCCTGATGGGGCACCCATAGGCCAAATCCAGAACAATTTGAGCACCAAAATAATTAATATTCTAAATCATTGGAAAAATAGTAATCTGTGAGTCCATACTGATCATAGTTGGTAATAAGTAATAATAAACAGAGAAATAAATAACTGGGGATAAGGAAGACCCTTGCTCAGGGCTCACTGGCCAACGTGAAGGTGTGTTGGAGTTGGCCACTCATAGTAAAGCCTACACTGGGCAAGAACCATCCATAGATGGTCAGTCTAGGCATTTTGATGGGGAGCTTCGTCTTAAAGTGTCTCCCCACCCAAACCTCTTATTAGTTGCAAAAAGGGAAGAAAAGAGCAATTAGACAATGGAGAAATGGGACACCTCGCCTGGGGTGACCCAAATCAACATTACCAGTGAAGACCAGGTGGGTACCAGGTACGGCCAGAGGTGCTACTCTGAGAAGGGTACGTGATCTGTGTAGTATTGTGGCCAAGAACGCATACTTGCATCTTATCATGAAGAAACACTAGCCAAACCCAAAGCGAAGAACATTCTATTTAACAAAAAGAGAAAAAAAAAAGGTGGGGGAGCTATATTTTTCAAAACTGTCAAGGAAAGCAGTAGAAATGTTCTTGACTAAAGGAAACTAAAGAGGCATGACAACTCAATGCAACATGATCTTAGCCTGACTCCTGTACTGGAGGTAAAGTTCTACAGAGGACGTTATTGGGCTAACCGACCACACTGGGGCACGAGGGCCAATGGCAGATTAGATTAGACACAGGCCTTATATGGTGTTAAGTTTACTGAAGTTAATAACTGTACGGTTCTTAGGAAATAAACATTGATCTGTGTAGAGATAAAAAGTCTTAGTATATGTCACTTACCCTCAAAATTGAGGGGAAAATATTAGGAAGACAAAGATCAAATGATAAAGCAAAGGTGGTAAGATGCTAACAACGAGGGGACAACACGATGTTCTTAGTACCGGTCATATTCTTTCAACTTTAAGTTTGAAATCTTTCCACATAAAAAAGGAAAAATATTTTAAATCTGAGAAACCATTTTTCACTTTTGCCTAATTTTAATAGGAAAAATTTCAAACAAATAAGAAATATAAAGGAAACTATAACCAAATCCCATGTACTTATTTTTTACAAAAAACTTTAATAATAGATAAGGGTCACGTAAATTTCTGGACATGGTCTGGAAACTTAAGAATTCTAGAGGCATGCCCTTTGACAGACACCTGTGTTCCTAGAAAAAGGGAAAATGCAAAGTGATGGCTGGGAAGGGTCTGCTTCTATCAGCCTTGAGGGCAAGGCTCTTGTCTGAGCTCTGTTATCTTCAGGGCCCACCACACTGCTCGTTGTACAGCCAGTGCCCAGCAGACTTTATTGTGTGGCTGAGTGGATGGATGATGAAAGGATAACACAGCTCTCAGAGCCCTATCTATCCCCTACCAAGCTCTAGGGCAGTGCTGTGGTTTGTAGGTTGCACACCTTTCTCCATGAGTTCATTCCAGTGCACCGAGAACGAGGAGAACTGGCCCCACCTCTTTCTTTTTGGCTCTTCCAATGGCTCTCCTAATCTACAGGGCCTTGCTGAAAGCTATTAAAATTATCCAGACCTGGAATATTCTTGTCTATGTTAACTGATTGATATAATTGACATACAAATTTTTCATTATTAGTTCTTCTTTCTTTTAATGAATGTTATTTGGCCCTGAATTCAGAAATGATGTGTGGTTTTAAATTGTCCATATAAAACAAAATAGTCAAATGATGATTTAGTCTGAGTTCTCTGGGAAGCAGATGCCAAGAAGGAATTGGATATGTAAGACACTGGGGAAAATATCTGCGAGGGATTGTAGGGAGGGAGCAGAAGGCGACAGGGAGAAATATTAGACCGTGATGCAGGTCTGAGACCCATGAAGATAGGAAGGGAGAAGTGTGGGGAGGGAGGGAAGGAGGAAAGCCACAGCCTGCTTGTGGTTCTCAGAAAGTTTCAGCAAGTTTAGAAGGGAACCCTTGAGCCAAACTCTCGCATCATTGGCACACCTGTCTCCCAGGAATGGTCTCCTTAGTATCCCTGCCACGTTCAGTCACTGGCCAGGAGCAGACCATGAGAAGTGTGGCCAACAGCTAGGGCTAGAGGCTGATTATGCTTCCTGCAGTAGGAGATCTGAGAGGCATATTCCATTGGCTGTCACCGACAATTATTTGCATGTTTAGGCTGACCTACCCTCTGCTTTTACCTAGAACAGTGGTATGATCCAAGGCAAGTTTGGAATTTCATCCATTTGGACTCTGTTGTCAGTGCCATGTAGCTTTGAACAGGGAGGTATCATCAGGGCATCCTAAATAAAGATTAAGAGACGAGATCCATGTTGTGCTGAAAACATTAAGCTAGAGCTCTGCGGCAAAGAAAGTTCTGTTTTCATGTCAAAATAGAGTAGGCGCATTATTTTCCTTTTGCCTCAGACATTGATTCCAGATGTTGGATGCCCGTTGAGTCCCCAAATCTAATGGCTATTATTCCAAAGCTTCCCTTAAGTACTTATTTTAAAGATTTATTTATTTATTTGAGAGAGAGAGGGCATGGGGGGAGGGCCAGAGGGCAAGAGAGAAAGAGAATCCTCAAGCAGACTCCCCACTTGAGCACAGAGCCCAACGCAGACTTGAGATCACGACCTGACCCAAAATCAAGAGTCAGAAGCTTAAAAAAAAAAAGTCAGATGCTTAATCAACTGAGCCACCCGGGGGACCCTAATTATTTTTATAGACTCATTTACAGATCCAGAAGCTTTAAATTTGCCTTTGTTGCCAAATATGAAGGTCAGCTTATGGTGGGCCATCTTTGCATCCATGCCCCAGGCCTGCTAGAATATCCCCCTTCGGAAACACTGAGACTTTTGGTAACACTGACATCAACTAGATGAAGAGAGCTGGCTTTTGCCTCTGCAAGGTAACTGTTTAGGAAGCCTGGGTTCTTAAGTGGGTTCCTTTGCAGAGCCTCCTTCACCAAATCTCTCATTTGGGGAACATGGTAAAAATATAAGGATAGATCTAGAAGGATCTGGTGCAGATAAGCATAGCCTTGATTTAGAGGTGATGAAATCTGGGTTTGAATCTGCCACACTGCTCTCAGCAAGGCAGGGGGCTGGCAAACATCCGAATGCCAGGCAGTTGGAAAAGTTCCAGAAGGAAAGAGGTCTAGGAGTAGTTATTGGATACTTGGTCACAGAACAGTGGCACTCAGAAGGGGAATTCACTCACGGGGCTAGGTGAAACTGGAGAAATGGAGGAGAGTCCAGTTCACAGGGGGTAGGGCAGTGAAGCATAAGGAGAAGAGTGGCAATCAAGTCTCCAACCTATTAAAGTAGAAGGCAAGGCCTCAGGCACAGAAGCATAAATGAGGAATCAATGTCCTGCAAATATTGGGTGCAAGGATCAGATCCTACCAGCATTTAGAGCCTGAGCCAATGTTGGGTTGACGATCTGCTGCCGTTGCTTTCTTTATCCGTCATGTATGGAGGATCTGAATTATTCCAGTGTGAGCTGGAACTTTCCGACCTTACAGACAAGGACTAAGCAGCCCTAGGCGCAAACCCCTAAGATTCAGAATTCGGGAGACCATAACCTCAAGAAGCTAGAAGTCTGCTTGTATGTGTTCATACTTTGGGATGATAATTTCTGTAATACAAATTTCACCAACGAATTGAACGTCAATAGACTCAAAAATATAAGATATTATTAAAGAAATAACACAGCGGGGACTCTATTATCAACACGGGCTTAAAATAGGATCCCGGAATAACTGTAAATTGGCTGTACTCACATGTCATCAATACCACCGAGAAATCCTCAGTTTTCATTACCTTTTGACAACATGATGAGAATGAACAGTTCTTTCGACTTAGCTGTGTATTGGCTGCCACAGCCATACGCAATCAAAGTACAAAGCGAATACTGTTTCAAGATGGTTGCATATTTAGAACAAAGTATACCTTAGAAAAAGAAAACAGAATTAGAGGTTAGGGTTCTACTATTTTCTTATTGCTTTATAGAGACATAAGCCTTTATCTGGTTAATTTCAGAGTTAGAGGCATTTCTAGATTATTCCTTTAAAGCTATTTAATCCTCTATTTAGCAAGATTCATAGGGAGAGGTACTTCTTGTCTTATAAATGTTTGGTTAGTTTAATGCTTTTTGTTTTTCTTCAAGTTTTTTGTTTTATGTGTGTGTGTGGTTTTTTGTTTTGTTTTGTTTTGTTTTTTACGAATTATGGGTCATGATGTGCATAAGGCAGCAATCTTATTATCTTAAAGGAAAAGAATGCTTTATTCTTGACTTACCCTTAATTAAATATGTAGGGAAAATTGCTCAATTATATACTTAAGACTAAGTCTGTGGAATTCCGGAAGAAGGGGAAATTACCTTGCCTATGTGCTGTACACCTTTCATCCCTACCCCTGCCATGTGAAAAATTAATTATGGAGGTATAATCTGGTTAAAACATTATCGAGGGGATTTTGATGGGGAAAGAAGACAGCAAAGGGAAGGAGGCTTTGAGAGCTGAGTAAATAAGAAGGAATAGGCATGGTTTTAATATGGAGATCATAAAGCCACATTATGGATTGATTTTATTCACCTGTGTCTATTACTGCCAAAAGTCCTTTTTCAGTAACAGTTTACTGTGCTATGTCCCATTCCCTAATTTAATACCTTCGTGAGCCCAGGGCTTGGAGTCTGTAATAGCTGGGCTCTATGTTGAGGTGGTCATTGCGGTATGGTTCACTTGGAGGCGAATCTGCTCTTCTCTTCAACGTTTGGCTTGTGTCCAAGGCTACATCTCACCATCAATCATCAGTCATGCTGATGATTAAGACAACGAACTGGTTTCTAATGAGATATGGATAAAGATACCCTGTTCCTAGCTGTGTTATCTTAGACAAATCATCTAATGTGTGTGAGTCAGCTTCCTCATTATTAAAATGAAGGGGCTACACTAAGAATCTTTCAGTTTTCAAAGTTTGTCTATGTATTTCATAGTTACCCTTTACTATTAAGGCAGGTACTTGTTAGAGGTTGATATTTTCGCTTGGAGGTAGGCTGATGAATATAGTGCGTACCTGCAGATACATTTAAAAATTCAATAACTGGGGGGCGCCTGGGTGGCTTAGTCAGTTAAGCCTCTGCCTTCGGCTCAGGTTATGATTTCAGGGTCCTGGAATCGAGCCCCGGGCAGAGCCCTGTGTGACGTGCCACCCCCCATCAAGTCCCTCACCCCTGCAAGCCCCCAAAGGAGCCCCACATCATTGGGGCTCCCTGCTCAGTGGGGAGTCTGCTTCTCCCTCTCCCTCTGCCTCTCGCCCTGCTCTTTTGCACGCGCTCTCTCTCTCTCAAATAAATAAACACAATCTTTTTAAAAATTCAATAACTGCTACTGCTATANGCTCAGTGGGGAGTCTGCTTCTCCCTCTCCCTCTGCCTCTCGCCCTGCTCTTTTGCACGCGCTCTCTCTCTCAAATAAATAAACACAATCTTTTTAAAAATTCAATAACTGCTACTGCTATATATAGAAAAGTAAAATGTATTTGTTAGAAATGGATATTTTCATTTTGGAGTAGGCTGGTAAGATTATTTAACCATTGTGGACTCATTTAGACTCAATTCAGAGTCCATATATTTTAATCCTACACTGCCACTGGTTACTTCTGTTTTTTATGTGAGTTATTGATGACATGAATATTCATAATCAGCCAGCCTCTTCAGATCATTGTTTCCTGATAGGCAAACTTTTTATAAAATTTAGGAAAATTATCACAAAGTGTATATTAATGGTTGAGGCTCTATTTCAGTTAATGTATCTTAACTGTGACAAGAGGAATGTGAACTATAAGTGAGAATTTAGATATATCTGAAGTGAATTTCTTTTTATTTAGATCCCATTTATGGATCAAGAAGACAAGTCAAGATAAGCTTCCAGACAGATAAAAAAAAAGTGAAAGATAAAAAATATGACCGACAAGTTAAGAGACATGTAAGAGCAATCCAAGAGGTCTAATGCAATTCTAGGAAGAGAAAAGACAGAGGGAAGAGTTAGTAACTAAAGATACAATAGAGAAAATCTCTCCCAGCTGAAATTGATGGGGCCAACATGTGCCAAGTGTAATAAATTTTAATAAGACTGACATTTAGCCACATCCTCCTGAAATTTTACAAAAGCGACAAAGAACTCTTGGAAGCTTTCTGTTATAAAGAAAACAAAACAAAAAAAATGGGTTAGAAGGCATAGAACCCATACTTTCAAAGTTCTGAAAGACAGTCACTTTTATATTCCAATTTTTATTGTACTCAACATGATATGCATTTCAGTTCTTGGGTTCTTCTCCTAAGCTTCTCATTCACAAAACCACCTGCATTTTCTCATATGCATATTTTCTTTTCTTTTTCTTTTTTTTAAAGATTATTTATTTATTTGACAGAGAGAGAGAGACAGCCAGTGAGAGAGGGAACACAAGCAGGGGGAGTGGGAGAGGAAAAAGCAGGCCCATAGCGGAGGAGCCCGATGTGGGGCTCGATCCCAGAACGCCGGGATCACGCCCTGAGCCGAAGGCAGTCACTTAACGACTGAGCCACCCAGGCACCCCGACATATGCATATTTTCTTAACTGAAAAATTGAAATGCTTTTAAACTTAACTTCCTGGCCAAGAAGATTCTTTAAACATAGAAGCATACACATTAAAACAAGGAGCTTGGTGACGATTTAAATTGTGTATTTTTCTTCATTTCCAAAAACATTGAATGGAATTTGGATATANTGTGGGGCTCGATCCCAGAACGCCGGGATCACGCCCTGAGCCGAAGGCAGTCACTTAACGACTGAGCCACCCAGGCACCCCGACATATGCATATTTTCTTAACTGAAAAATTGAAATGCTTTTAAACTTAACTTCCTGGCCAAGAAGATTCTTTAAACATAGAAGCATACACATTAAAACAAGGAGCTTGGTGACGATTGTGTATTTTTCTTCATTTCCAAAAACTTTGAATGGAATTTGGATATACTTTTAAAAATTCCTTCTTTCCCTAGGTATGAGCTGTTGCAAACTGGCAAGATAAAGATGACATACAGTCTCACTTTGTGCTAATTGTGGGCTTTAAACAAAGTCCTTAGGCACTACTCAACATGCAAAGCTCAGGCAACACCGAAATGCAAGTATTTTAATGTCTCAAGTAACTTCTCCCCTATTGCTATTCAGAGCAAAGCTCAATTGGAAAGTAAGGGAAATCCTCAGGAGGAAAGAAGGAAGGAAGGAAAAAGGAAGGAAGGAAGGAAGGAAGGAAGGAAGGAAGGAAGGAAGGAAGGAAGAAAGAAAGAAAGAAAGAAAGAAAGAAAGAAAGGGAAAGTGAGAAAGGAAGCAGGCGCATACTAAATCTGTCTAAAAAGCATTTGCTGATTTCTGTAGACTGGGGGAGTACAACGGCTACGGTGTAGGGTCAGAGACCCCGTGTAAGGTGAAAACTCTCAAAGGAGACCCCATAGTGGATGAACTACAAAATGATCCATCTCTAGAAAAAGGATCTACAGTTGACCCTTGAACACTTGCGGGTGTTAGGGATGCCGACCCCACATGTGGTCCAAAATTTACTAAAACCTAATTTCTATTAGCCTACTGTTGACAGGAAGTCTTACTGATAACATAAACATAACATAGACAGTTGGTTAACACATATTTTCCATGTTACATGTATGATACACTGTATTCTTAAAGTAAGCTAGAGAAAAGAAAATGCTACTAGGAAAGCCCTAAGGAAGACAAAATACATTTACTGTCCTGTCCTATATTTACTAAAAACAATCCCCGTCTAAGCGGACCTGCACAGTGCAAACCCATGTTGTTCAAGGGTCAATTGTTCTTATACTAAAAAATTATTTCTTGTTTTCTGAAATTCAAATTTAACTTCTGTCCTATATTTTTATTTGCTAAACTGGCAACCCTACCCCTCAAGTAAGATAATACTAGAACTTACCTCTTTTGGCCTCAGCTCCGGCTGGAGTCAGGTGGGTAGGAAATTTCCCTGAGTTTCTTACAACAAGCAGGTCCTCCTACAGTTTGAAGGCACAAATTCATGCTACCCATGTGTCCCTGGGTACCTGGAAGAAACAATTGTAAATCCATTCTGCAGATATCCAACTGAAAATACAGACTTCAAAGAATTACAAGAGATAAATTTACAACAATTAACTCACAGTCAGGAAATACAAAATACGTGAGGAAAACAGGCTATCATGAATGAGAGTTGCAGAAATAAATAACAGAATCAGATTTGAAAGACTACAGGTGTTTAACTTTTCAGATTTGGAATGTAAAATAAGTAAGGTGAATTTGCACAAATAAATAAAAGAGGGTATTAGATGTATAACTAAGAAACAAGAGATTTGATTACTGGGGATATTCAAACTACTTAATTCAGGGAATCACTTAATTGTAGCTAGGTGTTGTAGTTTAACTCTTGCTTTAAATTGTATTATTCTTTAAAATGTAAACTAAATTAATATAGAAAGAAAGAAATATTAAATTAATTTTAGTCTTCAAAAAAGAAAAAAAAAAGGAATCCCCATATCATGCTAAAGCCTTGTAACATTTTTGTATTTGAAAGATAGTAATTGGTATATACTCTGGTACTGGTGTTAGCTTCTGCTATGTAACAAATCATCCCCCAAATGTAGTGCCTTACTTCAGAGTTTCATTATTTGCTCACAATTATGTGGGTAAGCAATCTGGTTCTGTTTTGCCCGATGCAGGGTTAGCTGGACTCGGCGCACTCTCTGTCTTATGAAGAGGCTGGATGGGCTGGGACGTCTGGGTCCTCCCTCCATGGGCTCTTTCACCCTCTAGGAGACTAGCCTGGACTTTTTCTAAGTGGGAGAGGGCAGAGTCCCTGACAGAGGACAAGCCTTTATGCGTAAGTGCTTTTCAAGCCTTTGTTTACATTCTGTTTGCTAATGTCCCATTGGCCAAAGCAAGTCACATGGTCAAGTCCAGCTTTAAGGAGGGTGAAATAGAATGTCTCCTGAAGGGAGAAGTGTGGCAAAGGGTATACACTTACAATAGAAAGAACCGATAGCCATGTTTGGCTCTCAACAATATATGGTGGCTACCAAGCTGGGAGAGGAATAGGGAGGAAATGTGCAGGGGCAGCTCAAAGGGTAGGTTCCAGAGTGGGGTAAGGTTCATTCGTACATTTACCAAACCTTTACTGAGGACCCAGACAGTCAGGTGAGGAGCTCACACTCTGCTCCCGGGAGGTCATTGAGATCATGTCCTGTGATCTCCAGATCCATTTCACTGTTACCCATTTAGGGTGTATAAACTAGTTCTCTAGTCCAGGCAAATCGTTAGGTACAAATTATGTACAAAGGAAGCAAAAAAGCATATGTGTTATTTCAAGCCATTTAACTCATGGTCCCGTAGAGAGCTGCCTTTTAAATTGTTTCCAGTTTCCATTCTAGTTCACTTATTTCCACTGCCAGTCCAAGACCAGAGCCATTTATTTATTTTGTTAGTTTAGATATATACCCTGACTGCTACTAAGAAGATTTGAAGCAGCTGCTAAATTTCTTTTTCTCAGTTCCCTTGGGTACTAGGGAAGCACATTCCTTTCTATCTGAGCCTTAAGTCTGGCCTCCCAGTACAAGCGAAAAATGCACTCTTGATAGCCAAATAAACCCCTACCTAGTTTAACACTGATTCTTACAAAATGTTCTTAAGTCCAGTTCCCTTTTGCTGGGAATACAGAGCTGGGCTTATCTCCCATAAGCTGTTCTTGCTTTCAAGTGCTCACAGCCATGCAGAAAGCATGGTTGCTCTGCAAGCTTAATGTATTTCCTTCCATTCTTCTTCTAAACTTGCACCAGCCCATCTCAGTGACACAAGGCTCATATCTCGATTTTCTTACAAACCATTGTTCTCTGGTTACACTTTATCATATGCCCACTACCAGGGTATATTCCCAAGTCTATGTTCATTTTCAAACAGAATTTGCAAAGACGACAGCTTTCCTTTTTAAAAATGTGATTATTCCTAATAAATGCCAAAATTTTTATCAAAAAAAATTCCAAATATAGAAACTCTAAGATTTTTGCTGTTCTGTAATGTAATACATACTATATATGTATTTTATTTTTTTATTTTTATTTTTTTAGATTTTAAAAAAATTTTTTATTTATTCAACAGAGATAGAGACAGCCAGCGAGAGAGGGAACACAAGCAGGGGGAATGGGAGAGGAAGAAGCAGGCTCATAGCAGAGGAGCCTGATGTGGGGCTCGATCCCAGAACACCGGGATCACGCCCTGAGCCAAAGGCAGATGCTTAACCGCTGTGCCACCCAGGCGCCTCTATATATGTATTTTAAAACATACTCTCTAGTGAAGCCTAAACTGATCTATTTTTACTCTTTCTCAAATCTTAGTCCCAATACAGTCATTCTTTTTTAAAAGTTTCCATGCTTGCTATTTCGGATAGAAAAAAACTGACTTACAAAATAGAGCAAACAGTTGAGACATACTGTTAATATGGAAAGGGAGTTAACAGGGTGGCCCCTGAAGAAAGGGAAAAGAGGGTGCATGGGTGGCTCAGTTGGTGAAGCATCTGCCTTCAGCTCAGGTCATGATCCCGGGGTCCTGGGATTGAGCCCTGCATCAGTCTCCCCACTCAGCTTCTCCCTCTATCCCTCCCCCCTGCTTGAGATCTCTTTCTCTCTCTCCAATAAATCAAATCTTTTTTTAAAGGGGGGGGAGAAAAACACTCTTCTCAGAAAACATTGAGTGGGAAGATTTTATCACAATCTGTTCTTTCCTACCTATCGCTTCCTACTTTTGACTATATCACAGTCTTAGAGTTGGAGACAAAAATCTAGAAGCACACTGCCCTTAGCCTTTGTGTATTTATCTCATACAGCTATTCATTTTCAAAGCAGACTATAATTTAGGGCTGTATGGACTTTTCAGGATTTCAGTAACCAGTGATTATGTTGCTGCAAGTTGTTGGTCAAGAGCAGTCCCTTTGGCTTAAGCTCATTCAAGAAAAATTTGAAAAGCCAGCAGCTAAACCTAAGATTTTGTGGAGGGAGAATCTGTGGAGAGTCACAGAATACTTCTCCACAAATGTACTTTGGCAAATTTCCTGGCGGGTCACAGACAGGCCGTTGGGGTGGGTGACCTCGGGATGGCTTTACTAAGCTCCTCTAGAAGTTGGCTCCCTTTTTTTTTTTTTTTTTTTTTTAGAAAAAGCTTTGGGGACTGAAGAAAAGAAGTAGGGAGTTGCAAGTTCTCCGTCACTATTGTCATCTCTGTCCACCAGCGCTGCTGCTGCGAGTGACCGCAGCTTTGTGGAGTTCCCATTTTGATAACGCAGGGAAGCTGTACTTGGTAGGAACTGTCTGTCTGTTGATTCAACCACAGAAATTTCTACGGTGTTATCTTCGAAATCCTGATATTTAGCTTAATTTGTTCAATTTGCAAGGGAAAAAAAATCATGAATTTGCTCAGGCCACGTTGTCTTTTGCCTGTCACTCATAGTGGATGATAAACACCCAACCTGTCCGATGTGATAGGAAGATTTTGAAGCCCAGCACTCCTGGATTCAAGTTCTATTTCCTTACAACATGCAGTGTCTTATTAAAGATAATGAAAAATGCCTGCCATCACAGCTAAGCCAGCCCTCGGGCGTGGACCCTCTACTATTACGTGTCATCGGTGCGGGCGTAGCTCAGAGGTATTGCAGGTTTGGTCCCAGACCAGGGCTATAAAGGGACTATTGCAATAAGGCAAGTCAAATGAAGCTTTTGGTTGCCCAGTGCATATGTCGACACTGCTGCAGTCTATTAAGTGTGCACTACCATTGTGTCTAGAAAAACAATGTATAGACCTTAATTTAAAAATAGTTTATTGCTGGGGCGCCTGGCTGGCTCAGTCGGTTAAGCTTCTCTCTTTGGCTCAGGTCATGATCTTGAGGTCCTGGGATCGAGCCCCACGTTGGGCTCCCTGCTCAGTGGGGAGTCTGCTTCTCCCTCTCCCTCTACTCCTTCCCCAACTCGTGCTTGCTCTCTCTCTCTCAAATAAATAATCTTTAAAAAGTACTTTATTGCTAAAACATGCTAACCGTCATCTGAGCTTTCAGTGAATCTTCATCTTTCTGCTGATAGAGGGTCTTGCCTGGAGGTTGATGGCTGCTGACTGATGTGGTGGCTGCTGACGGCTGGGGTGACTGTGGTAATTTCCTAAAATAAGACACTGAAGCTTGCCACATCAATGGACTCTTCTTTTCACAAATAATTTCTCTGCAGCATGCAATGCTGTTTGATGGCATTTTACCCACAGAACTTCTTTTCAAAATTGGGGTCAATTCTTTCAGACCCTGCTGCTGCTTTATTAACTAAGTTTATGTAACATTCTGAATCCTCTGTTGTCATTTCAATGGTCCTCATGACATCTAGACCAGGAGTAGATCTCATCACAAGAAACCACTTTCTTTGCTCGTTGATAAGGAACAATTCCTTATCTGTCCAAGTTCTGTCATGAGATCACAGCAGTTCAGTCCCATCTTCAGGCTCCACTTGTAATTCTAGTTCTTGTGCTGTTTCCACCACACCTGCAGTGACTTCCTCCACCGAAGTCTTGAACCCCTCCAGTCATCCATGAGGGTTGAAATCAGCTTCCTCCAAACTCCTGATACTGTTGACATTCTGACCTCTTCTCATGAATCGTAAATGTTCTCAACGGCTTCTAGACTGGTGAATCCTTTCTAGGAGGGTTTCAATTGACTTTGCCCACATTCATCAGAGGATTCGCCATCTATGTCAGCCATAGTCTTACAAAATGCATTTCATGAATAATAAGATCTTGAAGTCAAAATTACTCCTTGATCCACATGCTGCAGAATGGATGTTGTGTTAGCGGCTAAGAAAACATTAGTCTTGTGCCTCTCCGTGAGAGCCCTTGGTGACCAGGTGCTTTGTCAATGAGCAGTCATATCTTGAAAGGAATCTCTTTTTTCCTGAGCAGATCTCAACAGTAGGCGTAAGATATCCAGTAAACCATGTTGTAGACAGATGTGCTGTCTTCCAGGCCTTGTTGTCCTATTTATAGAGCATGGACAGAGCGGATCTAGCATAATTCTTTAGGGGCCTGGAATTTTTGGAATGCTCAGTGAGCACTGGCTTCAAGTTAGGGTCACCAGTCACATTAGCCCCTAATAAGCATGTCAACCTGTCCTTTGAAGCTCTGAAGCCAAGCACTGACTTCTCCTCTCTAGCTATGGAAGTCCAAGCTGGCATCTTCTTCCAGTAGAAGGCTGTTCGATCTCCACTAAAAATCTGTCGTTTAGTGCAGCCCCTGTCGTGGATGATCTTGGCTGGATCTTCTGGATAATTTGCTGTAGCTTCTATACCAGCACTTGCTGCTCCACCTTACACTATTCTGTTATGGAGACGGCTTCTTTCCTTAAACCTCATGAACCAAACTCCGCTAGCTTCAGACTTCTCTTCTGCAGCTTCCTCATCTCTTTCAGCCTTCATAGAACGGCAGAGAGTTAGGGCCTTGCTCCTCTGGATGAGGCTTTGACTTAAGGGAATGTTGTGGCTGGTTTGATTTTCCTGTCGAGCTCACTAAAACTTTCTCCATATCAGCAATAAGGCTGTTTCACTTTTTTTTTTTTTTAAATCATTCATGTGTTCTCTGGAGTAACACCTTTAATTTCTTTCAAACACTTTTCCTTTGCATTCACAACTTGGCTGTTTGGTGCAAGAGGCCTAGCTTTTGGCTTATCTCAGCTTTTAAAATGCCTTCCTCACCAAGCTTAATCATCTCTAGCTTTTGATTTAAAGTGAGAGATGTGCAACTCTTCTTTTCACTTGAACATTTAGAGGCCATTGTGGGGTTACTAATTGGGCGAATTTCAATATTGTTGTGTCTCAGGAAATAGGGAGGCCTGAGGAGAGGGAGAGAGATGGAGGAATGGCTGGTCGGTGGAGCAGTCAGAACACACACAACATTTACCAGTTAAGTTAGCTTCTTTTTTTTTTTTTTAGAGATTTATTTATTTGAGAGTGAGGGAGCACACGTGTGAGTGGGGGGGAGGGGCAGAGGGAGAGAATCCCCAAGGAGACTCCCTGCTGAGCACAGAGCTCCACATGGGGCTTTATCCCACATTCCTGAGATCATGACCTGAGCGGAAGCTAAGAGTCGGATGCTTAACCAACTGAGCCACCCGGGAGCCCCAAGTTACCCTTCTTATATGGGTGCAGTTTGTGCCCCCCCCAAACAACTACAATATTAACAGCAAAGATCACTGATCACGGATCACCATAACAGATACAATAATAATAATAATAAATATGAAATATTGCTAGGATTACCCACACGTGGCACAGAGACACAAAGTGAGCAAATGCTGTTGGAAAAACGGCAGTGAAAGACTTGCTCAATGCAGGGTTGCCACAAATCTCCAATCTGTAAAAAATGCAGTATCTGAGAAGTGTAATGAAGTAAAGCACAATAAAATGAGGTATTAAGTAGGCAGGAAACCACAGGCAATATTAAATATGAAAGGAAGGACAGCAGCCAATCCCATAGTTTTTCTCCTCTTATCTGAAAGAGAGAGGAGAGTCAGCTATATGATTATTATTATCATTATTACTATTTTTACTATGAGGAACATCATTAAGATTTGAATTACGTCATTAAATGGAGATGCCACAATTAATCAAAACTAAGCTTAGAGCACAATATGGTATATTTCTTTCCATATTTGAGAGTTGAATTAGCTATAAGTAACAGCAACAACAAAAAATCTCAAATCACAGTGACTTCACAAAATAGCAGGTTATCTTCTCTCTCCTGTGGAAAAATCTGGAGGCACTCTCTTGAGGGCTGATAAACAGGCAGATTCTCTACAATTTAATTATTTAAAATTTAAAAAGGAAATTAAATTATTACTATTAAAGTATTTTTATTTATAATTTTTTTTTTTTTTTG
>NC_048232.1:25423055-25460834 GCF_002007445.2 Ailuropoda melanoleuca
AAGAAAGAAAGAAAGAAAGAAAGAAAGAAAGGGAAAGTGAGAAAGGAAGCAGGCGCATACTAAATCTGTCTAAAAAGCATTTGCTGATTTCTGTAGACTGGGGGAGTACAACGGCTACGGTGTAGGGTCAGAGACCCCGTGTAAGGTGAAAACTCTCAAAGGAGACCCCATAGTGGATGAACTACAAAATGATCCATCTCTAGAAAAAGGATCTACAGTTGACCCTTGAACACTTGCGGGTGTTAGGGATGCCGACCCCACATGTGGTCCAAAATTTACTAAAACCTAATTTCTATTAGCCTACTGTTGACAGGAAGTCTTACTGATAACATAAACATAACATAGACAGTTGGTTAACACATATTTTCCATGTTACATGTATGATACACTGTATTCTTAAAGTAAGCTAGAGAAAAGAAAATGCTACTAGGAAAGCCCTAAGGAAGACAAAATACATTTACTGTCCTGTCCTATATTTACTAAAAACAATCCCCGTCTAAGCGGACCTGCACAGTGCAAACCCATGTTGTTCAAGGGTCAATTGTTCTTATACTAAAAAATTATTTCTTGTTTTCTGAAATTCAAATTTAACTTCTGTCCTATATTTTTATTTGCTAAACTGGCAACCCTACCCCTCAAGTAAGATAATACTAGAACTTACCTCTTTTGGGCTCAGCTCCGGCTGGAGTCAGGTGGGTAGGAAATTTCCCTGAGTTTCTTACAACAAGCAGGTCCTCCTACAGTTTGAAGGCACAAATTCATGCTACCCATGTGTCCCTGGGTACCTGGAAGAAACAATTGTAAATCCATTCTGCAGATATCCAACTGAAAATACAGACTTCAAAGAATTACAAGAGATAAATTTACAACAATTAACTCACAGTCAGGAAATACAAAATACGTGAGGAAAACAGGCTATCATGAATGAGAGTTGCAGAAATAAATAACAGAATCAGATTTGAAAGACTACAGGTGTTTAACTTTTCAGATTTGGAATGTAAAATAAGTAAGGTGAATTTGAACAAATAAATAAAAGAGGGTATTAGATGTATAACTAAGAAACAAGAGATTTGATTACTGGGGATATTCAAACTACTTAATTCAGGGAATCACTTAATTGTAGCTAGGTGTTGTAGTTTAACTCTTGCTTTAAATTGTATTATTCTTTAAAATGTAAACTAAATTAATATAGAAAGAAAGAAATATTAAATTAATTTTAGTCTTCAAAAAAGAAAAAAAAAAGGAATCCCCATATCATGCTAAAGCCTTGTAACATTTTTGTATTTGAAAGATAGTAATTGGTATATACTCTGGTACTGGTGTTAGCTTCTGCTATGTAACAAATCATCCCCCAAATGTAGTGCCTTACTTCAGAGTTTCATTATTTGCTCACAATTATGTGGGTAAGCAAT
Organism: Ailuropoda melanoleuca; assembly: GCF_002007445.2. Classification (NCBI taxonomy): domain Eukaryota; kingdom Metazoa; phylum Chordata; class Mammalia; order Carnivora; family Ursidae; genus Ailuropoda; species Ailuropoda melanoleuca. Next base: position 25,424,468 of record NC_048232.1, read on the forward strand.
CTGGTTCTGTTTTGCCCGATGCAGGGTTAGCTGGACTCGGCGCACTCTCTGTCTTATGAAGAGGCTGGATGGGCTGGGACGTCTGGGTCCTCCCTCCATGGGCTCTTTCACCCTCTAGGAGACTAGCCTGGACTTTTTCTAAGTGGGAGAGGGCAGAGTCCCTGACAGAGGACAAGCCTTTATGCGTAAGTGCTTTTCAAGCCTTTGTTTACATTCTGTTTGCTAATGTCCCATTGGCCAAAGCAAGTCACATGGTCAAGTCCAGCTTTAAGGAGGGTGAAATAGAATGTCTCCTGAAGGGAGAAGTGTGGCAAAGGGTATACACTTACAATAGAAAGAACCGATAGCCATGTTTGGCTCTCAACAATATATGGTGGCTACCAAGCTGGGAGAGGAATAGGGAGGAAATGTGCAGGGGCAGCTCAAAGGGTAGGTTCCAGAGTGGGGTAAGGTTCATTCGTACATTTACCAAACCTTTACTGAGGACCCAGACGGTCGGGTGAGGAGATCACACTCTGCTCCCGGGAGGTCATTGAGATCATGTCCTGTGATCTCCAGATCCATTTCACTGTTACCCATTTAGGGTGTATAAACTAGTTCTCTAGTCCAGGCAAATCGTTAGGTACAAATTATGTACAAAGGAAGCAAAAAAGCATATGTGTTATTTCAAGCCATTTAACTCATGGTCCCGTAGAGAGCTGCCTTTTAAATTGTTTCCAGTTTCCATTCTAGTTCACTTATTTCCACTGCCTGTCCAAGACCAGAGCCATTTATTTATTTTGTTAGTTTAGATATATACCCTGACTGCTACTAAGAAGATTTGAAGCAGCTGCTAAATTTCTTTTTCTCAGTTCCCTTGGGTACTAGGGAAGCACATTCCTTTCTATCTGAGCCTTAAGTCTGGCCTCCCAGTACAAGCGAAAAATGCACTCTTGATAGCCAAATAAACCCCTACCTAGTTTAACACTGATTCTTACAAAATGTTCTTAAGTCCAGTTCCCTTTTGCTGGGAATACAGAGCTGGGCTTATCTCCCATAAGCTGTTCTTGCTTTCAAGTGCTCACAGCCATGCAGAAAGCATGGTTGCTCTGCAAGCTTAATGTATTTCCTTCCATTCTTCTTCTAAACTTGCACCAGCCCATCTCAGTGACACAAGGCTCATATCTCGATTTTCTTACAAACCATTGTTCTCTGGTTACACTTTATCATATGCCCACTACCAGGGTATATTCCCAAGTCTATGTTCATTTTCAAACAGAATTTGCAAAGACGACAGCTTTCCTTTTTAAAAATGTGATTATTCCTAATAAATGCCAAAATTTTTATCAAAAAAAATTCCAAATATAGAAACTCTAAGATTTTTGCTGTTCTGTAATGTAATACATACTATATATGTATTTTATTTTTTTATTTTTATTTTTTTAGATTTTAAAAAAATTTTTTATTTATTCAACAGAGATAGAGACAGCCAGCGAGAGAGGGAACACAAGCAGGGGGAATGGGAGAGGAAGAAGCAGGCTCATAGCAGAGGAGCCTGATGTGGGGCTCGATCCCAGAACACCGGGATCACGCCCTGAGCCAAAGGCAGATGCTTAACCGCTGTGCCACCCAGGCGCCTCTATATATGTATTTTAAAACATACTCTCTAGTGAAGCCTAAACTGATCTATTTTTACTCTTTCTCAAATCTTAGTCCCAATACAGTCATTCTTTTTTAAAAGTTTCCATGCTTGCTATTTCGGATAGAAAAAAACTGACTTACAAAATAGAGCAAACAGTTGAGACATACTGTTAATATGGAAAGGGAGTTAACAGGGTGGCCCCTGAAGAAAGGGAAAAGAGGGTGCATGGGTGGCTCAGTTGGTGAAGCGTCTGCCTTCAGCTCAGGTCATGATCCCGGGGTCCTGGGATTGAGCCCTGCATCAGTCTCCCCACTCAGCTTCTCCCTCTATCCCTCCCCCCTGCTTGAGATCTCTTTCTCTCTCTCCAATAAATCAAATCTTTTTTTAAAGGGGGGGGAGAAAAACACTCTTCTCAGAAAACATTGAGTGGGAAGATTTTATCACAATCTGTTCTTTCCTACCTATCGCTTCCTACTTTTGACTATATCACAGTCTTAGAGTTGGAGACAAAAATCTAGAAGCACACTGCCCTTAGCCTTTGTGTATTTATCTCATACAGCTATTCATTTTCAAAGCAGACTATAATTTAGGGCTGTATGGACTTTTCAGGATTTCAGTAACCAGTGATTATGTTGCTGCAAGTTGTTGGTCAAGAGCAGTCCCTTTGGCTTAAGCTCATTCAAGAAAAATTTGAAAAGCCAGCAGCTAAACCTAAGATTTTGTGGAGGGAGAATCTGTGGAGAGTCACAGAATACTTCTCCACAAATGTACTTTGGCAAATTTCCTGGCGGGTCACAGACAGGCCGTTGGGGTGGGTGACCTCGGGATGGCTTTACTAAGCTCCTCTAGAAGTTGGCTCCCTTTTTTTTTTTTTTTTTTTTTTAGAAAAAGCTTTGGGGACTGAAGAAAAGAAGTAGGGAGTTGCAAGTTCTCCGTCACTATTGTCATCTCTGTCCACCAGCGCTGCTGCTGCGAGTGACCGCAGCTTTGTGGAGTTCCCATTTTGATAACGCAGGGAAGCTGTACTTGGTAGGAACTGTCTGTCTGTTGATTCAACCACAGAAATTTCTACGGTGTTATCTTCGAAATCCTGATATTTAGCTTAATTTGTTCAATTTGCAAGGGAAAAAAAATCATGAATTTGCTCAGGCCACGTTGTCTTTTGCCTGTCACTCATAGTGGATGATAAACACCCAACCTGTCCGATGTGATAGGAAGATTTTGAAGCCCAGCACTCCTGGATTCAAGTTCTATTTCCTTACAACATGCAGTGTCTTATTAAAGATAATGAAAAATGCCTGCCATCACAGCTAAGCCAGCCCTCGGGCGTGGACCCTCTACTATTACGTGTCATCGGTGCGGGCGTAGCTCAGAGGTATTGCAGGTTTGGTCCCAGACCAGGGCTATAAAGGGACTATTGCAATAAGGCAAGTCAAATGAAGCTTTTGGTTGCCCAGTGCATATGTCGACACTGCTGCAGTCTATTAAGTGTGCACTACCATTGTGTCTAGAAAAACAATGTATAGACCTTAATTTAAAAATAGTTTATTGCTGGGGCGCCTGGCTGGCTCAGTCGGTTAAGCTTCTCTCTTTGGCTCAGGTCATGATCTTGAGGTCCTGGGATCGAGCCCCACGTTGGGCTCCCTGCTCAGTGGGGAGTCTGCTTCTCCCTCTCCCTCTACTCCTTCCCCAACTCGTGCTTGCTCTCTCTCTCTCAAATAAATAATCTTTAAAAAGTACTTTATTGCTAAAACATGCTAACCGTCATCTGAGCTTTCAGTGAATCTTCATCTTTCTGCTGATAGAGGGTCTTGCCTGGAGGTTGATGGCTGCTGACTGATGTGGTGGCTGCTGACGGCTGGGGTGACTGTGGTAATTTCCTAAAATAAGACACTGAAGCTTGCCACATCAATGGACTCTTCTTTTCACAAATAATTTCTCTGCAGCATGCAATGCTGTTTGATGGCATTTTACCCACAGAACTTCTTTTCAAAATTGGGGTCAATTCTTTCAGACCCTGCTGCTGCTTTATTAACTAAGTTTATGTAACATTCTGAATCCTCTGTTGTCATTTCAATGGTCCTCATGACATCTAGACCAGGAGTAGATCTCATCACAAGAAACCACTTTCTTTGCTCGTTGATAAGGAACAATTCCTTATCTGTCCAAGTTCTGTCATGAGATCACAGCAGTTCAGTCCCATCTTCAGGCTCCACTTGTAATTCTAGTTCTTGTGCTGTTTCCACCACACCTGCAGTGACTTCCTCCACCGAAGTCTTGAACCCCTCCAGTCATCCATGAGGGTTGAAATCAGCTTCCTCCAAACTCCTGATACTGTTGACATTCTGACCTCTTCTCATGAATCGTAAATGTTCTCAATGGCTTCTAGACTGGTGAATCCTTTCTAGGAGGGTTTCAATTGACTTTGCCCACATTCATCAGAGGATTCGCCATCTATGTCAGCCATAGTCTTACAAAATGCATTTCATGAATAATAAGATCTTGAAGTCAAAATTACTCCTTGATCCACATGCTGCAGAATGGATGTTGTGTTAGCGGCTAAGAAAACATTAGTCTTGTGCCTCTCCGTGAGAGCCCTTGGTGACCAGGTGCTTTGTCAATGAGCAGTCATATCTTGAAAGGAATCTCTTTTTTCCTGAGCAGATCTCAACAGTAGGCGTAAGATATCCAGTACACCATGTTGTAGACAGATGTGCTGTCTTCCAGGCCTTGTTGTCCTATTTATAGAGCATGGACAGAGCGGATCTAGCATAATTCTTTAGGGGCCTGGAATTTTTGGAATGCTCAGTGAGCACTGGCTTCAAGTTAGGGTCACCAGTCACATTAGCCCCTAATAAGCATGTCAACCTGTCCTTTGAAGCTCTGAAGCCAAGCACTGACTTCTCCTCTCTAGCTATGGAAGTCCAAGCTGGCATCTTCTTCCAGTAGAAGGCTGTTCGATCTCCACTAAAAATCTGTCGTTTAGTGCAGCCCCTGTCGTGGATGATCTTGGCTGGATCTTCTGGATAATTTGCTGTAGCTTCTATACCAGCACTTGCTGCTCCACCTTACACTATTCTGTTATGGAGACGGCTTCTTTCCTTAAACCTCATGAACCAAACTCCGCTAGCTTCAGACTTCTCTTCTGCAGCTTCCTCATCTCTTTCAGCCTTCATAGAACGGCAGAGAGTTAGGGCCTTGCTCTGGATGAGGCTTTGACTTAAGGGAATGTTGTGGCTGGTTTGATTTTCCTGTCGAGCTCACTAAAACTTTCTCCATATCAGCAATAAGGCTTTTCACTTTTTTTTTTTTTTTTAATCATTCATGTGTTCTCTGGAGTAACACCTTTAATTTCTTTCAAACACTTTTCCTTTGCATTCACAACTTGGCTGTTTGGTGCAAGAGGCCTAGCTTTTGGCTTATCTCAGCTTTTAAAATGCCTTCCTCACCAAGCTTAATCATCTCTAGCTTTTGATTTAAAGTGAGAGATGTGCAACTCTTCTTTTCACTTGAACATTTAGAGGCCATTGTGGGGTTACTAATTGGGCGAATTTCAATATTGTTGTGTCTCAGGAAATAGGGAGGCCTGAGGAGAGGGAGAGAGATGGAGGAATGGCTGGTCGGTGGAGCAATCAGAACACACACAACATTTACCAGTTAAGTTAGCTTCTTTTTTTTTTTTAAGAGATTTATTTATTTGAGAGTGAGGGAGCACACGTGTGAGTGGGGGGGAGGGGCAGAGGGAGAGAATCCCCAAGGAGACTCCCTGCTGAGCACAGAGCTCCACATGGGGCTTTATCCCACATTCCTGAGATCATGACCTGAGCGGAAGCTAAGAGTCGGATGCTTAACCAACTGAGCCACCCGGGAGCCCCAAGTTACCCTTCTTATATGGGTGCAGTTTGTGCCCCCCCCAAACAACTACAATATTAACAGCAAAGATCACTGATCACGGATCACCGTAACAGATACAATNCCCCCCCAAACAACTACAATATTAACAGCAAAGATCACTGATCACGGATCACCATAACAGATACAATAATAATAATAATAAATATGAAATATTGCTAGGATTACCCACACGTGGCACAGAGACACAAAGTGAGCAAATGCTGTTGGAAAAACGGCAGTGAAAGACTTGCTCAATGCAGGGTTGCCACAAATCTCCAATCTGTAAAAAATGCAGTATCTGAGAAGTGTAATGAAGTAAAGCACAATAAAATGAGGTATTAAGTAGGCAGGAAACCACAGGCAATATTAAATATGAAAGGAAGGACAGCAGCCAATCCCATAGTTTTTCTCCTCTTATCTGAAAGAGAGAGGAGAGTCAGCTATATGATTATTATTATCATTATTACTATTTTTACTATGAGGAACATCATTAAGATTTGAATTACGTCATTAAATGGAGATGCCACAATTAATCAAAACTAAGCTTAGAGCACAATATGGTATATTTCTTTCCATATTTGAGAGTTGAATTAGCTATAAGTAACAGCAACAACAAAAAATCTCAAATCACAGTGACTTCACAAAATAGCAGGTTATCTTCTCTCTCCTGTGGAAAAATCTGGAGGCACTCTCTTGAGGGCTGATAAACAGGCAGATTCTCTACAATTTAATTATTTAAAATTTAAAAAGGAAATTAAATTATTACTATTAAAGTATTTTTATTTATAATTTTTTTTTTTTTTTGGTGCCAGGAAACCAAGATTCTGTGTTTTTTTCTATCACCCTTAGCACATGGCTGCCACTTCATAGCCCAAGCTGGCTCATTCAGGTTCCAGATATCACATTCACATTGTAGCCAGAGGAAGGAGAAAAGTATAATAGCCCTTTCCCTTTAAGGACATTTCCTGAAAGTTCCATGTGCTACTCCTGCTTATATCCTATTGGACAAAATTTGGTCACGTGGCCACTTCAAGCTGCAGGAAGGTGGGGAAATACAATCTTCTTCTGGACAGAGATGGACCTCATCGAAAATCAGGGATTCTACTAAGAAAGAAAAGGAGAAAAATAATTGGAAGAAAGCTTCTTTGCCAAAGAGGGCTTTTAGATTTGTAATGTTCCACAGGTAAATGTATTTATTATATAAAAACGTCGATATCCCTTCAAACAGAAAAATAACTCTCATATAGTAAACATCAAAAATCTATTTGGGGGGGGCGCCTGGGTGGCACAGTCGTTAAGCGTCTGCCTTCGGCTCAGGGCGTGATCCCAGAGTCCTGGANAAAAACGTCGATATCCCTTCAAACAGAAAAATAACTCTCATATAGTAAACATCAAAAATCTATTTGGGGGGGCGCCTGGGTGGCACAGTCGTTAAGCGTCTGCCTTCTGCTCAGGGCGTGATCCCAGAGTCCTGGAATCGAGCCCCACATCAGGCCTCCGCTGGGAGCCTGTTTCTTCCTCTCCCACTCCCCCTGCTTGTGTTCCCTCTCTCGCTGGCTGTCTCTCTCTCTGTGAAATAAATAAAATCTTAAAAAAAAAATCTATTTTGGAATTTTGCAAGCTAAATTTAACTTTCTAAATGATGATTTAAGATGGCCTTTTTTGATATAACTGATGAATATTCCATTGTCTAGAAGTATACTTTGTGATGAAGAAAGAATGAAAGCCAGATGGAGAACAACATTTTAAAAGGAGGGAATTTGAGGGATACCTGGGTGGCTCCGTCAGTTAAGCAACTGACTCTGGATTATGGCTCAGGTCATGATCTCAGGGTCCTGGGATCAAGCCCCACATCGGGCTCCATGCTCAGTGGGGAATTGGCTTGAGGATTCTCTCTCTCCATCTGTTCCTCCCCCACTCGTGTGTGTGCACCCTCACACACAAGCTCTCTCTCTCTCAAATAAATAAATAAATCTTACAAAAAAAAAAAAAGGGAGTAACTGGCAAGGAGACAACACTAGATAAGTCTGGAGCCCCGCTGATAGAGTCATATGTTCCTATCAGGCTGGGCTACGAGGCCACACACCTGCTTGTGTCTGGCAAGGGTGCTCCCTGCTGCAATGGGTTTATTGCAGTGACCTAAAAGCATATAACCTGTGCCAATGGTGAGCTTAAAAGAACATTCCCACAGAAGTCATATCATCTCAATACGATAATGCAGCTTGATTAATTAGGAAATACTGGACATTTACACGACTGAAATTATTATAGCATTTTCTGAAACACCGCGTGTAAAACTGGGTACCTAGTCATTCTATCCCAAGATGAATTAAGCTATAGCCCTCACAACACCTTTGATCTATCTCCCAGGAATTCAAATTATGAGTAAATACCTGAATATGCATGTTAGAAAGGTTTTGCAGAAGTGGACCCTATGATGCTTCGATGGAGCATTAGAATCTGTCAGGAGAAAGTGTCGACCGGGGTAATGATCGCTAGCAACAGGGTCCAGAGAAACCCTACTTCAACAACAAAGTAACTGCTGAAAGTATTAGAAACCTCTAGTGTTCTACACCGAACTCTACCTATGAGTAAATTTTGCTTTGGCAAAGACCCCTTAAATGGGTTTGATCTTTCTAAAATTTAGGAGAGTAAGAGTCTGAAGAAACCACTTGGAGGATTTCCCTTTGCTTTGATTCAAACACAGATAATAATAGCTAACGGATGACACAGAAGCTTTTGAAGGCTGTGACAAACTCTTTTTTATGTGTGGGGGGTGGGCAGAGAAATTTTGCTAGAGTATGTAGTCCCTACACTATAAAAAATAAAATCATTCATTCTTTTCACTCATGAGAGTAATTGCAGTAGCTTGGTAAAAGTAGATGAAATTATGAACTTTTCCAAAATAAAAATTGGCTTTTCTATTTTAAAAAAAAGTGGCTTACCATTCTTTTAGGATTTTATACTGTTTTGCGAAAAGAAGTTTGCAAAGGGGGGGCGCCTGCGTGGCTCAGTCGTTAAGTGACTGCCTTAGGCTTAGGTCATGATCCCAGGGTCCTGGGATCGACTGCATCAGGCTCCCTGCTCAGCGGGAAGCCTGCTTCTCCCTCTCCCACTCCCCTTGCTTGTGTTCCCTCTCTCACTGCCTCTCTCTCTGTCAAATAAATAAAGAAAATCTTAAAAAAAAAAAAAAAAAAAAGAAGTTTGCAAAGGGAAGTTTGCATTGCAAAACAATGTGGATAAACCAGGGATCTGAATGGTAAGTTCTAAGCAGCTGTTACTGTAGCACGTGAACTCCCTGGCCAAGGGAAGTTGCCTGTAGTTGGATAACTGGTGCTTCTGTTTTGGGGTAACTTCCTGGCACAACTGAGAGCTTCCCTTTTGGATACAGCTGCTCTATTGTAATATGACCAGGATTGCAAAAGAAAAGTAAAGCTGAAAATGGGGACCCAGAAGCAGTGTTTCATCAGTTTAAAATTTTCATCTGTGAGTAAATGAGCATACATACCAGTAGTCAATGCCATGTAAATTACATTGAATATTGTGGTTTTATGGAGCAGGGATCGATTGGTATCTTGGGGTCATCTGTACTGTACATCTGATTATTCGTTTCGTATGAAATACAGGGTGTTATGATTCAGATTGTACTTTAAGTTATATAGAAATAACTCACACAGTGTTTTATTTTAATTGTGGTAACATTTTTAAGTGTTTTGTGGCATGAAGTACACTCACATTGTTGTGCATCCATCACTACCATGTACCCCTTGTTTTTCACCATATCATACTGAAACTCTGTGCCCATTAAACACAGCTCTCTAATAACCTCTCCCTTCCTCAGCCCCTGCTAACCTCTATTCTGCTTTCTGACTCTCTGCACTTGACTAAAATAGGTCCTCCATATAAATGGAATCATACAATATTTGTATGATTTGTGTAAATACGTAAACCTTTGTGACTGGCTTATTTCACTTAGCATAATGTTTCAAGGTTCATCCATGTTGTAGCATGTGTCAGAATTTATTTTTAAGGCTGAATAATATTCCATTGTATATGTGTACCATATTTTGTTTACCCATTTATCTGTCAGTAGACACTAAGTTCCTTCCATCATTAGGCTATTGTGACTAATGCTTCTGTGAATACTGGTTCATAAATGTCTGTCGGGGTGCCTGGGTGACACAGTTGGTTAAGCATCCGACTCTTGGTTTTGGCTAGGGTTGTGATCTTGAGGTCATGAGATTGAGCCCCACATCAGACTTCATCCTCAGCACGGAGTCTGCTTAAGACTCTCTCTCCCTCTGCCCCTCCCCTTTCCTCTCTAAAATTAATGAATAAATCTTAAAATATAGATATAGATATCTATAGATATCTAGATATCTAGATATAGATATATAGATAGATAGATATATATATGTTCAAGTCCCTGCTTTCTTTTGGGTATCCACCCAGAAGTAGAATTGCTGGATGGTACGATAATTCTATTTTTAATTTTTTGAGAAATCTCCAGACTATTCTCCATAGTGGCTGCACCATTTTACATTCCCATCCGCAATGTACAAGTTTTCCAGTTCCTCTGTACCCTCATCAACCTTTGTTACTTTCTGGGGTTTTTAATCATAGCCATTTTAGTGGGTGTGAAGTGGTACCTCATTGTGGATTTGATTTGCAGCTCGTTAATGGTTAATGATATTGAGCACCTTTTTATGTGCTTATTAGCCATTTGTTTATCTACCGTGGAAAAATTTCTGTTCTAGTTCTTTGTTCACTTTTAATCAGGTTTGTTGTTGTTGTTGTTGTAGGGAGTTCCTTCTATATTCTGGAAATCAGTCCCTATCAGATATATGATTTCACATAGTGTTTTAATGCTGGCCGAGTAGAGGAAGACTCGTGAGATGAACACAAGCTTGTTGTAAGTGAATGAAACAGGTCTCATGGGGGAAAGAATAAGTGGTCTAGAAATCCCCCACAAATGCCAAAGTGCAAGGGTCAAGTCAGTCTTAGGCAGAGTTCTCCTTCCTTTTTTATCCCCCTTGGTGTGTGGGCGTGGCGTTACCTGAAGTTTCTCTCTCTTTTTCCTAATCTCAACAACTATATCAAAGACCCACCCCAGACAGATCAATGACTTGCTTTAGGGCAGTATTTCTCAAACTTCCCTCACTTAACAATTTTTGTCATATTCACATAATATGTAACATTTTTTCTCACACTTTTCTTTATTTTTTCTTGAACATATGTTCATATTTATTATGTTTCTTTTTTGGTGAGCTGTTTGTTCTCTCCAATTTTTCTAGAATGATATTATTGTACATTTTTACATTTACATTGTGTGGCAAATAAAACAAGCCAAAATAAAACAAAGTCAAAAGTGAATTTCAACTAAGAATCATGGTTTTAACAACTTGCAAGATTAAAATGATAAAATAATGCCAACTTTCAAATAGAAAATCTGGTTTACCACTGTCTTCTGGGTAATCCAAATGTGGGATAAGAAGAATTGCAAATGGATTATGTAGATAAAGTAATGCTCACACTTTTCTTTAAATCAACTCAATTTTAAAAATCAAATTTATCTTAAAAGAAAACTTTAAAATCAATATTGTAAATGGCAAACCAGAATCAGGTACCCTTCCAGCCACAGCAGATTATAAACACCAGCTACTCCTTTGTCAACCAGGACATCCCTTGCTGGTGGACCTAGATAAGCATGTCCTGGCCCTAATGGTGGGCCCAATTACATCTGCCAGCATGCTGGGGTGGGACTATCTANAAACAATGTGGATAAACCAGGGATCTGAATGGTAAGTTCTAAGCAGCTGTTACTGTAGCACGTGAACTCCCTGGCCAAGGGAAGTTGCCTGTAGTTGGATAACTGGTGCTTCTGTTTTGGGGTAACTTCCTGGCACAACTGAGAGCTTCCCTTTTGGATACAGCTGCTCTATTGTAATATGACCAGGATTGCAAAAGAAAAGTAAAGCTGAAAATGGGGACCCAGAAGCAGTGTTTCATCAGTTTAAAATTTTCATCTGTGAGTAAATGAGCATACATACCAGTAGTCAATGCCATGTAAATTACATTGAATATTGTGGTTTTATGGAGCAGGGATCGATTGGTATCTTGGGGTCATCTGTACTGTACATCTGATTATTCGTTTCGTATGAAATACATGGTGTTATGATTCAGATTGTACTTTAAGTTATATAGAAATAACTCACACAGTGTTTTATTTTAATTGTGGTAACATTTTTAAGTGTTTTGTGGCATGAAGTACACTCACATTGTTGTGCATCCATCACTACCATGTACCCCTTGTTTTTCACCATATCATACTGAAACTCTGTGCCCATTAAACACAGCTCTCTAATAACCTCTCCCTTCCTCAGCCCCTGCTAACCTCTATTCTGCTTTCTGACTCTCTGCACTTGACTAAAATAGGTCCTCCATATAAATGGAATCATACAATATTTGTATGATTTGTGTAAATACGTAAACCTTTGTGACTGGCTTATTTCACTTAGCATAATGTTTCAAGGTTCATCCATGTTGTAGCATGTGTCAGAATTTATTTTTAAGGCTGAATAATATTCCATTGCATATGTGTACCATATTTTGTTTACCCATTTATCTGTCAGTAGACACTAAGTTCCTTCCATCATTAGGCTATTGTGACTAATGCTTCTGTGAATACTGGTTCATAAATGTCTGTCGGGGTGCCTGGGTGACACAGTTGGTTAAGCATCCGACTCTTGGTTTTGGCTAGGGTTGTGATCTTGAGGTCATGAGATTGAGCCCCACATCAGACTTCATCCTCAGCACGGAGTCTGCTTAAGACTCTCTCTCCCTCTGCCCCTCCCCTTTCCTCTCTAAAATTAATGAATAAATCTTAAAATATAGATATAGATATCTATAGATATCTAGATATCTAGATATAGATATATAGATAGATAGATATATATATGTTCAAGTCCCTGCTTTCTTTTGGGTATCCACCCAGAAGTAGAATTGCTGGATGGTACGATAATTCTATTTTTAATTTTTTGAGAAATCTCCAGACTATTCTCCATAGTGGCTGCACCATTTTACATTCCCATCCGCAATGTACAAGTTTTCCAGTTCCTCTGTACCCTCATCAACCTTTGTTACTTTCTGGGGTTTTTAATCATAGCCATTTTAGTGGGTGTGAAGTGGTACCTCATTGTGGATTTGATTTGCAGCTCGTTAATGGTTAATGATATTGAGCACCTTTTTATGTGCTTATTAGCCATTTGTTTATCTACCGTGGAAAAATTTCTGTTCTAGTTCTTTGTTCTCTTTTAATCAGGTTTGTTGTTGTTGTTGTTGTAGGGAGTTCCTTCTATATTCTGGAAATCAGTCCCTATCAGATATATGATTTCACATAGTGTTTTAATGCTGGCCGAGTAGAGGAAGACTCGTGGGATGAACACAAGCTTGTTGTAAGTGAATGAAACAGGTCTCATGGGGGAAAGAATAAGTAGTCTAGAAATCCCCCACAAATGCCAAAGTGCAAGGGTCAAGTCAGTCTTAGGCAGAGTTCTCCTTCCTTTTTTATCCCCCTTGGTGTGTGGGCGTGGCGTTACCTGAAGTTTCTCTCTCTTTTTCCTAATCTCAACAACTATATCAAAGACCCACCCCAGACAGATCAATGACTTGCTTTAGGGCAGTATTTCTCAAACTTCCCTCACTTAACAATTTTTGTCATATTCACATAATATGTAACATTTTTTCTCACACTTTTCTTTTTTTTTCTTGAACATATGTTCATATTTATTAGGCACTTATGTTTCTTTTTTGGTGAGCTGTTTGTTCTCTCCAATTTTTCTAGAATGATATTATTGTACATTTTTACATTTACATTGTGTGGCAAATAAAACAAGCCAAAATAAAACAAAGTCAAAAGTGAATTTCAACTAAGAATCATGGTTTTAACAACTTGCAAGATTAAAATGATAAAATAATGCCAACTTTCAAATAGAAATCTGGTTTACCACTGTCTTCTGGGTAATCCAAATGTGGGATAAGAAGAATTGCAAATGGATTATGTAGATAAAGTAATGCTCACACTTTTCTTTAAATCAACTCAATTTTAAAAATCAAATTTATCTTAAAAGAAAACTTTAAAATCAATATTGTAAATGGCAAACCAGAATCAGGTACCCTTCCAGCCACAGCAGATTATAAACACCAGCTACTCCTTTGTCAACCAGGACATCCCTTGCTGGTGGACCTAGATAAGCATGTCCTGGCCCTAACGGTGGGCCCAATTACATCTGCCAGCATGCGGGGGTGGGACTATCTCTTGGACAGAAGGTACTGTTCAGGGGCGCCTGGGTGGCGCAGTCATTAGGCGTCTGCCTTCAGCTCAGGGCGTGATCCCGGCGTTATGGGATCGAGCCCCACATCAGGCTCCTCTGCTGGGAGCCTGCTTCTTCTCTCCCACTCCCCCTGCTTGTGTTCCCTCTCTCACTGGCTGTCTCTCTCTCTGTCAAATAAATAAATAAAATCTTAAAAAAAAAAAAGAAGGTGCTGTTCAATGGATAGTCTGTACCTATGCATAGATGTGTGCCCGGGGAGTGGCCATGGGCTGGTGGTAGCATAGTACCATCACAAATGGTTATGTATTGTCATAGTATGTATGTGAAACACTACTCTAGCCTAAAGAATAGTTCTTAAGATTTTCTTCTTTGGGGGAAAAGCCACAGATTCCCACAAGATATGCTCTGTATATATGAGAAAAATGTCAGATGTCTGAAGGTAATTCTTTAATTTGGTAGTCCTCAAACTTAGTGGTCTCAGGACCTCTTTATATCCTTAAAATTAGTGAGCTTTTGTTTATGTGAGTTTTAGCTACTGATATTTAACATATTAGAAACGAAAACAGAAAATTTGAAAATGTTTATTAATTCATTTTAAATAATAATAAACTACATGTTAACATAAATATTTTTATGAAAAATAACTTTTTCAAAACAAAAGATGAGTAGCTTTGTTTACATTTTTGTAAATCTCTTTAATATCTGGCTTAATGGAACTCAGCTGTATTTTCATATCTGCTTCTGCCTTCCGTCTTTTGCAACATCACACATCATGTGGCCTCCATAAACTGCACTGCACACTCATGAAAGACAGTGAAAAAGTCAAATAATGTTTTATTATTATACAAAGTTGTGACTTCATAAATCTTCTGCAGGAAAATCTTCTTAACTACTCTCAGATCACACTGGAAAGCTCTGCTTTAATTCATTTGGAGCTAGCTAGTGGGGTACAGTGGTTTAGATGGCAGAACTTAGAGCTAAACTGCCCCAGTTCTGCCTGCCACTTTTATTATCCGTTTGACTTTGGCCACAACTACTTTGTGCCCTAGTAGAATAAAGATAATAATGAAGTGAGAAACATAAGGGTATATATCTATGAAATTAGTAAAATAAAATAGAACCTTGAAAGAGGGGTGTATGTCGGTGCTCATTTTAGTCTTGAACTGGAAGTTCATTATTACTTTCATTGTATTTCTTAGCTTATATGTGAAGCTGAACATTTTTGGTACATTTATCAGCCATTTGTATTTCTTTTTTTGACTCGTTTATTAATATACTTTGACTACCTTTTTGTTGAGGTAGTCTTTTTTACTAATTTTATGACCTCTTTATACAGTATACATATTAACCTCTCATTTCTTGTAGATATTGCTATTATTTTCTCCAAATCCATAATTTACCTTTTAACTTTATTTGTGGTGCATTTTTCATCATGAAGAAGTCTTAAATTTGTATGTGTCAAACCTATCAGTCTTTTTCCCATGGCTTCTGGTTTTCATGTCTCATTACTCTTAGATTGAAACTATTCTACACTTCATTTCTGTAGTTTATACTTTTAATTTTTAACAGTTAGAGATGTAATATACTAAGAATTTATTTTGGAGTGTTATGTAGAAGAGGGGATCTAATTTTTTTTCCCTGCAGAATGAGTAGCCAATTGTTTCAACATCATTTCTTTAATATTCCATTAATTTGCTGCTGGTTTAGAATGTCTTCTTTATAATACACTGATTTGTTATAGCCATGTGGATCTACTTTTGGGTTTCTCTATTTTGTTCCATATAGTATTTGTCTCTTCCAACATCCATAACATACATTTTAAATTACTTTAGCTTTATAGTAAATTTAATGTATGCTATGAAAAGCTCCCCTTCATTATTCTCCTTTCTCATAATTTTGACTTTTTCATGAATTTATTTCATGAACTTTAGAATGAATTTTTCAAATACAACCCTTACTTCCCCCAAATGGTGATTGTGATTGGAATTACATTACATCTATATATTCATTGGGAAGCACTGTCCTCCTGTACAATGTTAAGTTATCCCAGGTGCCTGTCTGGCTCAGACAGTGGAGCATGTGACTCTGATCTCAGTGTTGTGAGTTCAAGCGTCATGTTGGACTGTAGAGTTTAATTAAAAAGCAAACAAACAAACAAACAAATTAACTTATTCCATCTAGGAAATTAAATGGCTTCTAATTTAGTCCAATTATTTTTTACATCTTTCAGCAAGTTCTTAAGATGTTCTCAATATAGGTCTTGCTACTTCTTTTAAAACTTATTCTTAGGTATCAAATAGACTATTCTGAAAATCTGTCTGTGATTATCACCCTCAATCAGGATAAAAACTATAAGGCAGATTGTGAATTATAAGAAACGATTGTGAATTTTCTTCTGCACCATATTTTTGTTTTGCCTCATCTTGAAAAATAGAAGTTAAGGTATTCAAAATTTATAGGGTGGGCAAAATGCATCAAGAATTAAAGATAATTTTGCACTAAGAAGGGTAAACTGTTTGTCTGCTAAACTTGTCTGATCCATTAACTATGTCTCCTCAAGCAAGATAAAGTGTTTGAGTAAAAAATAGATTCTATTCCCCCACCTGGGTCTTGAAATGAGAAAAGTAAGAAAAAAGCTCCTTGATTTTAATGTATAGAATCTCCAACGATCATGTGCAACAGCATCACTTGATGGGCTTATTAAAACAAAATTTGTGTTCTAACAAGTTTTCAGGTGATGCTGATGCTGTTAGTCCTACGACTACACTTGGAGAACCACTGGTCTAGTGTAATAACCTTGGGAGAGAAATTCCAGTAGCCTTGCTGAGATAGATGCAGGAGGAGATGGTAGAGAGAGCATTATCAGTTAGAGCTCTGATCACAGTAAGAATTCTAATGTTTGGCATTATATTCCTTTAAATCTATGATGTTTTACTCTGAGTTTAGGTCTTATTCATATCCCATATATTTTTGTATGAAATGTTCTGGTTTTTCAATTTGCATACAATTTGTAATCTCAACTTTGACTTCTGCTGTAACCTAAAAATTGTGTAGTAGAGTACTTAAAACTTAGTAAGGTGTTACATCTTTTGACTCATTTGTTCATTCATTCATCAAATATTTATTAAGCATCATCTGTGAGTCACATGCTTGGGATATATCAGTGAGCACAATAGACAGATTTCCACCTTACGGAGCTTATAATAGTGGGCAAGAGATGAGCAACACACAATGAACAAAATAAGTAAATTATATAGCATGCTAGAAAATGATAAATGCTATAGATACAACAAAACAACAACAACAGAACAGAGAAAGGGGAATCATGGATGCAGGTGGAGGGGCTGCAATTTTAAATATACTAATCAAATTAAGCCCCAGTGAGGTGGTGAAATTTGAGCAAGAACTTAAAGGAGGTGAAGGAGGCAGCGAAGTGGATATGTAGCAGAAGAAAGCAGAGTGTAGAGCCTGTGCAAAAGCCCTCAAGTTCTGAAGAACAAGAAGGGCATGGAAGCAAGCAAGGGTGGAGAACTGGAGATGAGGTCAAAGATATTAAGGGGGCCAATTCATATACGGTTTTTGTAGGCCACTGTTATGACTTTAGGTTTCACACTGAGTGAAATAGGGAGCCATTGAGGAATTCTAAGCAGATGAGTGGTACACTATAATTTATATTTCAAAGCATCACAGGCTGTTAGGTTCAGCATAGACTATAGGGAGCAAGAGTGGAACCAGAGAGTTCAGGTAATAGGCAACCGAAGAGTGGTCCAGGTGGGGGATGATAGCTTGAATCAGAGTGCGGGCAGCAGAGGAACTGAGAAGTGGTCAGATTCTGGTCCCATTCCAAAGGTAAAGCCCACAGAATTTCTTGATAAAATGGATGCGTGTTGTGAAAGAGGGAAATCAAGGATGACTAAAGTTTTTAGCCTTAGCACATGAAGGATGGTGTTAGCAACACTGAAATGAGGACAATAACTGAACAGGTTTAGGGTTGAAGATCAGGAAATTGGCTTTGGATGTTAAGTTTCAGATGTCCACTTGACATCCAAATGGAGATACTGAGTAGGCAGTTGGATATAGGAAACTGGATATCAGGAGAAAAGTCAAGGTAAGATATAAATTTGGGAGTTACCAGCAAATAGTTTTGAGAGCCATGAAATTAGATATGATCACCAGGATATATAAAGGACCAAACCCTGGAACACTCCAATGTGAGGAGATCAGAAAGAAGCATCAGACCAGGGAAGGAAACACAAGTACTGTAAGGAGAAAACAGATTTTGATATTCTGGAAATCAAGTGAAGAAAGTATATCAAGAAGGAAGGAGTAATCCACTGTGTCAAATATTGCTGTCAGGTCCATTAATATTAGGATTGAAGATTAACCATTGGCATACGGAGGGTATCAGTGACTTTAACAAGAGTGGTTTTGGTGATGGGGTGAAAAGTCTGAAATAGGTTCAGGTAAGAATTGGAAGGGAGGCATAGTATAGACAAGTATAGACGATTATTTCAAGAAGCTGTTTTACAAAGGGGAGCAAAGGAATGAGACAGTAACTGGCAAGCGAAGTGGGGTCAAGAGTTTTGTACTTTTTTTAAAATGGAAGAAGTAACAGAATGCTTGAATGATGGTGGAAAAAATCTAGTATGGAGGCAAAAACTTGTTGATGTAGGAAAGAGAAGGGAGAATTGTTGAATTAATATCATTGAGTAGCTAAGAGGATAGGATCTAGTATAGGAATCGGCAAACTTTTTCTGTAAAGGGCCAGATAGTGTTCTAGACCTTGCTGGCCACACATGGTGTCTGTTGTATATTTTTCTCCCCCACCACCAGCTTTACAAAAATGTGAAAGCCATTCTTGGCTCATGGGCTATGTGAAAACAAATAGCAGGATTTAGCCCATATGTTGTAGTTTGCCAATCCCTGATCTAGTACACAGACAGAAAGGCTGATTTTATTTTTATTTTCTTAAAGATTTTATTTTTAAGTAATCTCTACATTCAACATGGGGCTTGAACTCACAACCCGAAGATCAAGAGTCACATGCTTTACCAACTGAGCCAGTCAGACACCCCAGAAAGGCTGATTTTAGATAAGAGCATAGAGAGCATGCATAGCTTTTGAATCGTGATAGTCTGGAAAGCAGAGTACACGAGTTCAGCTGCTGGTAGGCAGACAGATGTAGTAGGACCTCTCTTCTGATTGCTACAATTTTCTCCAGGAAGTAGGAAAAGTTATCAGAAGGTAAGATTGAGAGCAGAAAATGCTGAATATCTGAAGAGAAGAATTGTATAAAAAAGTTGTCTATGAAAAGGAGAGTGAATAAACTTGGAGCCAATATAATTTGATTGCCTGGCAGCATTTTGAGATCACTTGAGGTTTGTGTTCATCGAATTTAAAGTGAGACCTCTTCACACTTGAATTTTTCTTCCAGTCATGGTTAGCTTCCTGGGAGTAAGAGTGGAGTAAGTAAAGACTGACCAGAGTTACAGTTTTGCCAGGTGAGTATGATGAATTAAGAGAGAACTTTAAGGAAATGTCCAAGAGAGTGATCAATGATAGACCATGAAATTTAAGCAGAGTGAAGAGGGGGGAAAAAGGTGAGGGGCAGTGAAACACTAATAGGATCAATATATTGGAATTCCCAATGAGTGTGAAGCAGGTATCTGGAGGGGGTAAGCTGGAAAGATAGGAGAAGATAGAAGATGGCCATAGAGGGGTATGCATGAAATTAAGATGTTGGTGGTTTTGTAGTGACTGGTAATAAGTAGCTCTAAGTAGGGAATGGCCAAGGGAGTGGTGTAGGTAGTTTGAAAAGTAGTCGAGAAGATGAGAGTCAAAACATTAGAAAAGTCATTGATATGCATATTAAGATCACCAAGAATTGAGGCAGGAATGTTGGAGAGACTGACAAAGTTAAAATCATCAAGAAATAAAGGTAACCTCTGTTGACTTGAAGTTTTTTTGTATTAACATCTTAAGAGTAGGTTTTAAGATTTTTACTTTCTGAAATACACTAAGGTTTTCTATGTGGTCAAAGTCGATTAATATTTGGAAATGCTCCACAGACATAAGACAGTATGAATTCCCTATTTGTAAGATACAAAATTATATTTATAATTTTTTTCATTAGGTTTTTCTCAGTGAATATGGAGAGATCAGTTAGGAGGACATTGTATAGACAAAAGATGGTGGTTCAGTTGAGACTGGTGGTAGTAGAGATGAAAGGAACTGGCTGGACTAACAGAAATTGATGAAATCAAATCATCAAGCCCTAATGATGAATTGGATATGGCATGTAAAGGAAGGAAGAGACAAGGACGTCTTCTGGGGGGCGCCTCTGTGGGTTGGTTGGTTAAGTGGTTGCCTTTGGCGCAGGCCATGATCCCGGGGTTCGGGATCGAGCCCCACGTGGGGCTTCCCCGCTCAGTGAGGAGTCTTCTTCTCCCTCTGCCCCTCCCCCTGCTCATGTGTGCTCTTTCTCTCTCTCTCAAATAAATAAATAGAATCTTTAAAAAAGAAAAAAGGATGTCTTCTGGGTTTCTATAAAAAGGTGAATGATGGTCTAGTATTATCATTAAGGGCAAAGATTTTGAGACATCAGGATACCTCTGTTCAAAGTTAGCCTTACTACAAGGGGTGTGATATCAACAAATTAATTTTCTTCTCAGTTTTCTCACTTCAAAAAGCAGGAAACAGTAAATGAGGTTCTTGTGAGGATTAAATGAACTAATGGATATAAAATACTTATTTCAGCCCTAACACATAGTGAGCCTTCAATGAGTGTGAACTATTTTTAGTCTTTACTGAAACATTCAAAGATGATCCAGTTTGAAAGGCAAGTAATGAGCTCAATTGTGTATATTTCAAAGCGTACATTTAAAGCACACATGTGGAGGTGTTAGGTAAATAAGCAGCTGGATATTCAGGCCTGGAACTCAGAAAAAAAGATCTGGGTTAGAAATACAAATTAATGAGTCATCTGTGTATAGACGGTAGCTATACACAGAAACCATGGGAGTGGATAAGATTGCCTGGAAAGGGACGCCTGGGTGGCTCAGTTGTTAAGTGGCTGCCTTCTGCTAGGGTCATGATGCCAGAGTCCTGGGATCAAGCCCCACATCGGGCACCTGGCTCAGTCGGGAGCCTGCTTCTCCCTCTCCCTCTGCCTGCTTCCTCCCCTACTTGGGCTCTCTCTCTCTGTCAAATAAATAAATAAAATCTTTAAAAAAAAATTGCCTGGAAAAAAATAGTGAGGGGAAAGACTGATTTTGGGTTTTTTGAGGGGAAAGACTGATTTTGGTTTTTTTTTAAATTGAGATAAAATTCATGACATAAAATTCACCATTTTAACCATTTTAGTGCACAATTCAGTGACTTCCAGTACATTCACCATGTTTGCAACCATCACCACTAAATTTGAAAATTTTTATCATTCAACAAAGAAACCCCACATCCATGAAGCAGTAACTCCCCAGTCTGGCCTCCCCCTAGTCCCTGGCAAATATTAATACTGCTTTTTACATCTATGGATTTGCCTATTCTTGACTTTTCACTTGAATGGAATCATACTATATGTGGCTTTTTGTGCCTGGCTTCTTTCACTTAGCATGTTTTTCAAGGTTGATCCACGTAGCAGTACTTCATTCTGGTTCACGGCTGAATAATTTCATTGTATGGATACCACAATGTGTTTATTCATTCATCTGTTGATGGACATTGGGGTTGTTTCTACTTCTTGTTTATTATTTGGCTATACACATTCACGTACAAGTTTTGTTTGAATATCTATTTTTAGTTCTCTTGAGTGTACGTTTAGGAGTAGTATTGCTGGGTCATATGGTAATTCAATGTTTAAACTTATAAGGAACTAAGAACCTGTTTTCCACAGTGGCTGCACCATTCTACATTCTCACTAGCAATTTATGAAGGTTCCAATTTCTCCACATTGTTGCTAATACTTGTATCCAAATTATAGCCACCCCAGTGGGTGTGAAGTGGTATTGTAATTGCTTTGCATTTCTTTAGTGGCTTACAATGTTGAGCATCTTTGCAAATACTTCTTGGCCACTAGAATATCTTCCTTAGAGAAATATCTATTCAAGCCCTTGCCCATTTTTACACTGGGTTGTCTTTTTATTGATAACTTACAAGAATTATTATATATTCTAGAGACCCTTAACAGATATATGAATTGCAAATATTTCCTCACATTCAATGGGCTCTTTTTCTTGGTAATGTCTTTTGATGCACAGAAGTTTTAAATTTTGATAAAGTCCAATTTATCTATTTTTCATTTTGTCACTTGTGCTCTTGATATCATATCTAGAAATCCATTGTTAAACCCAAAGTCATGAAGCTTTACCCCAATATTTTCTGAGATTTATATAGTTTTGCTATTACACATAGGTCTTTGATTCTTTCTGAGTTACTGTTTTTACATGGTGCGAGGTAAGGGTCCAAGTTCATTTCTTTGTATGTTGATATCCAGTTTTCTTAGCAGTTTTTATTGAAAATACTATTCTTCCCTCAGTGATCTGTCTTGATATATTTATAAAAAATCAATTGACCATAGATGTATGGGTTTATTTCTGGGCTTTCAATTCTATTACATTGATTTATTTATCTATCTTTCTGCCAGTAACTGTACACTTGTAGTAAGTTTTTTTTTAAAGATTTTATTTATTTATTTATTTATTTATTTATTTATTTAGAGTGCACAAGTTGGGGGAGGGCCAGAGGGAGAAGAGAAAGAGAATCTCAAGTAGACTCTGTGCTGAGCATGGAGCCCAACAGAGAGCTCAATCTCACAACCCTGAGATCATGACTTGAGCTCAAATCAAGAGCTGGACACTTAATTGACTGATCCACCCAGGCGCCCCTGTAGTAAGTTTTAAAATCAGGAACTATGAGTCCTCCAACTTTGTTCTTTTTAAAGATTGTTTGGGGATCCCTTGTTATTCCATATGAATTTTAGTGTCAACTTGTCAAATTCTGCAAAAAAAAAGCAGATGGAATTTTGATAGGTATTGCAATGGATCTGTAGATCAATTAGGGAGTAGTGTCATTGTAACAATATTCAGTCTTCCAATATATAAACACAGAAATGTCTTTTCATTTATTAAGTCTTCTTGAATTTCTTTCAACAATGTTTTGAAGTTTTCAAAAAAAGAAACAAAATGAAATAAAAAAAAATCCCCAAAGTTTTGCAGTTTTCAGTGTACAGCTCTTACACCTCATTTAAATTTATTTCTTGGTATTTTATCCTTTTTGATGCTGTCAATGGAATTGTGTTCCTAATTTCATTTTTGGAGTATGCATTGCAAATGTACAGAAAGACAACTGATTTTTGTATGTTGACCTCGTACCTTGAGATTTTGTGAAATTTACTAGAGCTAATAAATTTTTTGTGGATTCCGTTTGGACATGGTAGATAATCCTTTTACTGTGCTGCTGAATTTACTTTTGCTGACATCTTTATATCCATATTCATTAGGGATATTGGTCTGTAGTTTTATTTTCTTGCAGTGTCTTTGTTGGCTTTGGTATCAGGGTAATGCTGAATTGATAGAATGAGTTAGGAAGTGTTTCCTCTTTATCTATTTTTTGTTAAGTGGGTGAGAGTTTGAGAAGGACTGTTTTTGGGGTTTTTTTCTTAGAAGGAGAGGGAGAGGGGGTTGGGGAAGGCAGAAGTGAGAGAGAGAGAGATAATCTCCCACAACCCTGAGATCATGGCCTGAGCCAAAATCAAGAATCAAACATTCAACCAATGGAGCCATCTAGGTCCCCCAGGCTGGTATTGTTTTTTTTAAATGTTTGATAGAAGTCACCAATGAAGCCATATGATTCTCAGTTTTCCTTTTTTGGAAGTTTTTGATTACTGATTCAGTCTCTTCTACTGTTATGTCTATTCTATTTTGAGTCAGTTTCAGTAGTTTGTTTCTAGGAATTTGTTTCATTTAGATCATCTAATTTTTTGGCATATAATTGTTAACAATTCCTTTAATTCTATAAAGTTGGTAGTAGTAGTAGTAGTAGTAATGTTCCCACTTATTTCTGATTGTAGTAATTTGAATTTTCTTTTTTCCTGTCCATTCTGTTTAAAGGTTTGTTAATTTTATTGATCTTTTCAAGGAACCAACTTTTGGTTTCATTGATTTTTTGTTTGTTTTCTATTGTCTATTTCACTTATCTCTGCTCTTATCTTTGCTAGTTCCATCCTTCTGCTTGATTGAGGTTTCATTTGCTTTTATTTTTTTATTTCCTTAAGGTAGAAGCTTAGGTTATTGTTTCTAGATCTTATTAAATGTAGGCATTTATAGCTATAAATTTCCATGGAGCTCTGCTTTTGCTTCAGTCCATGTTTCAGTGTGCTGTATTTTCTTTTTCATTCATCTTAAAGTATATTAAAATTTCTCTTGTGATTTCTTCTTTGACATATTCATAGCTTAAAGATGTCTATTTGTAGTTTCATACCTTTGTGGTCAGAGAAAATACTTGATATGATGTCAATCTTTTGAAATTTACTGAGACTTGTTTTACAGACCAACCTATCTTCTATACTGGAGACTGTTCCACATACACTTGAACTATCTTGGAATATCTTTTTCCATCCTTTCACTTTCAACTCTATGGTTATTTGGTTCTAAAGTGAGTCTCTTGTAGAGGGGGTATAATTAGAGCATTAAAAAAAATCCATTCTGCCAATTTCTCTGATTGTTAGAGTTTAATGCATTTACATTTAATGTGATTAGTGATAAGGAAAAATTTTCTTTGCCATTTGCTTTTTCATATGTTGTATATCTTTTATGTTGTTCAATTCCTCCACTACTGACTTCTTTTGTGTTAGATATTTTCTAGTCCATCTTTTGTACTTCTTGTCATTTGTTTTACTACATCAGTTATTTTCTTAATAGTTGCCCTAGGGATTATAATTAGCAACTTGTAATAATACTTTTTAAGTAAAAACCAACTTAGTTTCAAGGGCAAAAAACATCTTTGCTCTTATGCTTCATTCTCTCTTTTGTTATCACAAATTACATCTTTATACATTATATGCCCAAGGACAAAGATTTATAATTACTGTTTTCATAGCTGTATTTTAAATCTTACAGAAAAAAAGAAGTTACTAACCAACAGTACATGAACTCTGACTTTTATATTACCCACATAGTTACCTTTAACAGTGCTTCTTCATGTGGATTCAAGTTACTATCTAGTGTCCTTTCATTTAAGGTTAAAGACCTCCCTTTGGTACTTCTTGTAGGGCAGGTCTACTAATGACAAATTCTCTCAGTGTTTGCTTATTTGAGAATGTCTTAACTTCTTCATTTCTTTAGGATAGTTTTGCTAGATATAGAATTCTTAGCTAACAGGGATGCCAAGGTGGCTCAGTCGGTTAAGCATCTGCCTTTGGCTCAGGGCATGATCCTAGCATCCTGGGATTGAGTCCCACATCAGGCTCCTTGCTCAGCGGGGAGCCCGCTTCTCCCTCTGCCTGCTGCTACCCCTGTTCGTGCTATCTCCCTCTCTCTGACAAATAAATAAATAAATCTTAAAAAAAAAAAAAAAGAATTCTTAGCTAACAGAATTTTTCTTTCAGCACTTAGTATATGTCATTTCATTGGCTCCTGGCTTCTATAGTTTCCGGTGAGAAATCAGCTGTTAATCTTATTGAGCCTACCTCTTATGTGAGGACTCACTTCTCACTTGCTGCTTTCAGGATTCTCTTTGTCATTGACTTTCACAGTTTGATTACAATGTGTCTTGGTGCGGGTCCCTTTGAATTTATCCTACTTGGAGTTCATTGAGCTTCTTGGACATCTAGATTCATGTCTTTCATTAAATCTGGGAAGTTTTTTGCCATCATTTCTTCCAATATTCTTTCTGTCCCTTTCTTTCTCTCCCCTCCTTTTGGAATGCCTATTATGCATATATTCATATGCATGATGCTGTCTCACGGGTCTCTTAGGCTCTATTCATTTTTCTTCATTCTTTTTCCTTTCCGCTTCTCCAATTGGGTAGTCTTAGTTGACCTATGTTGAAGTCTGCTGATTCCTTCTTCTGACAGCTCACATCTACTGTTGAATCCCTCTAGTGAATTTTTAGTTTCATTTATTGTACTTTTCAACTTCAGAATTTCTATTTGCTTCCTTTTTATAATTTCAACTTCTTTATCAATATTCTCTACTTGGTGAGACATACTGTCCTGATTTCCTTTAGTTCTTTGTCCATGATTTCCTTTAGCTATTCCAGCATATTTAAAAGAGTTGGTGGAAAAATCTTTGTCTAGTAAGCCCAACGTCTGTGCTTCCCTGAGGACAGGTTCTATCAACTTCTTTTTTTCTGTATATGGGCCACATTTTTTTTTTTTGCTGCCTTGTTATTTTGTGTTGAAAATTGGACATTTTGATTAATATAATGTGGCAATTCCAGAAATCAGATTCTCCTCCCTCCCTAGAGTTTGTTGTCACTGCTTATTGTGGTTGCTCTTGTTGTTTAGTGATTCTTCTAAACTAGCTCTGTGAAGTCTGTATCCCTTCTTATGTGTGACTACTAAAATCTCTGTTTTTTTGGCTTAGTGGTCAGCTAGTGATTCAACAGACATTTCCTTAAATGCCTATAACCAAAAAACGAAGAAAACAACTTCCAAGTTTTGTTAGAGGTCTCTTTCCAGGTGTGTTGGGGCATGCCATTATCATTCAAATGGACAATTTATAAGTCTACCTTATCTTTCACTTTCTATCTGAGCACACCCTGAACGTTAGTCAGAGATGAGACTTTAGGAACTTTGCAGTTTTTTTCTGTGCATTTGCCCCCACCCCAGATATATAGGTAGCCTTTTTTTAAGATTTTATTTTTAAGTAATCTCTACACACAACATGGGGCTTGAATTTACAATCCTGAGATCAAGAGTCACATGCTCTACCAACTGAGACAGCCAGCTGCCCCCAGGTAACCTTTCAGAGTCCCAGGAATATATAGGAGCTTTTCAAAGATTTTATTCTCCAAAGTATCTCACTCTTCAGCCTTTCCTCTCAGGCTTTTTGTTATGTGTATTATTTGCCCTGATTGTTATTCCTTTCCCCAACTGGCAGCAGCTAATAAACTTGCCTTTAATATCTCCTGGGTAGTCACTTCTGCCTCAGAAGAATTCTAAGTTAGGCAAAATAAGGGCAAGCCCTTGCACTAGTCCTTCAGGGAGCCACCAAACAGTTCAAAATAAACTACTACAATTCTTTGAGAACAAGGTCCATTCTATTACCTCTGGCACCAGGAATCTACACCAGAAATGTAGGCTATTGTCCAAAACTGCCATTGAACTGGGGGTGAAGAAATGAGGCTAGGGTAAGTTTCAATAACACAAAGCTCTCCTACTGGGATTCAATCACTTTGTTCTTGAATAAACGTTTGCCTGGTTATTGTAACTTTTTACATAAGTTCACATAAACTTGATTCTGATAATTTTTGCCAAATTATTTGCTGTTTATGTGGAGAGACAGGTCCTTGGAGTTCTATAATGGCCATTTTTACTGACATCACCCCCCCCCCCCCAGGGACTGATTTGGAGAACCTCAACATTTGGTAGTGGAGTAGAGGATGAGTCTGCAAAAAGGAATGAGAGGACCTGCCAGAGGTAGAAAGAAAACAAGGAATGTGATGTGTTATAGAAGCCAAGAAAGAAATGTAATACAAACAGAGTAGCTATCAATGCAAAATATTCTAGGATTCTAGGAAAAAGATTGTATAATGTTCCGTGAAGGCAGGTACATAGAAGTCATTTGTGACCTCAAGACTATTTTTCAAGAATCTTTCTTTTCTTTTCTCTAAAGTAATCTCTACACCCAACATGGGGCTCAAACTTATGACTTCGAGATCAAGAGTTGCATGCTCTATCAACTGAGCAAGCTGGGCGCCCAAGAGTATTTTTCAACAGGTTCACTTTGGTATTTTGAGCAGGATAATTCTTAAATGTGAGAGACTGTCCTACAGATTGCAGTATGTTAGGTATCCTTGACCTCTGACAACTAAACACCAGTAGCACCCTTCCAAAAATATACAAATCAGATTAGAAAAAGTACTGCCACATATCTCAAAATGTCCCCTGGAGAATTAGCACTATCTCTTGAAGAACCACTACATTAGGAATCTCTGTTTTGGTGATATTATAGGGGCAGATGTCAGATGCTAGTAACCTGGAATATGAATAAAGGGGTGAACAATGAAACCAGTGAGATGTCAGAGGCAAGGCTTACTAGAAATTTGGCTGAAGTGAGGAATGTGACCGGGCAGCAACTGGGGTCAAGGAAGTGTTTACTTTGACATAGGATTCAGATGTGTTTAAAAACAATGGATATGAATCAGATAAAAGGGAGAGTTTAAGTATACAAAGAAAGGGATACTTGTTAGTGTAAAGTAACTCGAGGTAGAAGGAAAGTATATGTAAAGGAAATGGCCTTAGAGAGGAAGCTTAACTCCTGTTTTGAAACAGTGACCTCAGGACAATGCAGTAGTATCCTAGGTAGTTTCCCTGCTTCCTTCCTTACCATATAGACTATTCTTAACACAGTAACCAGCATCACGTTTCTGCTTTTAACTCTCCAATGGCTTCTCATCTCACTGAGAATAAAAGCCAAACTTTTTGCAATGGCCTGTTAGATCCTTCATGATCTGCCTCTTCATCCCCTCCTTTAACCTATTTGATCTCCTTTCCTAAAACTTTTCCCCTAGGTCACATTTCATCCCACAGCTTTCCTTACTATTCTTACACACCAGGCACACTCCTGCCTCTAGACATTTTCTCTTGCTATTTCCTTTGCCAGGAATACTCCTCTCCAAACACCCATACCACTTTCCCTCTCACCACCTTCAAGTGTTTGCTCAAATGTCATCAGCTCAATGACTACTCTATTTAAAATATTATTCCTTAATCAGCAACTTCCTATAAATTTCCATTCTTCTCCATAGTACTTACTACTTTCTAAATCATCATATCACTTATTCCTGACTTTCCCCATTAAAATATAAGGTCAAAGGCCGGGGGGAGGTAAAGATTTTTCTTTGTATGCTTCATTGATGTATCCCCAGCACATAGTGGGTACTCAATACACTGTTGAGTAAATAGGGAGAAGAATGACTGTAGGTAGCTTTGCAAATACTGAAGCAGGAAGAAATTTCCCTTTGGTGGCTTTGGGAGTTTGGGAGGAAAGTGGTGATGTTATCTGCTGAGAGTAAAGGGGAGGTAGTAAAGTGAAGGGGATAGATATGTGGAGAGTGGAGTTTGAAAACCTTGTTAAAGTGGTGAGAGAGTTGGAGACAGAAATAAAAGATTGCCTAGATGTACTCGGTGTTCACTTGATTTTGGTGATCACGAGATTTTACTGGAATCAATCTTTTGTATTGTCCAATAGTCTTCAGCAGTGTGCAATTGCTCAGAGGCACTGAGAAAGTGAATGATTGGGTTAATTCAGGCTGCAATTTTGCCAGACAGAGGAAAAGGGTTTAGGGTATAGTTCTCAATCTTTTTTTTTTTTTTTTAAAGATTCTATTTATTTATTTGACAGAGAGAGAGAGACAGCCAGCAAGAAAGGGAACCCAAGCAGGGGGAGTGGGAGAGGAAGAAGCAGGCTCCCAGTGGAGGAGCCCGATGTAGGGCTCAATCCCAGGACTCCAGGATCATGCCCTGAGCCAAAGGCAGATGCCCAATGACTGAGCCACCCAGGTGCCCCTAGTTCTCAATCTTGGCTGTACCCTACCATCTATCACTTGGAAGGACTTTAAAAAGTGGCCAGTTTGTAAATCCAGAGCCTACCTTTACTGCCTCTACATGAGTAAATAAGGAACTCTGGATCATTGACTATTTACGTTATTATCTCTGCTTAAAAAAATACATCATATACTGATATGGTCCTGTCCTGGAGATTTTTACTCCCCTTTTCTAAATAGTAATTTTTGTGGCAGTTTTCCCATTTTTCCACATACTTGAATGAAAGCCTCATATCACAACTGAGAACTCAAATGGTCTCCTTTTAGTTATATATTAAAATAAAAACTCAACAGAAGCAGAAACCAAGT
This sequence comes from Ailuropoda melanoleuca, assembly GCF_002007445.2. Lineage (NCBI taxonomy): Eukaryota > Metazoa > Chordata > Mammalia > Carnivora > Ursidae > Ailuropoda > Ailuropoda melanoleuca. Next base: position 25,454,390 of record NC_048232.1, read on the forward strand.
GAATTTGCTTAATACTGTGTTCCCGAGACATGATACACAGGTCAATAACGTTTTTTTGAATGAATGAATGATAGCCACCAGCAGTGGGGCATGTATGTGCCAAGTGCTGCTTAACTACGTAAAGTGATTTCATTTACTTCTGACAAACAGCCCTATACCTTATTAAGCTAATTTTAGATATAAGGAAGCATAATCTCTGAAATTTGGGGAATTTGCTGAACATCACACTGCCAGTCAGTCAATAATGTAGCCAGAGCTCTACATTATGTCATTCTGATTCCAAAAGCAATTTTTTAAAAAAATATTTTATTTATTTGACAGAGATAGAGACAGCCAGCGAGAGAGGGAACACAAGCAGGGGGAGTGGGAGAGGAAGAAGCAGGCTCATAGCAGAGGAGCATGATGTGGGGCTCGAACCCATAACGCTGGGATCACGCCCTGAGCCGAAGGCAGACGCCTAACTGCTGTGCCACCCAGGCGCCCCCCAAAAGCCATGTTTTTAACCACTATACTGTCCTGTTTAAGAAGAAGGCAAGGACAGAGAAAAAAGAAATGAAGAGTAGGAAGAGATCCCTGGGTGGCTCAGCTGGGTAACCATCTGCCTTCAGCTCCAGTCATGATCCCAGACTCCTGGGATTGAGTCCCACATCAGGCTCCCTGTGTAGTAGAGAGCCTGCTTCTCCCACTGCCTGCTGCTCCCCCTGCTTGTGTGTGCCCTCCCACTCTCTGGTAAATAAATAAATAAAAGTAAAAATCTCAGACAATACATTCTTATTTTGTGATCTTTTAGAAATTCTAGCAAAACCTTCATAGCCCCTTTTAAGTTTGAGGCCTTCACTTGATTGTCCATGAACAGGATCACATTAAAGTCATGGTCACCTACAGCCTATGGGCTGATAGTTCTCCCCTTCTATTGGTTGATATGTGTTAATCTGTTGGTTAAAATATGGGTCTTCTGAACACTTACAAATTTGCAATCTCTCAATAGAGAGGAATGCAAATAGTCTAAGATTTGCTATATATGCAAATTTTTGTAAATTTTCAAATGTTATCTAATACAGTATTTTATCTGTATTAGGAATAAGCCAGCTTTTCCCTATTTATGACAGCAGGACTAGATCTTAAAATCACATCTTTTCCTCTTAAGAAGGAACAATATTTTGCTATTTTCTTTGTAATTTTGTAGGCAAATATTCTTTCACTCAACAAATGTTTATCTGATGTCACAGAGATACCATTCTGGTGGGAGACAACAAATAAATGAAATATATATTATATGGCAAAGAGTAAAAGAAAAATAGAGCAGGGTGAGAGATAATAGTGGGGTACCATTTATATAGAATTCTCAGAGGAAAGACCTTTCTGATAAGGTGAGATTTAAGTAGAGAACTAAAGAAGTGATACAGTGTGAACGAAGTAGGACCAAAGGGGAAGAACATTCCAGGCTGGATAGTAGGGCAAAGGTCCTCAGACAGGCCTGGTATTTTGGAGAAAAAGTGGAGAGAGAGATGGGGGGAAATGAGCAAGTAAAAAAGTAACTGGATATGGGGCGCCTGGGTGGCACAGCAGTTAAGCATCTGCCTTCGGCTCAGGGCGTGATCCTGGCGTTATGGGATCCAGCTCCACATCAGGCTCCTTTGCTATGAACCTGCTTCTTCCTCTCCCACTCGCCCTGCGTGTGTTCCCTCTCTCGCTGGCTGTCTCTGTCTCTGTCAAATAAATAAAATCTTTAGAAAAAAAAAAAAGTAACTGGATATGAAACCAGAAGTAATGTGGATGGGGGTAGTTCACTTATAGACCATGGGAGGAACTTTGGCTTTTATTCTGAGATGGGAAGCCATTGGTGGGTTTTAAGATAGAAATAATACTGACTTGTGAACAGATCACTCTGACTGCTGTGTGAGCTAGTAAACCCTGTGAAAGCAGATGAGTTAGGAGGCCTTTTCTATGGCCTAGTTATAAGATGGTGACTTGGACCAGAATGAATGTGACAGAATTAGTGGCCAAAGATCAGATTCTGAGTATATTTTGAAGATAATACTGGTGGCATTTGCTGATGGAGTAGATGAGATATGAAAGAATCAAGAACAACTCCAAAGTCTCTAGTCTCAACTGTTAGAATGGAGTTGCCATTTTATGAAATAGGGAAGACCTAATCAGAATTTATTTGGGGGTGGGGGGAATTAAGAGTTTGGTTGTGGATATCTTAGGTTTGTGATACCTGGACATTTGAGCAGTACAGTGCAGTAGGCAGTTGTGAGCCTCGTGTTCAGGGGAAAGGTATAGGCTGGAGATTCAAACATGGATTTCATTTAGCCAGAGACATGGGTAGGATTGCTTAGTGAGGGAGAGCAGAGATCAGAGAAGCAGTTCAAGTTGTGAGATTTGAATCTTAGCGCACTCCAACATTTTGAGGCTAAAAATTAGGAGGAACCAGCAAGACTAAGCAACAACCTTTTAAGGAAGACAAGCAAGAGAGAAAGACAGAATGGAATCCTGGCAGGCCAGATAAATTTCAGGAAGAAAGTAACTCACCATCTGTGTCAAATGCTGCTGACAGGTGAAATGAGATGAAGATTGAAAAATAAAAATTGGATCTGAGAACATGGAGGTTACTGATGATATTGAGCAGTTTCACAGTGGAGTGAGATCAAGTCTGATTTGTGGATTTAAGAGACAGTAGCGTAAGTGGAGAAGTTTGTACAGAAGAGCAAATCAAACTGGGGCAGGGTATTTGGAGGGAGATACAGGTCTTTTTTTTTTTTTTTAATGATGGTAGCTATTAAGACATGTTTATAAGCTGACAAAAGTGATCCAGTTGAGAGGAAATAAATTCCTTAAGGAAAGCATACAATTCCAAAAGTAAAATGGAATTCAGGGAAAAGGTGGCAACTTTGATCCTAGGAACTTTGACAATTATCCATAGTTACAGGAGTGTAGCAGTGAATTGAGATGTACGTTGGTAGGAGCAATGGTTGAGTAGGAGGGAGCTGTTATTGATTTCTGATTTTTTTTTCTGTTTCCCTAGAGAGATAAGCAAGATAATGCCTTACTCAGAATGAGGAGTGGGGGATATCTTCTCACTTTGAAAGATGTTAAACAGCTATTTAAGAGCTGGGTAAATGGATTAGGGAAATTAGCCTGGGGGGTGTGGTGAACACAAGGAGCTCAGTCCAGTTAGGATGGCTGTTCTCCTCCAGCCAAGTTCAACTGCTCTGCGGCAAGCGCACAGTGAATTAACCAGGAGTGTGGTTTATTATTTATTTATTTTTAAATATTTTATTTATTTATTTGACAGAGATAGAGATAGCCAGCGAGAGAGGGAACACAAGCAGGGGGAGTGGGAGAGGAAGAAGCAGGCATAGCAGAGGAGCCTGATGTGGGGCTCAATCCCACAACGCCGGGATCACGCCCTGAGCTGAAGGCAGACTCTCAACCGCTGTGCCACCCAGGTGCCCCAGGAGTGTGGTTTAGACAGGTAAAATGGAAGGAGAGAGAAGGAAAGGATTGAAGGTATTTCTAAAGGATTTATAGCAATAGATAATGGAATCTAAAATAGGCAGTGAGTTTTTTAAAAATGGGTATAACATTTAGAAAGGGACCTTTACTAAGTGGTTGAAATTTATTTGAGGTAGCTCTGTTGAGAGCAGCGTTAGGTTCCTGAGAGACTTAGGTCACATTTTCATCAATGTGTTTCTATTTAGACAGCTTATTTCATATATATTGTTGATTCCTTAACACTGAACTCATCATGGCCAAGGGCACTAATGATAAGCCTGAAATGGTATCTAGGACATGTTTTCTCCACCATGCACATCACATCTTGTGTTTCGGATTACCAGTCAGCAGTTCAGCATTATGCTTCGAGGGGCACTTAAAAAAGCAAAACCACCGATAAGCATGAAAAGTGCAAAAACCCTGAAAGTATATATATTGTGAAAAGTACATTTATTTACAGTATGAGAGCAGAATAAACCAGTGTTGTCTTGTTAAACTCAACTGGGAATGCTAAATTTTTTGTCACTATGCATGTCCATGACTTCTATGCATACTATTTGGTGATTATAAATTTTAATGAGTAGGCAAATCTGTAAATATAGGATCTATGAGGACTACATTGCCTTGTACAGTTTCTTCCAGTTTGCTGCTTTTGATCAAATGATATATATCAAAATTTCAGCACACGATTACCATCAAATTAGTAATAAACTTTGCTGCCAGTTTTCAAAAAGTTTCTGCATAAGATAGATATACTACTTTGTGTACTCTGCTAATCTATCTTCTGTCTTCAATGTGTTACAAAAATGTTAGAAATTGCACATAAGGGGCAGCTGGGTTGTTCAGTCCGTTCAGCTGAAACTCTTGGTTTCAGCTGTGGTAGTGATCTGAGGGCTCCCTGTTCAGCAGGAGTAGGCTTGAGATTCTTCCCCCTCTGCTCGCCCCCCCCCCCCCCCCCCCCTCGCAAACTTAGAGGGGGGGCCGGGGGGGGGCGAGGCTGGGACTGGTAGACCAGATCACTNAAACTCAAGGTTTTTAATTTTTTCCCATTTCAGTCATTGGCTGTCTTTTTAGTTACTGATAGTTTATGGGGGCATTAAGTAGGTTTCTATTACTGGTTCTCGAAAACAGCAATAATCCTGACATCTGGAAGATGGATGTGACTAATAAGGCTACGTAATCATTTCTTTCAATCGTGATTTCAGGGCCTCTAATCCCACACCATTCCTTCTCTTCACTAGGCCCAGCAGTAAGGAAACTTGTTGAATACCAAGTCAGTTACTTTTTGATACTGGTTTTTGGTGGGGTCTTATTTCTTCTGGTTTGTTTCCTCTTCTACCTTTTTCTTCTATGCAAATATTTACTTTGTGTTTATTACAATCTTTTCGTTAAATTAATGCTGCCTTATAAGGAATTTAGAGCAGGGGGAAAAGCCCCACCTGAGTATCACCCACTACCTTCAAGTAAAGCTTGATTTTGGGGGGTATATTGGATTCCCCCCCTCCCAATATGCCAATGCTGGTATCGTGTCTGCGGCGGTCCATAAAATCCAATTCGTCGTAGCTGCATTTAGCACACCCTATGCCTTTATTCACATGCACAACGTCCGCATTGATGTTCTTTCACCAAAGGATTCAGCGAAGAAGAGGAACTAGAAGAGAAAAATGGGAAATAAAGGAGAGGGTGGGGAGGACACAGACGGGCGGGGGGGGGCGCGGAGGAAAACAGGAAACAAGGATGAGGCGGTTCAACACCTTCCCCCAGTAACCTATTCCCGCTCCCCGTCAGCCTTGGTTTCCGTTCACCGCCCGCAGCGGCGCTCCCTCCTCAAACTGGGCACGTCCACCTTACAGCCGCACCGGCGCACGGCCTCCCCGCATTCGGTACGACACCCCTTAACGCCTGCGTCTGTCCTCGCTCGGCAAGCTCGCTCTCCTGCACACTTCCGGGGGTGAGACTTACTTTTCTACTGTGCCGACCGGCGAGCTCCAGGAAGCCCCGGCCCACCCAAGGCCGGCCGCGCGCTCGGCGCCTGGTCTGAGGCAGGTGCCCACGCCCGGGTTCCGGCTCCCGGGAGCGGGCCGCAGGAAGCAGCGGCACGCTCCCCACCTCCCCGAGGGCAGCTGCCGTTGCTGCCGACCGAGGAAGCGCCTTGGTAACCGCCCGCCGGCCGCCTAACCGGGGGGTTTCCGACCACCCCACCGGAGCCCGAAGGGGAGGGGGCGGGGGCCGGCGGCCGGAGGGCTCACCCAAGGGCACCCTCCCACCCCCGCGCCTCTGGGCGCACGCGCAGCACCCGCAGCCTCCTTTATTTAGTCCGCAATGGCTCCTCTTGCGTCCCACCGTCCTCCTCCCGAAGACGGCTCCCACCCCACGCACCCCCGAGCCCCTGGGACCAGTCTCGAGCAGGTCCCCGAGCGGGAGTATCCCTAAACTGGAACGGCAGCGGCCGGACTTGCGCGTGAGGAAAAGAAGCGGCAACCGGAAAGAGCTGACGGATCCCGAGGAGGCGAGCCAGGCCTCAGAGGAAGAGGAAGGCCGGGGCGAGCCGAGGTTTGCCGAAGGCGGCGTTCCGGAGCCGCACGGGGCGGGGAGGAAGGCAGAGGGTGGGAGAGGAGGGGCGCGGCGGAAACTGCCGAGGTTTTCCGAAGGCCGCGGCGTCCGAGTTGCCCGGATGTAGTTGGTGGAGCGGCAGCGGCGGCACCAGCGGCGGCGGCGGCGGCAGGAGGCGGAGGAGAAGGACCAGGCAGCGGCGGCGACGGGGGGAGGAGGGGAGGAGGCGGCGGAGCAGGAGGAAGAGAAGGCGGAGGAGGCACTAGCTCTCCGCGGGGCTGAGCCGGACGCGTCTTCTTGCCCCCCTCCCCCCGGTTCGCCGCTGCCGCCGTGTAGTTGGCGCGGCTGCCCGGTCTGAGAGTGAGCGTGGTGTCGGCGGAGGGAGATGGCCCGG